>NW_020799097.1:81087252-81111650 GCF_003259725.1 Athene cunicularia
ACAACAACTTACTTCTTACTTGCAATTCTTTTTATTTGGTTATTAGGGGTTTTTTTTTTTTTTTGGCGCCTATTCCTCAAAGAGAAAATACATACTGTATTTGCTGAGGGTTAGGGAAGGAAGGTTTTATGCTAGGTTCTCCCAATTTTTTTCAAAATAGCTGTCGCTTTCCCTTCTAAGACTCATTACTCTCCAGCTCTTGATGCTAGCTCACCTTTCCTTATACCCAAACTGCCAACACTCCCTCTCTTTTCCCCACACCCTCTCCAAAAGAGCTAGTACTAAATACAAAATATAAGCTCTTCCATTTTATTCACTTGCATGTTAATCCACCTTGACTTCTCTCTTTTTGGTGAACCTCACTAATAACACATGCCTTCATAAGTGGTAAACTAGTGCTTTTTACCATTACCTCTCTATTATTTAGAGTGATATAGCATTTGAATAGGTGAGACAGTCCTACTACTTTCACAGAATAGTCTAGGTTGGAAAATACATGGAAGATCATCCAGTCCAACCATTAACCTAACACTGACAGTTCCCCACTACACCAGATCCCTCAGCACTATGTCAACCCAACTCTTAAACACCCCCAGAGATGGGGACTCCACCACCTCCCTGGGCAGCCCATTTTAACAACAACCCCTTCTGGAAAGAAATGTTTCCTAATATCCAGTATAAACCTTCCCTGGTGCAAATTGAGGCCATTATCTCTTGTCCCATTGCTTACTACTTGGTTCAAGAGACTCATCCCCAGCTCTCTGCAACCTCCTTTCAGGGAGCTGTAGAGGGCGATGAAGTCTCCCCTTAGCCTCCTCTTCTCCAGACTAAACACCCCCAGTTCCCTCACCCTTGTACGACCTGTGCTCCAGACCCTGCACCAGCACCGTTGCCCTTCTCTGGACACGCTCGAGTCATTCAATGTCCTTTTTGTAGTGAGAGGCTCAAAACTGAACACAGGAATCGAGGTGTGGCCTCACCAGTGCCGAGTCCAGGGGTAAGATCCCTTCCCTGTCCCTGCTGGCCACGCTATTGCTGACACAAGCCAGGATGCCATCGGCCTTCTTGGTCACCTGGGCACACTGCTGGCTTAAAGCTTCAGTAAGCTGAACAGACTGATCCAGCCAACCTAATAAGTCTTCCTAGAACCACAGTCTTTGTGAAGCCCAATGCAGAGAAACCCAACATAGCACAGGTATTTTTTTGGTTTGCTGCCTTTAGGAATCAAAATAGCTCTCTGTCTGAACAGGTAAGTCCTGCAAGATTTATGTCAGAAGGGAACCAGACTGGGAAGATCAACATTTCCATTTGGTATGATTTTAGAAAAACAAACAAACAACTCATAGCATTAATAGTATTTTGTAGTATGTGTTCTAATAACATTTTGACAAAATATTGGATCACTTATCCATGACCTTTCCACTGAGGTGACAGATGAATGAACTATTATGACTATGTACCACTCCAAGACTGAAGTATATAGCACACAATGCCCTGAAAAATAAAGCAACTTAATATTTTATTTATACCTGACTAAGTATATTTTAATATTTCTCACAGAGGAAATAAAGGATAACAGTTTGGAGACTGAAGAGGGCTATTTGAGAGATCAGACATCATACAGAATTACTGAATATTCTACATTGCTATTGACAAAAATGCCATGTGCCTATCTGCCTTTCTAGTTAGTTATTTTTCACTTACCAGTTATTGCTAAAATTCATCATTCCCTCATTACATCTGGAGTACTGTGTTCTGGGTTCCCCAGTATAAGACAGACATGGAATTACTGGAGTGAATCCAGCAAAGTGTCACTAAAATGACTAAGGGATTGAAGCATCTTTCACATGAGGAAAAGCTGAAAGAGCCAAGACTGTTTGGTCTGGAGAAGAGAAGGCTCAGAGGGGATCTTAAGAGTGCCTGACTGGAGGCAATGGAAAGGGAGCCAGACTCTTCTCACTAACGCTCAGTGACAGGAAAAGAGGCAGCAGACACAAACTGAAACACATGAAACCACATCTAAACATAAGAAAACGCTTTTTTTCCTGTGAGACTCAGACAACAGAACAGGTTGACCAGAGAGGTTGTGGAGTCTCCACCCTTGAAGATATTTAAAATCTGACTGGTCTTGGCCCTGAGCAACCTGCTCTAGCTAACCATCCTTAAGCAGGGCAGTTGGACTACATGATCTCACGAGGTGCCTGCCCACCTCAGCAATTCTGTGATTTGTCTGACACAGTTCAACTTATGAAAACAATTTTCATTGCACCAAATGCATGCCATGTTTTCCATGAAAAAATTGTATCACAAGACACATATTAATGGATCAAATTTATTGCTATACATTCTTTCTTTACATTAAGTTTCTGAAAATATGGTATGTTTATGCATGAACAACATTTTTCTATCTACCCCCATATCATAACTAGCAACACCATATACAAACTGTCAATAGTTTAGGTTTTCATTAATTCACATAAATACATAAGCCTTTAAGAGTAGGTTCTTTCCTAGGTCACAAATATACTACCAAAATACCAAACTTCAAGATCACATAAGTTGTCCCACATACATGTATCCCTGTACGATAACTATCAGAAATATAAAAGGAATAGTGGTTCAGTTTATCAGTAGCTAAAGGTGAAAAGAAGTGGACTTATTTTAAATTTATTTATTTTTTATTATTTTTAAAATGAAATATGCCACTTGATGCAAAACTAAGACCAAATGCTGATTCTATATTCACTACATATTTGGACACATGCTCCCAACCAAAATGTCACTCAGAAAGCAGATGAAGACTTCAGCAAATATGGATAACTTTATGACTTAAATCTGACACTCATATTCTATGTGCATGTATAGCCTCTAATTTTACTATCTGTTCCTCTGCCTTAACAGTACATCTACAGATATAAGGTAGGTCTGTGCAGTTGCAAGAGCTAGACAACCTAATATAAGTAATTTAGATTCCTTTTTAACTAATCAAAATTGTAAAGATTTCTCAAAAATTTAGTTTTGTGTGACCATTTTTAAATTATCTCTTAAACAGAAACAAACTTCAAAGATTTTTGCTTTTTATTGTTACCAGTCCTTAACAAATGGTTGACTACTTAACTTTCTTCAAACACAAAACCACTACCAGTTTTCTACAATAAGAATAATTTCCTTTTATCTTCTTATGCCTGCACCTTTGATAGAAAAAGAGTGAATAAATTCTTATGGTCTACAAAATACTCTAGGTTACATATTTCAAAATCAGGATTACCAAAACCGCTAATCAGTACCAGTGCTACCATAATTGTAAGGTATACCCAGAGAACTATTTTGACATACGCATTTTCACAGGATATATGTAAGAAAAACAAACAAAAAATAAAAATAATTGTGTATTTAGTTCATGGATGAGCAAACCACAAGTTTCTTTTCCCAGCTGTAAACAGCAATACTTCTTGTGTTACATACCTTGTGAATTATGAAAGAAACACAATGCACCTCATTAATATATCAGCACATGCAAGATTAGTAAACCTCATTCTTTTTGCAGAATTATTATATTACAACTACTACTATTTTAAGCCATACAGAGAGCAAAAGAGAACTACTTCCAGATTTCTCTGAATAGCTATTATGTCTTTTCTAGCTATACAGCCAAAAGATAAAGCAAATGCAATACCAGAAGTGGTTATCCTACAATAGTAGACTAGATTTACCAGTGTTAAGTTCTCGTTCACTACATAATTAGCATTATCCAAATGCCAATATCCTTAACAATACATAACACAAAACATGTTACAATATTGTCCTCTTGGTCTGACTATTTCTGAAGCAAACCACACTGCTTATATGAAAAGTAGAAAGATTTTCAGAGGTATGTTCTACACTGCCATTAACATAGAGCTTCATCAGGCTCAGTAACACAGGAGTGTGATGATCTTATTTCGTATTATAGAACAGATCATTTATTGAAAAATGGAGTCTTAGATGAGAAGAAGAAAGAAACTATTAAGTTGATGTGAGCAAAGGAAGCCACTTAAAGCCTAATAAATGATAACATTAAGCTATTGAGCATCCACTTAAGTTTAACTGCGGCAGTGCACAGAGGGCACAAGGGCTCAGGTGGCTGGACAGAAAGTTCAGTTCTGTTCTTTGCACCAAAGCATAAGCCAACTATGCCAAACCACTGGCAGGGAAGGTCAATTACCCAGACTCTCCCAGATCTATGATTTTTTGAAGTTTGACAAACCTGTACAGAATCCAAAAGCAGTTACAGAATCCAAAAGCAGTTATCTTACTTCATACAAATCTCTGAATTCATAATAAATTTACAAATTTAAAAAAAACAAAACAAAACAAAACAGTTCTCAGAACTTTTTTCTCTTCTGGAAACAATATGTAGTTGGAACTTAAAGTGAAAAGTTTTACTGGTGTCATCAGTATGATACAGAGAGAAAACTACTACACTGGGAAAAAAAAAAAAAGTACAAACTGCAACTGCATATAGAATATTATAAAGTATAAAGCAAAAACTGTCTTCAAGCACACATTCAGAACACCTGCAATATGCGAGAAAGACAGACCTGTCCTGTATCTTCAACAGGCACAGGTACTTCACAAGCAGCTGTTAGAAATTTTGCCCTCTCTCTGCTGTCTCCTGTGTTTGGCTGGCCTTCTTAGTCAGATATCTTGTCTATGCTGTAGATGTCTGTCATGGGCACTGCATGACTATACCTGTCTCGGTCAGAAAGAAAACCATTGCCTCATACCAGATGTAGTCTAGACAGAAAAGCTGGCCACCAGCATGGGCATCAGATGCTTGAACATCAGCTTTTACAAGCTCATTTTGCCTCCTTAGGCAAACATAGCTTAGTGTTGAAATTACAAACATTAATAAGATTTGTTGGGACCAGCGCTGTTAACATCTTTGGCAGCAACATGGACAGTGGGATGGAGTGCACCCTCAGCAAGTTTGCCAACGACACCAAACTGCGTGGTGTGGTCGACATGCTGGAGGGAACGGGTCCATCCAGAAGGACCTGGACAGGCTTGAGAGATGGGCCTGTGCAAACCTCATGAAGTTCAACAAGGCCAAGTGCAAGGTCCTGCACATGGGCCGGAGCAATCCCAAGCACAAACACAGGCTGGGTGATGACTGGATTGACAGCAGTCCTGTGGAGAAGAACCTGGGAGTAGTAGAGGATGAAAAACTGACTATGATCGAGCAGCCGAGAAAGCCAACTGTATCCTGGGCTGCATCAAGAGAAGTGTGGCCAGCAGGTCAAGGGAGGGGACTCTCCCCCTCTGCTTTGCTTTCATGAGACCCCACCTGCCGTACTGCATCCATATACTGGGGCCCCCAGTATAAGAAGGATACGGACCTGCTCAAGCGGGTCCAGAGGAGACCATGAAGATGATCAAGGGGCTGGAGCACCTCCCCTGTGAGGACAGGCTGATAGAGTTGGGGTTGTTCAGCCTGGAGAAGAGAAGTCTCTGGGGAGACCTTATAGCGGCCTTCCAGTACTTAAAGGGGGCCGAGAGGAAAGGTGGGGATGGACTCTTCATAAGTGTAGTGATAGGACAAGGGGTAATGTTTTTAAACTGAAAGAGGGTAGATTCAGACTAGATACAAAGAAAAAATTCTTAGCTGTGAGGGTGGTGAGGCACTGGCACAGGTTGCCCAGAGCAGCTGTGGCTGCCCCTTCCCTGGCAGTGTTCAGGCCAGGCTGGACGGGGCTTTGAGCAACCTGGTCGAGTGGAAGGTGTCCCTGCCCATGGCAGGGGAGTTGGAATTAGATGGTCTTTATGGTCCCTTTCAACCTAAACTATTCTATGTTTCTATAATAATTCCTTCTTTGTGCAAAAAAGACAAAAGAGAAAAAGCAACTGCAACAAAAATTAGCAGCCTATCTTAGAAGATTACCTAGGACTTCTCTGTGTCTGCTTTTATCCCAACTGGATTTCATATTGATCATATCCTCATAAGTGTATTAACCTAGAAAGAAGGGAGGTAGAAGGGACTGAACTTCCACACACACCCCACATCTGCACATTACATAGAAAGAAGGAACATGAGTACAATGCTTTTTCCTATGATTCCCATTGAAGGGTAACTTCAGTACTATCAAGAAAGTTGGAAAATTTTGAGAGCTTCTCTTAAAAGTTTTCAGCATTTTACTTTCCTACTTTCTCCTGCAGCAGCTGTAAAACTGTGAAGTCCTGAGTTATATCAAAGTGTAACCTTAACTCTACAAACATTTTTTATCTCTTACCTTTAATTTTTGGTACACACACCTGATACATGTTTGATATTAGACTGCTCCAGGAATGCTGAATGAGCCACAAGATATATTGTGGCCCTGTACTATTCTATTTCTTCTCTACAAAAGAGATCTCCCACAATTACTTCTCTCACCTGATACTATCTCTCCACCTTTTAATATGAGAAATCCATATTTCTAATTTTGCATCTATATAATTGTTTTTCTTTCATGTTAGTTTTCTTCAAACAGTAAGTTTATCATCTGGACCACAAGCAACTAAGCATAATTCTGATATGCTTAGTCAAGTCTCAGACAATTATACACAATTTATTTTCCACTTTTTATCATTACCAATATGATACTCCATTCTTCAAAACAGAAGTAGTTACAGCACATATTTACAATGCCTTCCATTGACTAGATATATTAACTGAAAAATTATTTACATGGCAGAGTTCTCTCTAGATTTTAGTATTCTTGGTGAACCCATGGAGTGAAAATAGAATGAATGAATGAATGAATGAATGAATGAATGAATGAGATCAAGTTTCTCAATTCTGCATTGAAATACTCAAATGTTTCCATGCTGTTGAAAGTAAACAGTTTATCTATAGATCCCCAAAAGGAGGTTTTATTCAGAAGTAAACATGGACAGGAAGGTGTTCATCCCCCAATAAATTATTCATTTCTTCACTATGCTGCAGGGAGCACATCTTCATTAGGTGACAGATTGTGTTCAGCCAACATGAAGTATTTCTAAACCTGAGCCATACACTAGAACTATAAAGCAATCCAGTTGGAATAGATCAAGGAGTGTGCAGAATTAAGAGCTATAGGAAGATGACTCCTGTTGCAGAAAATACCAAGATGTCATGATTTTTGGCAACTGTAGGCTCAGGATTTTCTATAAGCAGCCTAATTAGCCCTTACAAAGGGCACTCTTTCAGCATATTATGCTAGTGTCTATTTCTGGTCATATTAGCTCTTTTCCAGAGGAAGACCAAGCTAAGAATTTCTAAATCACTAAAATTATGATTTTATTTTTGGCTTATCCGATGCATTAAGGAATGTAATCATTCTTCTGTATAGTAACAGCTGTATAATAAGCGTTGCCTCAAAATGAATGTACCATACGCTTCAATATTAATGAGAGGCAATCTGCCAAGTTAAAGATTTAAAAAAAGACTAAACTTCACTTGCATGCTGAGCCATGTAAATGATTCTCTTATGGGTTTGATAAGATGCTTTAGATATCCCAAAGAAATTCAGTTGGTGACATGTCAAACATCAAGACGGACAGTATCACAGCTGCCATTTTATTTAAAAGGTAAGGTAATATGACAAACATACTAAAAATCTATTTGTCACTGGTTAGAAATTATGCTTACCTTTGGCTAGAAGGATTCCCAAAGGATGCCAATCTGTGTCACTTTTTTTCTGATATCAGTAAAACGGACATACCTGTAAGTCAAATGAGAAATGTTTGGGGTTTTTTATTTTTAAGGGAACACTTAACACTTATGAGATTAAGGCATAAGTAAAACCAATAATCGTGACGTGTAAAACTTCATACATAAAAAAATATCAAGAACAACTCAATGGCTTTAAAATTCAGCACAGTGTAACACATACCACATGTATGTGTGGCAACAGAGATTCTAAAGCTGTTTTCTATGTAAGTTCTTGGCAATAACTAGAAAAAAAAGCTTTACTAGGGGAGGAGGTCATGAACCAGTAGCTGCTGAACCATCAGACTGTTTCATTACAGCTCTACTTCAAAGGTCATGATAAAGGGTCCACAGCTATTCCTAGAATTAAATTATATTGTATTATCTTAATAATATAATATATTTTCAATTACAAGAAAAATTTCTGAAGTTCCATAAAATGTTCTGAAGGAAGATAGTAGTCATTTGATCCAAAAACTTTAGAAACATTTTATAAGAATCTGTGGGATGACTTCCAGACAGTAAACTATCTAAAACCGCAGACTTTACATTTGACATTTCTTCATTTACTTGTGAATGAAGTAAAATAAAAGTATACGTAAAGTAAAAATATTTTATATAGGTCTGATCAACATACAGAGATATAGGACATAAAATTATCATGTACCTATAAAGGTGATTTGCTTTCTATTTTATATCTGCATTAACACAGTTTCAAAAGGAGTTTATTTTAGCATGACCTCAGATAGTAAAATCTAGCTTGAAAATACACAATGTTACATTCATATTAAAAGAGAGGAAAAAGAAAACACACACACAGCAGGAACAGATGTTATTTCCTGTACTAAATCACCACCATAGGGATAAAAATAATTCTTCAGTAAAAATAATTCTAGTATTTTACAGAACAGTGCATACAATGGAAAAGAACACAAAGGCTCAAAATCCTAAATCAGCTGCAAATCTACGTATTATAGACACCAGTAATGTAAACAAACAAAATGCCCATAGAGATGGAATGCAGGACAGTTTATTATTATCCTCATTTTAGGCCTAGCCAGAACTAGACAGACACTTAAATCTACTTTTATCAGTATGCTCACAGCAGCAAATACCTCCTAGTATAATCTAGAGCTGAAGTAAACACGTTCACCAGTGCAGCTTTTGTGGGAGAGCTAAATCAAAATTAAACTATACCAGTAGTAGTGTTGACCAACGTCATTAGATAACTAATCTGTTTGCCAACAGAAGACACAATTAAAAAAACAGGTTGGTTATTAAAAAGAAAAAATCTCATTCCTAACTGAAAAAAAGACATCCAATGAAGATAAATTTCAGTCATAAACCTCATTCAAGTAAGAGCTGAAACTAAAGCCAAATATTTTAATTTTTTTATTCATGAATTCTGGAAGAAATGCAGTAACAACTTCTAAAACCCATATTCCCCAAATTCTAAACAATCCTTGGATATGGTAAAACAAACAAACAACTGAAGAATGAAAGGAAGTCCAGCAGGACAAATTTGTTTTCTCATCTAGATTATTGCTGGGAGAAAAACTATATGTCCTTGTACAAGTTGTAGACTGGCATGTATTTTAGTTTAATCAGACAAACTGCAAGCAGCAGTTTAAACCAAGAATTATCACAATTTATAAGTGATACATGTACTTCTATATAGGTACAAGCCCATACTGTAGTCTCATAGTGTCACTGTTAGACAGACATTTGTTCCAATGTAAAACTGAAATGGAATCGTAAACTAAATCATATACATATACACATACATATATAAACACACAGAAATACTCAATAAGCCTTTCCAGACAAATAACAAAAATCCAACCTTATTTTTCAGTAGGAGCCTCTGGATTCATAATTTATACTATCTGGGTAAGAGGAAACATCAGCACAGAGGGAGAATCAGAAAAGCAAATACATCAGAAGAAAGCAATTGTAAAAATGGAAAATAAAATGTTTACACTGGCTACAGAATCTGGTCAATTTTCTAAAAGAAACTGGTTTCAATTTTTTATAGATAATTTTATGAAAATATTATCACTATTTGTGTTGTCCCATGAAAAAAAAAAGAAAGATGTCTTCATATATTGCAAATCACTAGAAGAGCAAGCTTCAAAAATATCTGTCTCAAAGACAGTTACCAGATTGCTTATTTATGAGAGTAGAAAGTAGAATCAATCCACAGAGTAAAGTAGGATTGGAAGGACTGTATAGCTCTTTTGTGAGGCAGCCAAATGGGAAAATGCTAGGCTTCGTCAACATATTTTATTATTTTTTTAATACAAAGTTCTTATACAGAACACTGCACCAGAAAAAAAAATAATCCAACAACACATCTAAAAATTTAAAAGAAATTTAATATTTTTAAATAATTCATTATTTCATCAGCATTCTCAGAGTTTTCTTCATAACATCTTGCCCCTACATTCATGAAGATCAACAAATGAAAAAAAAAAAAAATACTCAAAACTTAATGTATGTTCCTTCAAACTCACATAAAGTAACAAATTCTAAATCAGAAATCAGGAGTAACTATGCCTATTTTCTTGAATGTACTTTAAAATTTATTTGTAGCATTGAACATCATAAGACTCCTGTGCATAAGTCAATTACTATACATCTCTTTTACCTGGACATCTCATTTCTACTATTCCCAGAGTAGCATCTGGGTTGCTTTATTTCCAGGAAGTAATACATGCATTTCATTTGCTGGTTTGTTAGTCTTTTCTTTTCCTAAATGTCCTTCAGAATTGAAAACTAGAGCCTTGCTTCTACAAGGAATGTCACAGAGGAAGACAACTTGGCCAACAACAAGAGTTTACATAAGAAGATACCTGAAATGCAGGTAGAAGTAATTCCTAAATAGATCAGGAAGTCCAATCCTTATTAGTACTTTTGTTTGACGAAAGGTCAAACATTCACAACTGTTGCCTGCCATACAGTGCAACTCATTTTTAACCATGAAAGCAAAAGTTTTCTGAATGAATCTTTGGTATTATGTCCAATCTTCTAATATTTTCTATGCCTGTTTTGTTATCATAGGAAAAGTGGAAAGAGAGAACAGTATCAGTACCAGACATCAGATTTTCTCCAGGCAAGTTTTCTTTCTCTACCCAAAACAGTTTTGGCTATGCAGAAGAAAGTAATTCCAGAAAGAATGGGCAGACAGGCAGCATCCTAGTCAGGAAAGTCTAGTTCCAAGCAGTCTTTCCACTGTTCTGAAGCACTGGACAGATAGTCACTGCAGAGATAAGCTCCACAGCAAGTTCAATATGTTCAGAATATCAGCTTGCCACAGCCAATTTACAGAGTCAGTCTGATGCACCCTGGACATGCTCAACTCATAGTACAGGAGCCATATTTCTGCTGGGATATCCAAGCGAAAACAAGAGAACTTTAATGGGAAAGAAGCAGTAGTGAATCTCTGAGAGATAGGCCTAGCAAATCTACTTGGAAAGTTTGAGCCAAATTCCCATACATACAAAAAGAAGCTAGATTTATTATATTTGCAAGATGTATAAGAAAACAGTTCCTTACTTATGAAATATAAACCTAATGGTTTCCTCATTAAAGAATATTCATAATAAGAATATAATTATATCTGAGATCTCGTTCACTTTGAAAAAATACAATGTTCAAAATTATATGTAGTCCAGCAAAATAAATTCCACATAGCACCACAAAGACTAGCTGATGCCTTGTTGAGTCATTTGGTCTAGATTGCAGGAGAGTATTGACATTTGTTTCTTCAAGACTCCAAACTTTTAAGAAGAAGCCTTATGCTTTCCTCTACAACTAGACAAAGTCTCATTCATGACGGCAGTAGCTCTTTTGGTAACACTCCACCTAGAGTGAAGAAAGAATTGAAAAATATGGAGAGAAATCAAACAAGCAGACAGACACTTCTGGCCTAGAACTCAAAACCAAATATGGGCAGCAAAGAAATAATTTTATTTCTTCTGTAAGGACAAAGACTGGGCACATGCTCCATTCACTGAGATATGCCAGAAGGTAGACCACTCTCAGTTGCCATTTACATACACACGCCCCAGTCTTATTTGCCAAACTAGACTGAAATAACCAGACATCGAGATTTCTGTGTGAAGAACTGGATTCATCACACAGGGGAAAAAAAAAAAAAAATCTGGCAGGGAACACTGCTGTTAAGGCTTTTTGTATTTAATACCACTTCTGAAACAAAGTAGAGCTCAGTATCTATCTATTAAGCAATCGAGATTTTTTACTTTCTTCATTTCAATGCTTACAATTGCCTCTTCTTGGTATTCAGGTATTAACTACTTTTAAAATAGGGAGCAAAAGAAATTATAAAAACTGCTATAATAAGTTTCCATCTTCAAGTGTGACTACAGTAAAAGAACTGCAGATAAAAGATACAGCTAATGACAAGTAATATTGTATGCATCTTTTTTTCTACCCTGCTCAGTTTTATTGGTAAAACTACTGTCTGTCATATCAGCTTATATATACACCCGTGGTTTCAAGAAAGCCAGAGTATTCTATAATGCTTAAGCAGAATTTAGAGTTAAATACCTAATCCACAATTCTTACTAGTGATAAAGGTTATTGCTGGTGCTACAGATGAATTAAAATTAAATAGTTATTCACAGAAATTAATTTTATAACACAGGCATGAATAAGATGTCCTGATTCACACCAGAATTATAGTTAATATAGTTCACAAGTGGAGCACAACTTTGAAAATATGTACACTCTACATGTACATTTGAAACTATTCAAGAAGAATCCAATCATGACATTTCTCTAGCAAAGACAACTGTATTTCAGACTGCCAGCTGGAAGACAAATGTACAAAAGTAACTCAGACCATTAATTAAAAGTATCAAAAGTACTTGTTTTTAAATGAAAGCCAAATTGCATAAGCTCTTAGATTTTATTTTGGAGTTTAGCCTGTATCTGATCAAGTTCTTACAATGATCCAAGGTTACGCACAGGATTCAGGACCAAACCAAAGTGCTGCATGTCCTAACTCCTGGTTTGATTTCAGCAGCTAGTGGAGGCATCTAGCACTTTTCAGGATCAAGACTCGATTACATGTATTTTGCTGTTTAGTTCCCCTCCAAGCACTATATTCAATTTAACTCCATATAACTTCCAATATTCCCAACACAATAGGCTGATCTCTGTAAAGGCATTCTTCCTTCCTTTCATACAGAAAATATCCTGTAAACAGCGTATTTCCCACTCTCTAAGTGACTCCTTTTGTTTACAGGAAGGAAAGGCAACAGAAATCTTGCCATAAAACAGTGAGAGCTAAAAAGTTCTGTTTCACTTCCTACTGTGCAGGTGTTTCATACATGAAATCTATTGTAATCCTTCATTTCAGAGAGAAAACATGCAGTTTCTTTTTGAAATACAGACTGAGAAATAGAAAACAGTAAGGTTAAGGAAATAGCAGCATGCTTTACTGTGAAACAAAGTGAAGATATATAATAAGCACATCATAAAAAAGATCAACATTGTATTTTTTCACCCCTTAGCTCTGTATAACAAGACAGAAAAACAAAAGGCACCAAGACTTAGAAAGGGAAATGCAATAAAAGTATGGACTCCAGAAAACAAGAGATCCCTGATCAGATATTCACTTGGTTTGCACTGCATTCCAGTTCTCCCCAAACTCCACCCTCTGTCTTTCCTTCTTCCATATAGTAGTTCCTGCTGCAACACACACAGTGTTTTCTCAAGACCCTAAATGTAACCTATACAAGGCACTATCTTTGCTTTAAACCATGTAAAATCCCTGGCTTCGGACACCACAACTCTTTTATATGTTCACTTGTGAACTGAGTTTTTCTTCTAAATTCATAAATTCTCTCTTAATTTTACACTGCCCAGATAAACATGTTCAAATCAACGTTCCAGCCACCTCTGACTACCAAAAAGAACCCAACCCCAAAACCAAACCAAAGGGGTTTTTGGTTGGTTTTTTTGTTTGTTTGTTGGTTTGTTTTTGGTTTTTTTTTTAATACAAGTCCTGGTTGAAGTGTTACAATGGCTTTTTAAAAGCCAAACTAGAATTCCCCATTTTCAGATTTTTCTTGGACTCCGTACTCTGAACTGCTGTACTAAAGCCACGAGCACAATGAGAAATAGCTTGTGTTGGTTCAGGATGCCTGGCATTTCAGTTTGTACATTTGTTTGTGAGTTTCAAAAATACCAACATCCACCATAGTAAGAATTACATTCATTTCTAAGATCTCTAATTCTCTGTTGCCCAGTGGTGTGTGGAAAATTAAAATTCTAAAATAAATCAAGTAGGTGAGAGCACTAATCATGCAGTAGGCTACCCATACCACCCAGTTTAATAGGAAATTGATAAATTTATCACTACCACATACTATCACAGCACATCTACAACAAATACTGTCACAATGATATAAAAAATAAAAATATTATCAGAAAGTTAAATTTGCCTCTCTTTGGAAGGAATACCTTATTTGGTCCAGGCTGGCCTGACCTCAGTTTTTTTTTCAAACAGGTCAGTTTGCCGATATTTTACCACCAGAGGAAACACTGTTCCTAGTTCCACAGAACAGCCCCTGTGCACCCAGCAAAGGAGGGGTGCCTCCCCAGTGGATGCATTTCCAAACTCTGACCATCCAGTTGAGCATAGCACAGGAAGGAGCATTCAGGGCTGAGAGCACACTGCCCAAGCACCCATCTTAAAGCAACAGCAAGCCAGCTGGAAGGACTGGGTGGGCCCAAGACAATTTGAGGGTCATCAGATCACCACTGTTTCAATCCAAACACTTTCAGGGGAACATGCAATTACTTGGAGTTTCTTAAAAGCAGCTTTCCATACCAAGCTGAACTATCATGTTATGTGATCAGCTACCTGGGAAAACAAATTACATCACTGCAGTCTGAATACTTAAAGAAAGATTTGCTAATTAAGGGCAATTAATTACACAGCAGTACTAATGTGAAAAGCAATATCCATTCAGCTTTTGTCTGCTTAAGTCTCAGATTGACTGCTGAGAAGAATTATGGAATCTGCTAAGCAACCTGTAACTTTGGATGATCCTTTCTCTGAGATGTATAATAAAGAGTACTTGCTAAGAAATACATAAGCTGGACAGTGCAATATATGCTATTTTTTCACTCTCTAATATAAGTAGCAGTGTAAATAGGTCTATCCTTAGGCCATCATCATTTTCTTATACACATTCAAATATAACTTTACCTTTATCCTAAATATGAAAAATCAACTAACTCTGCTCTGATCTGTAAGAGTTTTATCACATTTTGAATATCACCTCAAGTAAAGAATATTCTTCATTATGAAAACATAAAATGTAAGCAAGACACAGCTCTACCTTTTGAACTTCCTTTACAACTGGGAAAGGGTTTGTGCATTACACCATAATGATTTTGTCAGAAATGAGCACAACACCCCACATTGCCCATCATTTCACTAGATGTCTTTTTACCTATGATAAATTGGCAATTAATATGGAATGTACTTATTTTAAAGGTAATAAACAAAGAACCAAATCTTTATCATTTATATTTTCAACATATCACTTCACACGCTGCCATTCATGTACATAATGTGAACACCATCTTCATTCCTACCTTTTAAATTTTTTTTTTTTATATGAAACAATGTTCAGGTCCAGACATTTTTTTTCTCCCTTTGCAACACTCCATTTTGACCACACAGCAAAAGCATGTAATAAGACAACAAAGAGAGCAGGAAATAGTATCAATGCTGGCACTACAAAGTATCGTGCTTGGATCACAAATTACAGAAAATATAGTAGATAAAGTAGCTAGTATAGCCACTTTCAGATCTATTCTGCCGGCTGCTTTTCTGTTCTCTTTGAGGAATAGCTCAACATTTAGTCCTCACATTCATATCAGGTTTTTTACTTCGTACTATGTTAGACTCCATCACAGAAATGAAGAGGTAAACAGCTGAAATGTGTGTGGCTTGGTATAACCACAACAAAGTTGAGTACCACACTGCACAACAGAGATAGGGGCTCTTAACTTCCCTGTATTTTCAGAGCACAGCAACAAGACATTTACAGTGCTTTTGATACCACCTAAAAACAACCAACCAAACAAACAAAAAAGGAAACCTTTTGAACGTGTAAATGCTGTAAATATTAATGATAAAGATGAGTTACCAGCCTGGAACTGAAGCTACTAAACATGACAGAAATCATTGATGGTATCCACAGAAAAGCAGATTTAAAAAAAAAAAAAAAAAAAAAAAATTCCCAGTTAAAGATAAGAGGAATGCAGCAACTGACTTAGGGCAACTGCTTAAAAGCAGCAAAGATATAAAAATTACTCACAAGTTGTAAAACAGGCGTGAAACAAACAACTAAATTACAGTGATGTGAACACTATTCACAGAAATAATGTAAATTTTTATATTGTTCACATGGGACTGCTTAATATTTTATTTTTTATTAACTTTTGTCTGGGGTGAAAAAATACTTTCTGTTATTTTCTCAAGCGGAAAGCATGATCTTAAGAATCATGGAAAAACTTGAAACATTTCTTAATCAGCTGTTTTCTTCAAGATTGAAAAGTAGGATGGTTTTCAGATGCTATCAGTGGAGGGGACTGGTTTTGATATTCTTTCTCTCAAAAACAAGAGTAGAATTTTGTGAATATCATTTGTATGCCTTATTGTGTGTAGGATATGCCTTTTGACAGTGCTGTTCGCTTTTTCAAGCATAAATATATGAGCCACAGTCACATTAGAATGGGGTAATAAAGGGGATAGAGAACAAACAAAAACCTAATCAGTTTAAGTTTCAGAATGGATGTGAGAGACTTCTGGAAGTCATGCAGTCCAACCTTCTGCTCAGAGGAGGACTGCCATCAACAATAGGCTGTCTGGCTGAGTCTTCAAGATCTCCAATGATGGAAAATTCAACAGCTTCTCCAGGCAGTCTGTTCCAGGGTTGCATTGGCCTCCCAGTAGCGGTCTTCCTCATGTCTAACCTGAACATACCATATCACAGTTTGTGGTCAATCCGGTGGCAGTGAGAAAAATTCAGCTCTATCATTTTTGTCACTACCCTTCAAGCAGCTATGGGATACTCCTGGTCACCCAATAGCTGTTTCTTCGTCAGAGTCAACAAGCCCAGCTCTGTCAACCTCTCCCAGCAGATCATTTGCTCTAAGCAGTGGGCCTTCTACCTATCTTACTGGTGCTCCCTAGTTCCTTGTAATAGCCACCTATAAGATGGAAAGAAAAAACCCAAAATGTTGGCCAAGTGACAAATCCACTCCCCATATTTTTGCACACAGTTTAGAAATCAGCACACATCAGAGAAATAAAAACAGTGTTAAAAAAGGTGTTTACAATCTCAATTTAAAACTCCACCAGTTAAGATTTAACAGATTTCAACACGATTCACATATGACCTAAGCTACTTCTAAATAAAACAATAATAAGCAGGTTTTGGACATATTTATTTAAGAGCTTAAAAATAAATGCAAATATAAAAGCAGGAGACTACATCAGGATAATATAGTTCAATATATTCAAATAAGCTTTCTATGAAACAAAGTGCAAATGACTAATTTATAGAAAGAGAACAACTCATTCCCTCAATGTGTGTTTTCTAAGTAATGAGTTGTATTTTCTTCCCAAACATTAGATATAATAGCTCTAATTTAAGGTTCATGCTCCTAGTCCATGCATAGGAAAGAATGCAAATTAAAGTAATGAGTGTCGTGTACCTCATTTGGGACTTAAAAAGACGTCAAGTTTCTTGCCATCTTTTGTAACTAAACATTTTATAGATAATCTTATTTGAGAAAGACAGCAAGGCTCTGCACCTTCGTGTATTCTGCTAACTAGTGCAGGTTAATCAGAGCTCAATAGCTTTGGCACCATGCCATGATGCATCTTCTTCCTTAAAAGTAAGTCCCCCTCACTCATTCAGAACCTTGATCTTCAGTGTTGTTGTGAACATTGCCTTTTGGTCTTCTTAAACACATTAAGTAACTAACTGGAATTTAACCTGACCTGAAACAAACTGTCAAGGTTGCCAAAGTTCTGGAAACACATCCTTTATTCAACCATTGAACCAAAACTAAACCAAGATAAACCCTTCTATTATAAAGCTGCAGCTGCTACTAGGAATAAGGTTGGAGTAAAATACTGATTTACGAGGCATTTTGAAACTGTGTGCCACCATATAGTTTAATCTCAATAATGCACTTGTATAACAATTTATACACATTAAGGATGCTACCCACCATATATTCCATTCTAAAAACTGCAATAGGACAAGAGTAATTAAAACTAGCAGTCAAGTAGTACAGCATTTCCACCAGGAATAGATATCTAGCAATCAAAAAATACCCCCAACCTCTAAATCATAAACATCACCAACCAAGGATAAACTGTCTCTTTCTGCTGACTTATAAAAAAAGATCACTGAAAGAACAAAAAATTCTGGTGCTTTATTTCACATCTGAACATGGCTTACTTCTTTTGCATGTGTGGAACAGACAACAAAACAGTCACTCAGAGTTATGGTTTATTTTTCTTTCTAACATTTCAGATGTGTGCACAGGCATGCACACATACACACCCCATCCACTCACCTCTCTCCCGCCTGGCAAAGATTTTTCTGCTTCACAAGCCAAGAACATTACTGTTTTTGTTTTTTTTTTAGTAGAAGGCTCTACCCAAGAAATTCCTACTGCTTAGCTAGAATGTTGAGACTAGCTTGACAAGAAAACAGCACATCAAGACTGAGCAGTACTGAAAAAAAATGCTTGAGACAACTGTACAGTTGCAATATACACACTGCAGACATCACAAGTATCCTAAATATCACCCAGTATCCTAAATATCAACCAGCCCTTCTTTCCTCTTCCCACAAAGGGATTAGTGTTTCTTGTTTCAGTCATAATTTTCATCATACTTTTACAAAATAGGTACATGCTGAAAACAAAATAGGTACAATGCTGAAAACAGAAGTATGTTCAAGTTAACACACTTTTAAGATGCATCGATAAAAAGAAAAAAAGAACATGAAAGACCATATGATATATTTTGGAGTGTGAAGAGAGTAGAATATTTGTGTTTGACATTTTTTTTATCCCCTACCACAGGAGAAAAATAGTATCTAGTGTTGATTATTGAAACAAAGATATTTTTTAAACTGACAATGAACTTAGAAAACACAGAAAAGTCAGGATTCTAGACCTTGTCACTCTGATAGGATAAATAGTCAATAACCTTGCAGGCATCAGACTTGGCTTCGGATAAAAATCAGACTAGGATAGCGGGAGTAAGTCCAGGCACAGGCTTTGTCTCTTTTGTACTGAAAGTGACAGCTGAAAAGAGTCTGTATCAGCCAAGCAGAGCAGTGACAGTTCTGTAAAAAAAGAGGCTTACTTTGCAAGTTTTTCGTTTTTCTCATATATCACTCAATCACAAAAGATAGCGTTAAAATTCAGACACATCTTTTTTTGTTCTATTAAGGCCACAAGGTTAGGCCATTCAGACTAGTTACTCACTTGTGAACTCCTATACAAATAGATCACCATTTTGTCATAAACTGCTCCCAATATAATAATGGAAAAGTAGTCTTGAAAAAAAAAAATATGGAAAGACATACAAAGCAAACTTGAGGTTTGCTTAATATAGAGTTCAAATTCTCAAATATTCAATGATGTCAAAATATAGATCTGCATTCCTATCTGTACTGATCAAAGAACAGCCAGGAAAGAGCTGAAGGGGATTCTTTTGATACAAGGAAAAACCCACTATCTAAATTCATCTGATATAGTGCTTAATATCTAACAATGAAACTTGCAGTGGGCTTGGGGGGTTCTTTTCAGATGAACAATTCTTTTAATCTAACAGAAAATTTGAGAGCATTTTATATATATGGAGGGTATTCTTAATAAATATTTTCATATTCCACATGTGTTTCCATTTACTTGGTCTTCTCACTCTCCCTCCATTTAAGAGCATCTTGAAGGCAACAAATACCCACTTTTTATACAATGTATTTAACTACAGAGAACTAAACAAATGAGGACCTATTCTACAGTCAATCAGTTTGTGGAGGGAAACTGCTTTTAATACATTAAAAACCCAGAAAAAATAGCCTTATATATTTTTATCCCTGAAACATGAATGTTATGAACTCTTCTACTAAGATAATGACATTTTTATTAACTTGGCTGCTCTATGTGCTAGTAGTTTATAAATTTTACAACTTGCCCATCTTTGATTATAAAAATATTATTAAAATATATCAGTGGCTATGGTAGTCACATAGAAGAAAGAAAAAAAAAAAAAAAGAAAAAGTGAAGGAACAAGGAATCTCCATCAAGGATACCAGGGTTATCATTAAACTTCTGAATAACCTCCAGAGTATACATATTAACTGAATGTACCAGACAAGATACTAAAAAAAACAAAACAAAACAACAAAAAAAAACCCAAAAAAACCCACCTGATTCTACAGGAGACAAAACCCTTTGGTCAAATTATACAAATTATTGATGACATACAAAGCTAAGAAGCTTTCATCACTATCATACCTGAACGTTAGTTTACTTCACAGAATAGTCTAGGTTGGAAAAAACATGGAAGATCATCCAGTCCAACCATTAACCTAACACTGACAGTTCCCCACTACACCATATCCCTCAGCGCTATGTCAACTCTACTCTTAAACACCTCCAGGGATAGGGACTCCACCACCTCCCTGGGCAGCCCACTCAAACGCCCAACAACCCCTTCTGGAAAGAAATGCTTCCTAATATCCAGTCTAAACCTTCCCTGGTGTAATTTGAGGCCATTATCTCTTGTCCCATTGCTTGTTATTTGGTTCAAGAGACTCATCCCCAGCTCTCTGCAACCTCCTCTCAGGTAGCTGTAGAGGGTCATGAGGTCTCCCCTCAGCCTCCTCTTCTCCAGACTAAACACCCCCAGTTCCCTCAGCCGCTCCCCGTACGACCTGTGCTCCAGACCCTGCACCAGCTATGTTGCCCTTCTCTGGACACACTCGAGTCATTCAATGTCCTTTTTGGAGTGAGGGGCCCAAAACTGAACACAGGAATCGAGGGGCGGCCTCACCAGTGCCAAGCCCAGGGGTAAGATCTTCCCTGTCCCTGCTGGCCACACTATTGCTGACACAAGCCAGGATGCCATTGGCCTTCTTGGCCCCCTGGGCACACTGCTGGTTCCTCTTCAGCCAGCTGTCAATCACACCCCCAGGTCCCTCTCTGACTGGCAGCTCTCCAGCCACTCCTCCCCAAGCCTGTAGCACTGCTGGGGGTTGTTGTGGCCCAAGTGCAGCCTCCGGCATTTGGCCTTATTGAAACTCCTCCAGTTGGCCTCAGCCCATGGCTCCAGCCTGTCCAGGTCTCTCTGCAGAGCCTCCCTACCCTCAGGCAGATCAACACTCCCACCCAACTTGGTGTCATCTGCAAACTTACCGAGGGTGCACTCAATCCCCTCGTCGAGATCATCAATAAAGATGTTAAACAGGAGTGGCCCCGAAACCGAGTCCTGGGGGACACCACTTGTGACAGGCCACCAACCAGATTTAACTCCATTCACCACAACTCTTTGGGCCCGGCCATCCAGCCAATTTTTTACCCAGCAAAGCGTGTGCCCATCCAAGCCTCAAGCAGAGAGTTTTGCCAGGAGAATGCTGTGGGAAACGGTGTCAAAGGCCTTGCTAAAGTCAAGGTAAACAATATCCACAGCCTTTCCCTCATCCAGTAAGCAGGTTGCCCTGTTGTAGGAGGAGATCAGGTTTGTGAGTCAGGACCTGCCTTTCATAAACCCATGCTGACTGGGCCTGATCCCTTGGTTGTCCTTTATATGACTTTTAATGGCACCCGAGATGACCTGCTCTGTGACCTTCCCTGGCACCAAGGTCAGAATGACAGGTCTATAGTTTCCTGGATCATCCTTTCTGCCTCTCTTGCAGATGGGTGTCACATTTGTCTCCCTCCAGTCCAATGGGACCTCCCCAGTTAGCCATGATTTCAGGTAAATCATGGACAGCGGCTTGGTGAGCACATCTGCCAAATCCCTCAGCACCCTTGGGTGTAACCCATCCAGTCCCACAGACTTGTGTGCATCCAAGTGGTGCAGCAGGTCTCTGACCACGTCCTCTTCAACTGTGCTGACCCCAGTCTGCTTCCCCTCCCCATCTCCCAGCTCAGGAGGCTGGGTGTCCAGGGAACAGCCAGTTCCACTGCTAAAGACTAAGGCAAAGTAGGCGTTGAGCACTTCAGCCCTTTCCTCATCCTTAGTTACCATGTTTCCCTCTGCACCCAGTAAAGGAGGGAGATTTTCCCTAATCCTCCTTTTTCTGTTAACGAGAGAGATTTTTTTGTTACCCTTAAGAGCTGCAGCCAAGTTGAGCTCTAGCGGTGTTTTGGCTCTCCTAATGTTCTCCCTGCAGAACTTCACTACATCTTTATAGTCTTCATGAGAGACCTGCCCCCTCTTCCAAAGGCAATAGATTCTCCTTTTGTTCTTGAGATACAGCCAAAGGTCCCTGTTTAGCCAGGCAGGTCTCCTTCCCCGCCTGCTGTTTTTCAGCACATGAGAACAGCCTGCTCCTGTGCCTTTAAGATTCCTCTCTTGAAGCATGACCAGCCTTCCTGGACTCCCATATCCTTCAATGCAGCCTCCCAAGGGATTTTGTTAATCAGTCTTTTGAACAGGTCAAAGTTAGCCCTGCGGAAGTCTAAGGTGGCAGTTTTACTTACCCCTCTCTTTGTTTCTCGAAGGATTGAAAATTCGATCATCTCATGGTCACTGCACCCTAGATGGCCTCCAACCTTTACCTCCCCCACAAGCTCTTCCCTGTTCACAAGAAGGAGGTCCAGGAGGGCATCTTCCCTGGTCGGCTCACTCACCAGCTGTGTGAGGAAGTTATCCTCCACACATTCCAGGAACCTCCTGGATTGTTCCCTCTCTGCTCCGTTGTGTTCCCAGAAGATATCTGGGAGGTTAAAGTTCCCCACAAGAACAGCGGCAAGTGACCATGAGATTTCCCTCAACTGTTTATAGAAAGCTTCGTCCACCTCACTGCTTTGGTTGGGGGGTCTATAGCAGGCTCCCAAAGCTAGATCTGCTTTATTGGCCCTTAACCTAATCCACACACTCCCAACCCCATACAGCATGGTTGCTAATCCTATGGGTATCAAATAGGAAATAAAAAAAAAAAAAAAAAAAAGTCAAGATTTGTATCCTGAAAGCATTCAGTCATTTAAAATCTATTGAACAAACAAAAAACCCACCCTCTTTGTAAATCATATATGGACTTTCTGATCTTTGGAATGTCTTGCAGTGTTTTTATTTCCTCTAACTGATGAGACAGAAAATCATTTAAAGTTTAACTAGCTTGAAAGGATAGAACATTCTCCATAAACTTAGAAAAACATACTACCATCTACTCCTTTATTGACAGGACATGATATCACAGGAAAAATAATTTTAAAACAAAACAGCAAAACACCTCACTCTGAGATCTCTTATGTTACCTACTGTTCAAGTCCCATAAAACACATAGCTGGAAAAGGAATTTCACTAATTTGCTAGTGGTCAAGGGGCAACCTGTGATGTTGGCCTACTCCAGGGCTGAGAGCATACCCTCTTGGCAGCAGTAAATGTGAAGCTTTACAGGCAGGAGGCAGGAAGCAAATGTGAGCACACACTTCCCAGGCAGAAGGTATACATGAGCTGACAGTCAGCTTTCACAGGAGGTATGCACTGTCTCCAGTCTCTGGAAAGACAGACACCACACTGTGCCCCTCTGGGCACAGACAAACACCCAGGGCTTAAGTGAGTTACACTGTTGTACCACAGGCCTACACTTTTAAACAGAGAAGTGATTTTTTGTTCCACAAGTGGGTAATGGCAAGTCAGTTGAGGGGTGTGGGAGACAGAATAGAGCAAGAGTGACGGGCATGAGAAGTTTTACTGTAGAATGAAAGACCATGTGTGGGAGGAGGAAAGTATTAGAGTGGAAATTACATTATTACAGTTTAAGAAAAAAATGCATTCTAAACAGATTTTTAAAAAATTTATTGCCAAAAAGGTTGAAGGCCATAAACATTTTATTAGAGGCTCAGGTTTTAGGTTTCATAACATCTCATAACTGCAATGCTTTACTGTGGTCAGCTCAACTATGAGAATTTTTATATTATTGCTTTACATCAGCAAGACTGCTGGCAATTAGTTGCAATGTTGTTGAAATCTAGTTTAAATGGAAAAAAAAAAACACCACAGTAAAAAGATAGAAAAATACAAAGCAATTATAGGAAGCTATATGTTTATTTTGGTGTGTGTAACAAACACTGGTGTGTGACCAGATCTGTGAGTCAAACTAGGACAGCAAGCTATAAAAATGAAACATTGTAAAATGTAACCATTACAAAATAGTAATCTGTAATCTTTCCACTGAGATTTCTTAAATGACAGTCATACTGCCTTCATGAGGAGAAAAGAGAATAGATGGGGCTGGACAGCCCCAGGGGATACATTTTTTTTCTACCTGAAGCTGAACCTTAGAAAAAGCCAAAAAACCTAAAGAGAAAAGTAGATGCTGCTGATGTAATGCTTTTAAATCTCCATTACAACAGTTCTCAATCACATTTCCATAGTTGGGGGGGG
>NW_020799097.1:81111700-81124808 GCF_003259725.1 Athene cunicularia
GGTTGGTGGGTTTTGTTTGTATACTCTTCCCATTGAGTAACTCAGATAACTCAATTTTAGTGAGCTGGCCAAAATGAAGACACAATACTTTTTATATTTCTGTTCAAGCTATAACAAGTTAGAGAAAAAAAATTACTTCCTGAATACTTAAAAATTACTCTGTAAACTTTGTTTCCTTTGTTATTTTCTTTCTTCTCACATATTCATCTCAAATTTTTGTAAAGCATGTCACTGTCATCCATGTTGTTCTTAACTTCCGTTTCTCACTCAGTCACACTGTATAGCGTTTAGAATTGGAAATACATTTTATGCTAAGGTCAACATTTTATTTGGGTTAATTGCATTACAAAGAAATATAGTTGACATTCTCTGAAACTACTCCATTGTGCAAACAAAATATTAGTAAGTGGGAAGATCAGGAGATTAATTTCAAAAGCTTAGTCCTGCTCTGAAAATAAAATGCCAATGAACAGACTTTTTAAACCCACTAATGAGTAG
The DNA here is from genome assembly GCF_003259725.1 of Athene cunicularia. Lineage (NCBI taxonomy): Eukaryota > Metazoa > Chordata > Aves > Strigiformes > Strigidae > Athene > Athene cunicularia. The sequence goes on from NW_020799097.1 coordinate 81,112,199, forward strand.
AAATTATGAGTAAGTTTCTTAAGAATCAGTCAAAAGCCTAAAAAGAAAACTCATTGCTCCCTGTAATAATTTTCAGCATATTTTACAGTTTTCCAGATGTCTATAGAGGGTTTTTTTACTTGTTCAGATTTATTTAGTTCTAAAGGTTTTATAAGACATATTAACTTAAAAAAAGCAGCAACCCTACTCTGTCTCATTTGTGAGCTGGCCAGGTGCAGAACTTGGTCTGATTAGGTTCCAAAAAGGTCTGCTTTGTCCTGTATATTCCATTAGCAACTGTGCTAGCCTTGATAAAAATCAAAAGATGAGTTAGACTGCATGAAACAACAGAGTTTAGAGGAAGGAAGCTCACATTTCACAGCTATCAAAATTCTAGGCAGACTGATTAAATTTTCAGGTCAAACACACTTTGGGACTAAACCTAGAACCCTTCAAAAAACTGGGCAGAATAAGTGGAAATGGAAATCCATAGTTTACCTTCTGACTTCCCAGTTTGACATCACTTTATATCCTTTACCAAGTACCAATTACTGTGTTCCCTATTCCAATGTACACTCACATGTGGAAAAAGCATTGCAAAGTGAGCAAGTACTTATAGAGCTTTCAAGCTTATTATTTATTTTTTAGGTAAAGGTTTGAGAGTACACATCAGATGGACACACACAGTTACTGATTCTGATATCAGCAGCTAGGATTAGGTTCAGCAAAAGTGAAGCAAAATGACTAGTTTGCAAAACACATCATAAGAAATCAGGATTTAATACTACCATTTTCTGAAAGTTCAGTGTCAGATGTAAGTATATTGAGACCTACACAATACTGGAAGCTACTGTGCATGTGAAAAATCTCATTCTTGCCCTAACTAAGGTCACACATTAGGACAACGTTTTGCACTTAAGGTACTATTTTGCCTCAAAATCATAATAGCAGGGAATTAATTTGGAACATACCTATAGTCATGTAAAAGCTGGAAGAATGTTTTACATAAACAGTAACACGTCAATTCAAATCTTTTCAAAGACATAATAACTCCATGTTGATTTTGGAAGCCTGCTCTTCATGGACTACTTTCTACAACTATTGTTGAGGTGAGTCAGCCTCTGCTGACTGCTACCACTGTATTTTAAATTACTGTACTGTCACTGCTTAGTACATAAGCCATACTCAACCTATTTAGGAACTCAGTGAGAGCTACTGCTTCAGCTGGGTTCCCACAAGCATCAAGGAGAGGCTGCCTCAGGAGCTGCAGCTCTACACAGTAGAAAGATTCCCTTGGTCAGCTAGCTCATCAGTGATACACCAGAAAAACGGCTGCTGGTACAACCTGGAACTAAGAAAGTATCTAATGCAGGACCATACTGAAAACAGAACAAGTAAAGAGACAACAGACTGTCATGAAAAAACTAAATCAGTTTATTAGAGGAAGCCTAAAATCAATCTTGGAATCAGTCTTACCTCATATTTTCAATAATGACCTTGACACAAAGTGGAAGTTACTTATGAAATCTGAATACAACACAAAGTTAAAAAGCACTGGCACTGCAAAGGAAAGTAAAAAATATGAGAAAGAACAAAGTAAGTTTTGAGGAAGAGTTTAATTCTACTTTTATTTTATGTTTTGAGTCACTCCCTCAAGAACTATAGGATAAGATTTTGATTGCTCTGGTAGCTCATCAGCAGAAAACACCATAGAGAAAATAACTATGACATTGTACTCAACGTGAAGACACAATTGCACAGTATTTTCAGTACGGACAAAGTTTTAATGCCATTTTATTTACCACAGACAAGACTGTGTGGAAAGCTGATTAAATTCTTATTAGCCATAACAAAAACACAAACAGAAAAAGCGTAGAGAAAGGCCTTCTCCCCCAGCCACCATATTGTGCAAGAGGAAGCTAATTGTTTGTCTTAAGACTAGCTAAAAGTTTGACTAGATTAACCTCAGAAAAAAGAGGTCTGACAGAGCAAGTTGTCTCTAAGTATCAGGAAGAAAAAGTATTTAGGTTAAACAGGGATATTAGTAAAATATGGGTTGCAATCTCAGCATGTGTTTCACATACAGGTTAGTGGAAAATCCTAGTCCTCAGTGAAGTCCCTGAACAGCCTTCCACTGGAAGTATGAGATGGGAGAAAATGAAATCAAAACAGCAGCAACCTATCAGTAAAACAAAACTGAGTGCAATTGATTTATGAAACAGGTCAATGATGTTCTTGTTTTCTATAGTAACTGGTTTAGAAAAGAAACAACTAGTTCAGTTCAGGGCAAAGGAGATTTCAGGCTAGGGCTGCTGATCTGTACCTATCATCAGCCTTAATTCAACAATTTTGGAGGTACATCAGTTTAATAAAATTGATGTTTTAACTATTTTTATTGAAAATATGGCTCAAAAAAAAAAAAAAAAAAAAAAAAGCACCAACTCGTAACTCTCTCTGCCAACTGACAAGCAGTATCAGGGTTATTTCAACTTCAAGGAATTTTACCCTAAAGGAAATTCTTTCCATTCCCTTTCCTGTTTGTTATGCTTAACTCAGCATGCATTTACAACCTCTTTCATACTGAAGCTGAATGTTATACAAAAGCCTGAATTTTTAAACACTTAATGAAATGGATTGTAAAAACCAAAACAGGGATCTGAAGTTATGTTCATGCTTTGGTAAACACTTTGGTAAACACTTAAAAGTATAATTACAGTGAAGTTGGATGAGCAAGAACAGGAATCGCCTCAATCTTCTAAGCTTCTGCTGGCTCTTGTTCATAGTTAATGAAGCTAAGAGGTTAAAACTGAACACAAAAAAAGGTGCAAACAGCAGTTCTTTTCATAACTGAACTACTTTAATTTGGATTTTTAAATAATTTGACAAATCAAATTTTTTTCCAGCCACATGGATAACTAACTGTAGCATAGATTATCAAAAGTTTCACAGTAGTAAAATTAGTATCAGAGCAAAAGAACTAAATACAATGTAGGTTTGACTGGCTGAGAGCCAAATTTCAAAAACCTCACATGTCCTGCTCTTTAACAGTAAAACAATCTTTTGGAAGGAATCCAACGGAACCACTCAATAGAAGTTTACACATTCAAATTCTAGTATTGCTAATCATGTTTTAGAATTCAGTGACAAGGTGAGCAAAGTATATCTGAAGTCAAACCTGAAAGGTTGCTATTTTCTTTAAGTGCTTATTCTTTTGTTAAGTACTATAGTTATAAAATATTTAACTGCCAATAATTTACTTGAAAATTCTTGTCAAACGGTTTAAACAAAGAAAATATGAGTACATACTACTCCATTTCTTAGTCTTGTAAAAAAATCTTCCCAACATCATAATAAGAGAAATTTTCTCTACAGATATTCTGTGCTATAATAAAGTAGAAACACAGTACACTGGAATATCAGCTCAAATTCTCAATTATCATACCAACTATTGTAAAAAAAAGTTTGATATTTCATAGAATAATTCACACTGGCAGGCACCACAGAATATCATCTAACCCAGCCTACTGCTCAAAGCACTGAATTCAGACAATTTGCTTAGTCTTTGGCCAGTCTGGTCTAAAAACTGGAAAGGATGTAGATTTTACAACCTGACTGCACTACCTGTTCCAATTCCTCAGTGTCCTCAGGGTGATTTTTGTTTCATAGTGCCAAATCATAATCTCACCTGTTTTAGACTATGACCACTCTCTCTTCTCCTCTTGCCATGTACCTCTGTAAAGGGTCTAGCTGTCTTAACAACCTCTCAGGTATCACCTTCTGAGGCAGCTATTAAGTATCCCCTGAGCATTCCACTGTCCAAGCTTTGCAAAGCCAGTTCTCTCAGCCTCTCTTTATGTGCTCCAAGCCCCTCATTTTGCTGGGTCTCCACCAAACTAGCTTTAGTTTACTCAATATATTTGGGGAGCTAAAACTAGTTGGATGGGGTATATCCAATGTGGTAGTCAATTGCTGAATACTGGAATCCACTGGCTATGCTCCTGTTCATGAGGCCTAGTATGCTGCTAGCATTTTTCACGGTTTGCAGAGCACTGTCCTCAAACACGTCATCTACTCCTCTAATGTGATGTCACGTGCAAATTTGATGAGGACACACTTCATCTCCTCCTCCAGGTCACTGATCAAGGTACTAAACAGGATAGTCCCAGTACAGTACTTCACTTGTAACTAGCCTCCAGGTGGAATGCAAATCATTAACTGCTACACTATGAGCCTGACAATACAGCCGGTCCTCCCATCCAAACCGTAACATTGCAATTTGGTTATACAGATGCTGTGAAAATCATGCTAAAAGCCTGGATAAACTCAAGGTAGATGATGGGCAAACTGTCATAAGCAACATACAGAAAGGTCCCAGGGCTATCGACAAGCGTATAAAAGATACTCAGGAACTTCACACAAGGCCATTTTAATTACTGCTTAGACAAAAAAAAGCCCAATTGCACTAGACTTCTTCCTGTTAGGGAATAAAGCATAGGACTAAATAAAAATGTTTATACATACAACAGAAAGGCTTTAAGTTTCAGGATCTGTAAATATATTCCATGAAAATGAAAATCCATTTCACCACCCAACCAAGGAAACCCAAAGTCATTATTCCCCTTACACATGAATGATTAAATGGGAGAGACTTCAGCTATAACAAACAAAGCAATAAAAATAATTACTTAAACAAAAGTTAAACTTCTTTATCAACTTAATTGATTAGTATTTCATGTACAGCTGCAACAGATATGTTGACATATACTTAGAAGATTTTCAGTTGCGCAAATTTTCACACAGTGACTCATAAGTGGCTAGGAGTCTGGACAGCACTTGCTGAGAGTCCATGAAAAATGGTTTGTCTGGTGGCGCTCTTTTTTCAACCTTACAACCTGTTGTTACGTAACAGACAGGACTATCTAACATTTGAGTTGTCTCTTATTGTTACTTTTCCCCACGTTGATTCCTGTAGCTGCCACAAAGAATTCATACAACTGTACCAAGAGATGTGGTTGAGACAGCTGGTACAGAAAACAGAAAAAAACGGTTCATGAGAATCTCTAACTTGAAACTTTAAACGCCTCTGGCGCACTGAACGTTGTAAAATGAGTGAACAGAAACCTTGACACTGTTCAGTACAATCTACATAAGAAAAACATTACCACTAAGCATCTATTTTCCCAGGAGAAATTATTATTACTATGCATATATGTAAATATTCTATTTTAACACTCAGCCACAGTATTTTCATAGGCACAAAACAAGGCAGATATTCAATTAACTATTTGTGAATACAAAGACACAGTTTGTATGCCCAGGCACAAAGGTACACTCTATACATTGATAGTACTAACATAACCTTATATATTTAACAATACTTTAAAAAATACAGCAGTAAAATTCAAAGTGAAAACAAAACACTTTACAAAATGCAGTATCCATTTGCTGCAGATTGGTGTGATGAAAAGAATGGTCAGCTATTTCTAAGAGTTATTTTCTAAGGAAACAAGCCTTATGCAATCACACAGTGCAACACCTCCCTCTGCCTTGAGATTTTCTGAGCCTGTTGTTTGACTTGGCAAAATTTGATAGAAAAGATAAAGTTTCAAGGGTAATTATGCTCATAGAAACTTATCTTTAAAAGTTACACCATCACAGAGGAAAAGCACAAAGCATCGCAAGTGTGAGAGAAGCACTGACATTAGCAAAATTACCAGACCTGAGAATTTCAGAGACTACAGAGGTACTGCTTGCCCTTCACTCAGAAATCTCCACCAAAAATCATGATTTCCAGGGGTCCAGGGTAAGAGGAAAACAAAAGCTCAGAACCCCAGAAAACCCGTCTGCTTTAACAGTAGAAACCTCTTCTCATATAGAAAACATTGTTGGAGCTCAATTTATATCTGATAGCCTGGGGTTTTTCAGTGTATCACTCTGAGCAACCACCTGTACAGCTCTTGACAATTTCAGATGATCTCATCTATCATGTTTCCTTCTTGTAGCAAACTGGTCAAATTCTACATTTCAAGAGAGGTGAAAGTGAGGAAATCTGTTCTCGCATTGTTACAGATTACACCCATCACTATTTACCCCACCCTGTCTCACCACCTTTAAAAATAATAAGTTCAAATGGTTTCCTATGCAAACAAGTCTGTTTGATTCAAAGTGATGTACAAATATACTAAGAAAGTTGCTGCACGTGGCGGGCAGCAAGTACCAGAGAATCTGAGAGGAGGAAGACACCCACCTCTGGAGTACCTGCCTGATCTCAGAAAACTGGCAATCAGTTAAAGGAGAAAACATTTTGAGCATTAACAAGTTTATCCCACTAGCTTCTGTCAGCCAGCTTCCACAAATGAATGCAGACACCTATGTATCTCTGCCAAATTACTCTGTGAATGGATTGTTGTTTCAGTCATCTGAAAAAGGAATTTGAAATAGAAGGGTATTGTTTTGATAAAGGATTTTAACTACCTGGACATCACTTAATTGACTACTACAGCTCAACCCAGATGAAAGAATTTCAAGATCAAACTAAGGGATATCTTCGTATCAACAATATAAAAGAAGCTATGGAAGTACCAAAGTCAGTCCCATTGTTATCATATTTTATGAATTTTAAAAAAATCCTCAAAGTTATTTGAAAGCTTTCTTCATATAATTCTCCCTGCTGAACATCCCAACAAGTTTCCCCATGCCTGATCATGCCATCAATCTAAAACTTATCTCATTTAAAATATTTCACCTTTTGTATATAATGACCACATGCAGAGAAGCACCTTTGTAGTCATTTAGCTTGCTATATGTAATAATAGGCATTCTTTTTCTCATTTACCATGTAACAAGAATAGCAGCCCTTCAAAATGGATAGACTAAACCAGTTACTGTATGGCTTATCACTGAACACCAACTTCATACAGTGTTTTTGTTGAAGACATGACAAACTAAATCTAATAGAAATCCCCAGTGGTTTAACTTGTTAGCTCCAGTGTCAGGCTGGAGCACACTGATGTAACATAGCCTTAAACTAATTCCTGCCTTATCTCAATTCATATCACAGGTTCCATACTGTCAAACATCAAACATATTTTTCTGAACCTCAGATGGAAGAGAACAGAGGAGTAATGACAATACTGCTGAGAAAATACACCATGGGTTTGTAAATACAATGGGTTGTTTTGCATTAGTCCAATGAACAGAATTATTCTCACACTGGGTTTGCATTCATCATCAATTAGAATTTTTACATGACAAACCCAGAGCATCCTGCTGAACCCAAATCACAGCTGGCAGTCCTGCAGCCCAATGTGGCAAGGCAGCCACTCTCTTTGAAACAGCTCCCTCCATTGCTATAGAGAAAAAACACTAGGAACAATAATAATAAGCTGTTGTCCTGACAACCTTACAAAGCAAAACCAAGGCTTACTTTACTATAGCAGAACAGCACGGATAACCTGATTGCCGCAAACTGCTCCTAAATCTTCAAGAGCATCTGTCCACTGCAATAAGCAAGACCAGCACAGCAAAATACATATGCTTCCCTGCATCCTGTAGTTGATATGCACATTATGCGGGAGAATGTATGCATATACACAGACACACTTTCTTTTCCCCCACTTTTTTTCCATGTTCTGTCACACTAACATGGCAATGAGATTTCATGGTAAAACACGTAAAGTACTCTTTTTCAGTGCTGAGAGGCTAGAAAATACTTAGGAGTGCCCTTTTCCTTGAATGTACTTTAGGATCTAGAAGTAGGAAATAATTACTTTTGAACAGAAAGACACAAATGAAAACAATCAAAGAAGAAGAGTGTGATTAAATAACTCATAACTCTCGGTTGAAAAAAAAAGCAAATGGGAAAAACCAAAACCAAAACAACAGACTGAAATTTCATATCTTTCACAAATGCCTTCTCCATAAAATATAGGAGACAGAACTGGTTTTGCAATGACAGTTTTGCTAGCTATGCATTAATTGCAGGATTCCTTTTCACTCCCCCTTGTGAAAGGAAAAATCACAGCAAGAGTATTTTAACAGTATGTACATTTGTAACACCTATAGAGAGCTTTATTCTGTCCTTACCTTAATTGACATTTTGTTCTCACATCATTTCATAATTTATCTGATTTGACTGAAGTGTATGTAAAAATTCAACATGAACTACAAAATGGCCCAGAATCTCCTTTCCCTCTCATATATATGGAACAAACAAAAAAAAAAAAAAAAAAAAAAAAAAGTTATGAAGGTGTTCAAGAGCATACACTAGGTTTTAAAAAAGCATTTTATATAATTTGAATTAACGTGCCACTGAATCTCTAATGTTTTCAGAGTACCTTTCCTTATGAATACATTTTATTCAGTACTGTAATCTGTTTACATAATCTGTAAAAGAGTTCTATAATTTCATCACAGATTGTATCAGGTTTAAAATAAAGGTTGGTGAACCAAAAGGGAAATGGAAGGGCAAATCGTTAAGCTGTACGAAAGCTTTGTAACTCTGTGTCCTCTAGCATAAATCCCATCAAATCATTTTCATGTAACTTAAGTCTGAAAAGTCATATTGAATCATAGCTATGATTCGAAAGCCTACCTAAAAGATGAGGTAGCAGGCAGGCATTATCACAATCCACAGCCACTGTGCCAGAGAGAATTCAGGCAGTGAAGGGAGAGGGGGAGGAAGGAAGGAACGGCAAATAATGTAGGATTATACAAATATCTGCAGAGCTGGATATGTCATTTTGCAGGATTCTGGACAACAAATGAAGACATTATATAAGAAAAGATTCAAAGTCAATGGCAAAACTCCAAGTCCTGTGCTCAGAATTTCACTTGAGCTGGTAAGGGGGGAGGGGAAATCATGACAACTTCAGCTACTGCCACCTTTCAGCCTCCTCGCTACTACATGACAATTTACTACCCTTCCTCCAATCTCCTAGATTCCCTCACTTCCAAAACCAGCTATGGTATCTTTCCAAATTACATTTCTCAGCTTTAAAAAAAAATAAGTGGGTACAGGTCATTCTCCTAAGGAACACAGAATCCTCAGTCAACAGCAACTAAAACCAATGCCTATTTCCTTCCAAACATCCACTATTCTTAAAATGTTTTACAAGCATCAGAGCCAATAAGGCGGTTTGGTTGCAGATGCAAAAAGATGGGACAGCAGCTGCTTACATTTATTATGTGTTCAGAAGATTATCTCCATGAGGATGAGAGACATTTTTTGAACAAAACCTTTAATTATGTATGAACTGAACACTATTTAAGAAATCCCAGAAAACCAGAAGAATCCACTTATAAATCATGAATAGCTAACTGCTGATGTAATTACACTTTCATGATCCAAACAAGAGTCTACATATCTTTTAGTAAGAACTATGGGGCAAAATAATCACAATGACATTTCTGTCTACTGCTGTCCTGTCTCTAGCTAAAATCTAGAAGAGTATCACCAATTATAATAACCCTCCTCAATCTTCAGTTCATTCAGTTATGCCTGAAAATTACTTTAAATCTGGGGTCAACTCTTTACTACAAAGCAAGGCAGGGTCTCTCATTTACTTCTGTCAGAATAAATCAGACATTTGACATTAACTTTGCTTTCTCACAACAAACTAAAAAAAAATAAGACAGCTATTCATGTGAAGTCCTAGCAATTAAAATCCTAAGAATCTAACCAGTCCTACAGCATCATCACTGAATGTCATGAGGAATAAATGTTATTCTTAATGCAATCTGTGTGAAAAAACAGTATTTTTAAAAATTAAAAAAAAAAAGTGAAACATTGTTCAATCTACTAAATACAAATTCTATATAGTCAGAGCTATACATCATAACAGTCCTCATTATTTCTTCTTACTGGATTTTCAGATTTGGTAGAGAGTCCTCACAGTATTTCCTCAAAATAATTCAGGTAGAAAAAACAGGGTAGAAAAAGACTGTGAGGGGTACCCCTACCCTAAACTTCCTGAACTGTTCAGATTTATAGGAGGATGAAAATTTCTTTCAAAATAAAAAGATAAAATGAAGCTTGTCTTAACTTTGCAATAGGTAATGTTTTAAAGAATCAGATTTAAATTATGCTACCTAACATATCGAAAATTTCTACTAGGAGTACAATATTGCAATACATAAAATAAAAAGCCACGTCCACTTCACTGAATCACAACCCAGCATGCCCAAACATTTTAAAATTGCAAGGCATTTAAATTGCAAAGCAAAAATTGCATGGAAAGAGAAAAGAGCATTCGTCAAGCCACAATTTCATTTCAGGTTGTCAATACAGCTACTGTTGGTAATCTTGGATGACTAATGTGAGAAACTAGATAACCCAGCACCCCACCCTCTTCCCACAATCTGTAACTTACCTTATATTTTCATAATAACATAGCATTTCTCACTGAATATTACCGTAGCAGATCATCATCAGTAACAGGTACAAACCTACTGAAAATATTTTAACATCCAACCATCTAAATATAATCTTAATTCTAGCCAAGGAAAGGAGAAAATATTTACTTTCTCCTGCAGTTTGAACTGCTGATCTGCACATAAAAAGCTTAGGTGCAACGCCTGACTGCTATGTCCAATATGAAGCTGAAAGTGAAAAAAAGAACTGCCTCAGTTCACTTGCAAAGGTCAAACAGCAAAAGAAAGGCATGGTTTTGCCTGTTTGACCACTGCTTTGCTTAGTTCCTCATTTGACTGTCCTCATTTGCAAGAGTATTTCACAATGCACTTGAGTAATAGTATGTCAGTTTAAAAAAAAAAAAAAATCAAACAGAAAAAGACCATATTATCTTTCTTTCAGGAAAATAGAACAGAAGCCTTTAAAAACCCCTCTGATTTGCACAGTAAGCAAATACCAGCTACAAAGAATTAAGGTTTTGTTTAGTACTAGGTTTCATGTTATACCCTTGGCATATATGAATGACAAGATCTTTAATTGAGCCAATACGATTGGTGAAACAGTCTGGCATCCTTACAAGTATTCCTTTTTGTTATATCTAAGTGCTGCATGACCTGGTAAGGTAACCCACTGGGCATGCAAAACCAAGACAATACATTCAGAGACCTCTCTGAAATCTAGCTTTATGTGAATGCTATATAAATTATAAATCAACTGTTGTGGACCCTAAGTGATGCTTAAATATCCATAATGCATTAGAGCTCTTGGTGCTTTAAACATGTTTGCATTAATAATAAAAGATATTTCAAAGATCATATTTAAGATTGAAGAAGCAAATGGGAGGGAAAGAATGCATTCCACTGACAACAGGCACAGTTTTGGAAAACCACAAGAAACAGATTAATAAGGCATCAGGCCTAGGCATTCCTATATCCAGCAGGCTGTGATGCACTATATTTCTGATTCCAACTCCAAAATGCTTTAGTCTAAGTTAGGTACAGAATCTGGGAAAAAATAGCTGAACAAACAATATTAATGCACTACGGTCTTTTTTTTAAAAATAAGTCCATCAAACTAATGACTGAGACTGAGCTATTGTTTTTATCCCCATTTTCAAACATCTCTCCTTATCCAGCTGCTTTCCTTTAAAGCAGCCTAAACATTTTGCAGAGCTACCTTCCAACTAAGCAAACTTCCTTTAGATACTGGTAGTATGTATATATAAAATAATGTTTATAAGCAGCAAGCTGAGCTGAGCAAAACAATTAATTATGTCAGCTAGTAAGCAAACTTCAAATTCTGCTCTGGTCTAATCAGTGCAGAACTGCTCAAGAAGGTAGTTTACTATTCACGGGAAGAAAAAAAAAAATAGACAAATACAGAAATAGTAGGCTGCAGAGACAGATTACATGCCTTCCTCCTCTGCTGGATATCTGATATAAGAAAGCCATCTAGTGTTAACTTTCAGAAGTGAAAATTGTGCACAAAAGAGCTCGGGAGAATTTACATGTGCAATTCGCTTTAACTTTGCATGTCTTCTACAACATAAAAAAGTAAAACCCGTTTCCTCTAGAAAAGCCAGGCTCAAAGCAACGATGTGTTAAAATAATCCAGCATCGAGTACTAAACCACTTTACTGACCTAATTCGTGAACATTAATATCCATACCTGAAATTTGTCAACTTCAGAGTTGCCTTTGTCGAGACTGCGTAACCCCACTCCCCCATCCTCACGGACATACGTACACACCCCACCTCAGCAAAGCGCTGCGGAGCGACACAGAAGAGGTACAGAGCCGGGAAAACAAAATCGAAAGCAAAGCCAATCTCAACTGGCTATCGTTTACCGAATCAAACACTAAGTTTGGAGAACGGACCACTGAACGCGCATCAGAGTACTAAGAGATAACAAAGAGTGCAAAAAGGATACAGGTTGCGCCTCGTACAGGGTAGCTCAATAAACAGCCTTAAAATCACTGCAGGGAACTGAAGGACCTTGCCCTCTGCTACCCCAAACGTTTGGCGGTCCCCACTGCAGCGTCTCCGCTCTGAAAAACCAGTTACACCCCAGAGACGCCCGAGCCCTGCAAACTTACTCCGGAATTGTCATTCTTCTTGAGATGGGCTCCAGAGCCCGGGGCGGCGCGGCGGGGCGCGGAGCCGCTACGGCCGCTGGCAGACCCGCCCTGCAGGTGCCTGCCGGCCCCACTGACACCCCCCC
>NW_020799097.1:81124858-81197248 GCF_003259725.1 Athene cunicularia
CAGGTTGCGCCTCAGCAGCGGGGGGACCGGGCCTGTGAGCTATCCTGCGGGGCTCCGCGTTGCCTCGGCGCAAGCCCCTCGGAGACCCTGCAGGCTTGCAGTGGGGAGCGAGCCCAGCCAAGCCTTTGCTCTGCTTTGTTCGCACCCCGCAGCGCCTGCCCTTACCTATAGCTTTAAACCGGAGAGACCTACAGCGACGAAAGGCAGGGCAGGGGAGTCCTCGGAATCGCCCTGCCTCTCTGCCTCCTGTATACCGCTCTTAAACTGCACACAGTCAGGAGCAGCAGCGCTTTCCCTCTGTGCTGTAGGGCCCTGAACACGTTTAGTTTGCCTGCCAAATAAGCCATGGCTAGGTAGCTGCATTTCCTCCACCTCCTCCACGCGTTCTGGTAAGCAAACCAAAGCCTGGTTTTGAAATTTGAATTTCCCTATTTCTACTCTGCGGGCCAGTTCAGCAAGGGGCCGTATCTGCAATCATAGGGCCCACTTCTACACTGAGGTTGCAAAATAGATGTTATCAGGACTGATGTGGCTGCTCCCATCTGCTACCCCAAATTACGAGGCATGCAACATCATTGGAATAAAGTCTACTCCTCCAGAAACAACCCAGGATTCTTTTATGTTTTTCCAGTCCTCTCTCGCTTGCTTTCCCCTCCGCCCGCGCCCACCTCTCATGGGCATGTAACTTTCTGGTTGTACCAGTTCGCTCAGCTCTGGCGAGCAGGCTGCGTGTTGACATTTACAGGTATTCCACTGCCTTGTAAACTTCTCCTCGCTGCCTGCCCTTTGCTGGAAATGGAGCAGAAGGCTTTAGCGGAAAGGAACCGCCACATGTATGCCAAAGATCCAAACCACCCAAGGCAGGCCAAATTTCAGGTTGTTGTGCTTAACTGTCCCTTTAATATATGTTTTAATTCAAGAAAAACAGTCCACAATCATAAATTTAAGCAGAGGTTCATGCAGGCTTATTGGAACAAACTTGAAGGTGTCAACATTTATGCTAAAAGCACTGGTAAACATTACATTCATTAGGGTTTGGATGTCTTCTCGAGTGTTATTGTTTTGGTTAAAATTATTGTTTTGAATGTTATCATTTCTACACAAAATCACTAGTCCAGTTAGGCAGCAGGCTGTCTCTGTACTGAAGCACAACCACAAGAATAATGTTATTATTTTCATGACAAAGAGCCTCAGAAAAAAACCACTGCAAGTGAAAGGAGTGGTGTATTTTTCTGTCTTAATTATGTTACAGACAGCGTCCTCCCTGCAAGGTTCGTTCCTTATAAAACCAGCCCAGAAAATGTCAATGGAAAGACAGGGAATTGGGAGAGGTGTGAGTGTGCACAGAGCATGGCAGGCAGCCCTTGCCTCTGACTTCTGTGCTGTCCAAGTTCTCATGACTGGAGCGCTCTGGCTGCTTATTCCAATGAGTCCCTTTGCTCCGAGGACAAGCTGCCCTTCTGGAGTTCAGCCTCTTTGCAGCAACTGCTGAATTTTCTCTTCTTGCTGTCATTCACATCGTACGCTGTATCTCTCACTGTGTCAGAAAACTGGATGACCAGAACAGTTGTTTTCTACACTTGTGGGATCTTTGGCACGGCACGGGAAGGAGGGAGCAGGCGGGCAGCTGTGGTGCAAGTAGCCACTCTGGGGGAGCGCCGTTTACTTGCTGGGTTCCTTTTAAAGGCTCATTTTATAAAGCACCTTGGATGCAAATCAGCTTTCTCCAAGAATATTTTGGTGTTTCACCTCCTATTCCAAAGAACAGTATGCTTGAAAAAACCTTACTGAAGTTATTAAGTCATGGCGTTTCCTTATCCTTTAGAAAAATGCTGGTCACTCCCTACCAGACTGTGGGGGTGAGATTAACTCCTTCCTGCGCACAGGGTGAATTCACCCCCCTGCACCCCCTTTTGAGAGGGCCTCATTTGGACATGAGAAATGCTTAGGTATTCTGCTGTGCGGTGCCTCTGAGGCTGAGGTCTGCCACTAAAGGAAAGACTATGGCACTGCCTGTGAATAAAAAAATATTTCTCAGCTGACAGAGTGTACTTGATGACAGAACTGTGACACCTTACTTAACAGGTCTAAACATTTACAGCCAACAAGTTAAATGTTGTTTAGGTTGCATTCCCAAAATTATACATTACCTGCACCTTGACAAGATCCAGCACACTGATACGTATTAGGGTTGTGCTGTTAGGAGAGTCTGGAGGCTTGCTATGATCACTGCTTCTTTTTTTTTTTTTTTCTTACTTTTTTTTTCCTCTTTCACTTTTTTTCCTCTCACTCTCTCACTCCTCCAGTATCATTCCTTTTGGCTTCCAGGCTACCATCTGTGTACCCTCGGGGAGTCAACAAGAGAAGAACAAGGGCCAGAAACCAGCACACAGGTGAAAAGAGGTAAACAGGAGCTTCTTGCAATAATAAAGGGCTGTTCAAGCCTCAAGAGCACAAGAGAAAGCGGGATAAGAGGAATCCCTTGCCCAAACTAAAAACTGATAAACAAAAAAATGTAATTGAAAAGGGTGATGAGAAAGGAGGAGACCGATTTTCCCTTCATCTTCTAAATCTTCCAGGATGCATGTATTTCACTTGAATTGTCTAGTGAAAGACTCCCACTTGCCACAGATTTGGGATAAGTCACTTACAGAAGGACAGTCCAGGCTTTCACAATATGAAAGCAGTAAGTATTATAACAGCCCAGCTATGGGCCAGATAACATACAGGCAGAAACCAGACAGAAGACATCCTACAGGCCACAGCTTGGACAGCTCTGATTAAGAGGGGTGCCAACTTTTTCCTTCAGCATCTTTTCTTCACTTCTGCTGTTCAATTTTAATTTCAAAGTACCCAGATCATCCACATTTGAAGCCCATCATCAGACACTATCAATAAGCAGGGAATTGTTCCAATATCTCCTACAGACTGTTTGTTACCAGTGATGCAAAGACAACTCTAACAACAAAAGTGGACTTCTGTTTGTTGTTGGGGAAGTGGGTCAGAGTGGGATCCTTGGAAGTGGTGCAGGAGGTGGAGAAAACATCCGGTAGCCACATGATGAGGCACGTTTTGCTGACACAAGGCACTCATGAATAGGCAAGCTGAAGAAAGTTTAAGTTTGTTTCTCAGCCTTGGGCACAAGCCTAGAATCCAGGTGAAGTAAGCAAGTGCTGAGCACAAGATCTCACCAATGCATAAAGATGTCATCTCACTCACAAATCTTTTTGCTGACGTTGCTCAGTATTTCCTGGTGCAGTTAATGAGGTGAGCTGCTCTACAAGGGAATTCTGGTTATGTCTTTGGAGCAACCTCAACTCCCTCTGGTCACACCAGAGGAAAGCAGTGAGCAAGTAGCAGGGAGGCAGCCGCTGGCTTGGCACACTCCCTGTGAATCACCGTGCCATCCGCAGGCTGGTGCGAAGGTCAGCACTGCAGGCAAATCCCCAGACTTCATGCTTCTGTAGATCCAGCAGCCCTGGAGCCACACACGCATAGCCTGGGGACATAAGAGCTCCTATTCCAGTAACCACAACTGTTTTGCAGTTTCTTGTACCTCAGAGTAGGCTGAGGGTGGATTTTGCTCTTCTAACCCCAAGTTGCCTTTTCATTTGGACATTATGTGGGTGAAACCATGTATTCACACTCTGTAAAGCGCCTGTTTCACATGTTGCTCTTAAAACGCAAGCACAGTTTACCACAATACTAGTATTTCATCTCAGTGGCTTCCCTAAACTACGAGCAATTCAGTGAAACCAAACATCTTCTGTATCCTCTGAAACTGGTTTTGAAAGCCCATATGGAGGAAAATGCTATTGGTTTTAATTAGCAATATCCTTTACATGAATCCCCTATTAACCAAAGGAGCATACTATATTTCACCTCGCTTCCTCTAGTTTACTTACTACTGCCTCTCTTCTCTGTGGTTTACCAGCAGGAAACCACTGGAGGGGACATAACCAGATAAGATTAAGCAACATAATATCATCCTTACTATAACCAGGCTGGCAGTTTTTCTGCTAGATGCTGAAATGAGATTCACAGCCATTTTGGGTTCCATTCACTGTGGAAAGAAGCAGTTCTTTTTAAGTGTGCACTAACTCCCCAACTATTTCATTTGTGACAGGCCACATTGCTTTTGCTTTCTTTTTTTTTTTTTTTTTTTTAACTGAAATGCACTTCAGACAATAAGCTAGGTTCACCCTAGTTGGATGTAACAGGAAACAGAACCTGGGTGTCCTGTCAGTGTATGTATCTCCAAGGGTAAGACTATGGTAGAGCAAGGCAGCTGTAGCTTCTCCTCTACAGAGGGGCTCTTGGAAAGCCACCTAATGCCTTCCGTCTACTGGTGGTGAGACAGAAGTGCCTGGCTCCATATATTTCTACCACAGGTTCTACCCAAGGGTCTTTCAGCGGATGCGAACCCTTAAGAGTACAGTCATGAAAGAAAAGAGGCAGACAGAAGCAGGAAAAATTTCTCTTGCACTATGCTGATGTCACCGTACCATGGATAATCCCAGTCTGAATTCTCTATGCATTGTCATGTTGAGTAACATATAACCACTCTGCAGCAGTGGCAACTGA
Source organism: Athene cunicularia (assembly GCF_003259725.1). Taxonomy (NCBI): domain Eukaryota; kingdom Metazoa; phylum Chordata; class Aves; order Strigiformes; family Strigidae; genus Athene; species Athene cunicularia. The sequence continues at coordinate 81,129,443 of NW_020799097.1, forward strand.
CTTGCATAAAGCCTGTGAAATTTGCAGCCATTACATTCATCAGTTTTCACCGGGACTGGGGCAATAATAGCGAGTATCTAACATGGATGTTCAGTTTCTACTTGCAAAAAACCTCCCTCTTTTATGGGATCAATACTTTCCTGCACTTCTGGCAGAGTGCTGCTGTGCTCTTTATCAGAAACCTTCAGTGACTTGAAAAGACATCTCTAATCCCTTAGCTGTTTCACAGATACCGAGACTGCAGTCATTCCCAAGGAATTCCTTCTGCCAGGTAACAGAAAGTTCACCCGGTAAGGGAATCTCCTCACTGTAAACAGGTTGCAACATTCAACTCTGATGAGGAGGGAGGGGAAGGGACTGGAGTAAACTGACATGATGCGGTATGTGAATGAAGTCAGCTAGGGAGAAAAGACAGGCATCAAGAGTCAGGCTGCTCCAGCACATCTCCTGGGCAACTTCTGCCAGCAGGTCTCTTAATGTCTGCATCTTAGGTCAGGCAAACTGGTAATATGCACCAAAATTCCATTATAATTACCACTGAGTTCAGTGTTTAATACGACCACTCCTCTCTTATTTTTGGTTGCTATTAATTTGACAAGCATGTTTTCTGGGACTGACATTTTCCAGACTTGCTTTTAGCACATGACAAGTTTGGGGTATTTGAAAGATGAAAGAAAATCAGCAGAGCTGTTAAAGCATGTAAAGATTATTTTCCACATGGTCCAACCAGAACTTTTGCACTTGATTAACTCAGAAAAATTAAAAACTGTAAACAAAATTATTTTGTAGAAATATTTAGCTTGTGGTAGAAAAATGTTCAGAGCTCATTTTTTAAGAAGTTATAAAGTTTTGGCATTTTTTCATTGACAGTTTTAATGTTCATTAAAACTTTCATTTTAAGATGCTTTAATGAGATATAATTGAATGGGCTGTTTCTCAAGTGGAATAAAAGATCGTATATATTTAGACTAGATAGTTCTTTCAATAACTGAGGCAGACTGAAATAGAGAAGACACTATGAGACCATTATTGATCTCACTACACTAACCTAATTTATTTGGAAAAGGCTTAAGACATTGATGGAAGGTATGGAAAATCCACTGATAGACAGAGAGATTGATCTTTGTTAAGGACATTCTACTGGTAGAAAATTTGTTAATATCTTTTCAATCTCCCATAAATTCTTAGACTTTAAAGCTCTAAAGGCCCATTTGTGATAATCTAGGCTGACCTCCTGTATATGACATGCCATTGAACTTCCATGAATTAATTTTTGTTTCAACTAGGTGTCTTCTAGAAAAATTTCCAGTCATTCTGTATGTCTTCTCATTGATGGAAAATTCGCTGAAGTCCTTGGTAAATTGTTTCAATTCCTTTAGCTGTCAAAAATGTGTGCCTCTTTCCTAGTTTGAACTGTCCACCTTTCAGTTAATGCATCTGTTATACTTTTGTCCATGATACTGAAAATTTCGTTCATGCTGTGTGCTTAGTGCTGGTACATACAGACTGTAACTCTCTTTCTCCTCAATCAGTTCTTTTATAAAGGAAACCGATAGCGCACTCAGAGTTTTTTGCTATGATCTGTTTTTCATTTCCCATAATAATTCTCATGGCTTTTCTCTGAATTGTTTTCCCTCTGAGCTCATTCTAATTTCCTTCCTGAAATACAGGAGAATGTAGATGCCATACTGTCAAGAACCCCAGGGAGATGTCTTCCTCAAGCATGGATCTTTGTTAAGTTGCTATTGAACTGTTTAGTTACTTTTCAAATTGTGCCAATAGATTCTAAGCTCCCGCTCTACCTTGAATCTCTCAATTCTCATTTTTAAGACATTCAGTTTGAAATAGCAGAATGACAGGAAACAATCACGACTTATTCTGTAGGCCTATTATATATCATTGCTCTGCTGACCAACATTTGGAATTGAAATACAGAACATTTTAATTCACAAACCTTATAAAAGTAATTTGTTTTAGTTCCCCAAACTATATCTGGTGTAATCAAAATGCAAATTCACTTACTTTCGATGGTTCACACATGGCCCAAAGCTGTATTTAACTCTTTATCTTTGGGGTTATGTGGTAGAGGATGAAGACTTACTGGGATCACATACACATGAAAAGAATTTCACTGCTAAGTCTGGCTCACATGAGAGCGCAAAGGTGAGTGATCTTGAATGTGGGCCTCATAATAACCTCTGAACTTCTGTTCTTATTCCATGCTGTGACATCCCACTGATAGCACTGTTTTCTACACTTTCCCAGCAGAAAACTCTTTTCCCCCGTGGAATTCACAAAGGATGCAAACTGAGGATTGCTAGAGCCGAAATATTTGCCTTGCATTTGGTGCCAGACGCAACATGTATCTGATGTATCTACTACTGGTCTTTGGTGAAGGCACTTGCTCCTGCTCACTGAAAACTATTGGAAAGAATGATAACTCGGATCTTAATTGCTCAAATGCTTGAAGAACCTGGACACACCCTTTGCCCACAGAGTGTGTCTCTTGGTATTTTGTAATTGCTGTATCTTGTCTTTCATCTACCCCACAAACTGTGGGCATTTTTCACAAATTATCTTCTTTGTCATACACAGCTCCATTTTCTCGTTTTGCAGCCTGCTAAATTGGTACAGTGTAGCAGGAAACAAAGGGTTTCTGACTCATCTATCATGAGACATCTAACAGTTCGGAAAGGTTTATTTTTCTGCTATGACTCTTCACCTGGCACTTGGCACAGTATAACAACATTACGTTTCTGTTTCTTCTGAAGCTGCATTAAAACTTGTGAATTCACTGGGTACTGAGCAGGCCACAGAAGAAACATTGCAAATACCCTCAGGAGTCTTTGTGCTTAAGTTATAAGTGATTCAGACCAAATTCTGGAGTTCTTTGACCTGATTTTGTTCTGTACCAATGAGTTATTTGCACGACTTTGGCAGCAAGGCTTGGCATCCCAGGAGACCCAGGGCAACTGCAGCTTTGCTCAGTTGCATGCCCATTCTGGGCAGACTTTCTACATGGGGGCAACAACAGGTTTGAGCATTGAAAGTTTTGGGTGGTCAACCCAAGAGGGAACATTAGAGCAGAGGCTTTATTGTTCAGCCAGGTGGTGTCAATTTGAGCAGCTCTGCTACCCACAGCTCCTTAGGTGGCCAGAGTTTGCAAAATGACACTGTCGCTAGGAGACACATTTGCCCCTCCAGGCCTGGAAAAGAGGGACACTTCAGGTTTCTGGGCCGGTTGATCATGCTGGTGGGCTCCACAGGAGGGTTATGACAGACACACATGGCATTAGCTGAGCCCTGATATTTTCAGTTGCACCCATTGGATCTTTAACTACTTGAGTATATGAGAAACTTAAGAACACATTAAATTGGGGTTTTTTTTTCTTTTTCCTCTCATTTATCATTTCCATTTGTTGCTATTGCTTTTTCCATTTTATGCTAGAAGGTTATTTTATGTGAATTACTGGATTTGACAGCCTGCCACTGTGGACATAGGAGAACTGAAGCAGCCTGGCAACAACATAACCTTGCTCTTTTGGCCTGATTGAAAGCTTATTGATGTTGTAAGAATCTTTTAGTTTCCTTCAGTGAGTTTTCTGTTGGAGTCTTACAGCAAGAGCCTGGTACACAGAAAAGGAGAGAGAGGTAAAGTACAGAACTCTCAAATGCCCGACAACTTTGGTCTTGTCCCTCTCTTCTCCACCCTGCATGAAAAACGTCACACTGGTTCAGAGCTTGTGTACATTTACAAATCACCATGGAGTTGCCCTAAACTTGGAGAGGCTGCCTTAGCAGGAGGTGTGTCAGCCAGGAGGTACAGTGCAGTACCCAAAATAGCAAACCCTGCTGAGGGGTAGGTCTGTAGAGTCTGGTAGCATAACGGTCACAGGGCTGCACTGCTTTCAGGACACACAGGTCCATGCAGTGCTAAATTTAGTCACATGTATTTGTCGGTGCAAACTTGGTCAAAAGTCGGTCTTTGCATGGTGCCTCACAGAACAATGTAAACATCCCCATCCCCCTTTTTTCATGGTTTTATTGCTGCTATTCTATTTTGTCTTCTCTCCTTTACAAGTCAGATGCAGATGAAATGAAAAGATCATTCATCCATTAAATAGATCAGTGGAACAGTAGCATTCACCACAGGTTTTTGCCTGGTTTACTGGTTGGTTGATAATGTAATTACTCTTTGCATAATAGCAAAAAATGAGCAGGCATGCGGATCAAGTTTCCAGAGAGTTTTCCACAGATTCCATAAACAAGGCAGTGACACTCGGGTAATCTCCTAATTCTTGTTGCTTTTGAAAGGCTGGTATTTCTGTAGATACTATCTTCTAAATTTTGTTGAGCAAGCATGACTGTACTAAGAACTGTTTCTTTCACTGGCCTACCTTCCTTTTCACACACATTGCAAAGGGAGGTTCTGGCTACCCAGAAATTTCTCCCTCAGTACAGGGAGCTATACTGCCTCTCACCTGTCAAAACAGTGTCACTCCATGGTGAGTTATAGAAAAGCTGTAAATTGGCTTTTGATTTTTGCACTGTGCCTTTTACCTTTCCCCAAACAGGAACTCCCACCTCATTTTGCATATGCTTTTATTGTGGATGGAGCCAAGCCCAAATGCTCACTGCAGAAATGATCACCAGCTCTTTACTTCACATTTCCAAACTTGAGGAGGGTTGGGAAAACAGTTCTGAAGGACCATGTAACTACACTCAGTAAAGGAACAAAGACAACACAAAATAAAGGAAAAGAAAATGCAGTTAGTCTGGTTATTTGTTTTGGCAGTTGAAAGTTAATTTTAATTATGCCTAACGCCTCATGAAGTGCTGCTGTCTTACAGCCAGTTGAAACAGGCCACTGTTGAAATAATGAAGACATAGTAACACGAGATAATGCTGCTGTGCATACCCCTAAATCTGTCCTGAGCAGTGAGCAAGATCCATCCTTTCCTCCTGCAAACTGTGGCTTACTCTGGTTAAGTGCTAAATATAGCAACCCAGTTTTAGCTCTGCCATCTCTGTCTAGCTCCTTGAGCACAGTTGCTTTCACTGCATGCAATGTGGCAACCCGGGTGCTGGTCTGCTTTGCACAGGAGTGAAGAAAAGGTGGGACTCTGCACCCTTTTCTGCACAGGCTGCTCCTGAGGAAGTCAAACACAGTTGCCAGCCTTGTTCACAAGTGTGGCACAAGGCAGCCCACTCAGGGCAGGACAGTGCAAGGACCTCATAAGCAGAGAGCGTCTCCCCAGGGCTGGGCTACAGGGGTTTTGTCCTGTGTGTGCTGCGAAGCTTCTTGGAAACAGGCTAATAACGGGTTCATGAGCAACCAGGCAAGTGTCATGCTTAAGGCACGGAGCACCTTCCCCCCCCTACTCCTCAGCAAGCTGCCTCAGCTCTGCCATAGCCTCTTGGCAGCCGTGTAGTGCAAGGATGCAGCAGCAGCATTGCAGCTGGATTGCAAGGCACTACATACTAGAAGCGGTGCTGCTGCAAGCAGGATGGGAGCTGAAGAAAAGTGGTGATCATAGGTGCATAAATCAAGGACTCCAGCACAGACTGTGGCCCTGAGGCAGGTTTCCAGAGGACTAGCAGTGATCCTTTGGGAAGGTGTGTAGAAGAAGACAAAAGCACCCTCAGGAGAATGAAGCCTTCTTGTGGAATGGCTTAGCGAACCCCAACATGGGAGACTGATTAATTTCTGCGGTCCGCCCCTGGCTGACTAGTCAGAGTCTTGTGTTTTCAGACAGAAAGGTACAAAACAAGCTTGCCTTGCTTCTCTTTAAGTATCACTACTACCTTACTCACCCCAGCCCAGCTTCCTTTGAAATTAGGAGCAAAGCTCCCACCACCTCCAATTGGAACGGGATCAAGCCCAGGACAGAGCTAACTTTTTGAATCTCCAATAACACCAAAATGAGACTTTTTATTTACATAGCCTGGTCTTCTTTTAAATAGCTACATACACCTTTTGCCTGAACTCAAACCCCAAGAGATCTGTGACCAACAAACGTTACCCATGAGCCTGTGCTCTGCTGTTGCATTCCAATGCACTGGCAGCAGAGAAGAGCTCTTTTTCTCAAACTATTTAATTATGAAACCAGGATCACCTCTAGGAAAGTAAAGAACACTATAAAAAGAAACTGGAATAAGCTTTGTTCTCTGTAGAAACAGGTCCTTCTGTTCCACTCCATTCATAAATTGTATTACTGGCATTATTACTTACTATATAATAATATTTGAATGTTTTCTTGGATTTATCTTCTCAATTATTCTATGAGGAGTTGAAACATGTTCTTCCTATTTTACAGATGGAAATAGTAACAGAAGATAAGTAAGGGACATATTCAAGGTGACAGGAAATCCTTGACATGGCCAAGAACTGAACGCAGGTCCCCAGTGTCTCGCCCTGCTTCCCTCCTCTCTCAGGCTGCAGGGCCAGGACCCAGCACGGGCTGTGCACAGGGCAGTGTGGGCAGAGAAAGCTGCAGTAGCGTACTGAGCCATGGTGCTCTACCCAGCGAAGTTTCGTATAGGTCTCTGCAGCAGACCAGCTCTCTGCTGGTTTGGATTTTTTTTTTTTTTAAAGTTACATTGTTTTCAGTACCTAAACTAGTTTTCCTGGGTATTTCTATGACAGTTCAGCTGCATAAACCAACCTCCTGTAACTCTCTGCCAGACTCATAATCTGGATGCTCTGGACACTGGAAAATCAGCCAGCGCTGAAGAACCTCAAGGTGATGTAAACCAACATTTGCTTTTTCTCTAACAGTACCTAAATGTCACACATGACTGACAACAGGTTTCATTTCTCTTAAGATCCCAGATGGAATGATTTGGAAAGTCAAAGAGCAGGAACAGAAAGTTGTTCTAGAGGACAGGATCTGCTGTTGAAACAACTGACAAGACTATAAGAAAATCAAGGAGGAAGAGAGAAATGGAATGGGGAAAGAACAGAATAAAGTGTACTGGCTGAGCCTGAAACAAGTTTACGTAAGGCTTGATGGTAATACTCTTATTCATACTTAATGGTATGTTAGCACATGTGGGGTAAATTATTACTGACTTGAGGGCATCAAAATCAGATCCATCAGGCTCTAGAAGTAAGAAAGCTACTGTCTGGAAACATCCTCTAAAATTAACAGGTCAGGTAAACTGTTTTAGCATGGGGAAACAGGTCAATCTGCTTTGAATTTGTTAAGCAGATGATGCTTTGAAATGGCCAGGGCTGATGCTTTTAAGAGTGATTCACAGATATTCTTTAGAAGCAATGCTTGAATTGAGAAAGAAAAGGGACTGCACACTAAATGTATTCCAAAAGAGAGAGTACACCCAAATTTAGCTTCAGCTTTTCTTTTTCAGTCATCTGGCAGCAATGGGAAGCTATGGTGGGTACAATCATCTCATGTAGCTTAAGCTGTTCAAAAAAAGAAAAAGAAAAGTTGAGAAAAAAGCCAGGCACTGTATTTTATCTCTAAAATATTCTAAGGTAAGGCAGCAGATGACACTGGACATCTGCTATGTTGCATCTGATGGTTCCTCCAGGTAAAAAAATGTTCAATGAACTCAAAAAAGTTGACTCAAGCCCCTTAGCAGCTCTGATTATGCACCTTGAATTTTCTGAGACAAACACTGACTGTTTCGCCAGGAGGCTGCAAGGGGTGGAGAAGAAGGTGTGTATGTTACATTTTGTTACATAAACCACACAACTGGCACTGTGGAAAGAGGAAAACATATATATATATATATGTGTATATATATATATATAAATTGTGGATGCAAGCTTATCAAAACTTGTCATTTCAGCAGCTCTCAGCATGAAGGAATGTATTTTCCTGCAAAAGGGATTTATACTAGGACTACTAATTTGTCCTCTTTTTATGTTACCTTATATAGGTTCATAAGCTGCAGTCTACACAGAATCTTTTTTTAAAATTTATTAATAGCGATGAATAAGCATAGATGTGTTTGTGTTTGTATGTGTGTGTGTTTCAACTGTTTGATTTGAAAATTTCAAGAGGAGCTCAACTAAATACAGAAAACATTTTCAAACTAGTGAAATTGGAGTTCAAAAGGACAGCTCAGATGAGAGGACGACGTTAAGAGACTTTTTCTGGAGTGCCTGTCAGAGCGGAGGAGTGAGAGGCCTCCTCTCCCACATCACCCTTAAGGCATCATCTATTTGTTCTCCCTACTACACATGGGGGAGACTGCCAACCCGCTTTGCAGCACTGTCAGTCCTCTGCTCCTCAAACAAAGCCACAAAAGCAATGTTGGGACCAATAGTTGGCACCAGGAGAAAATCAAACAACCCCAGTCTGCCAGACAAGATAACAACATATGGGGAAGATGTGGAAAGCATTGCTAAAATGGTTGGGAATGCTCAAAGTGAAGAAACCAGATAATTATCAACATAAGACCTGATTGTCCTGTCATACTGGTTTTATGATAGCATAACTCTGCTGACTATGAAGGAGTTGCTTCTGATTCAGACTGAACTAAGCACTTCGTGAGAATCGTGATGAGCATCATGAGAAGGTCTGAGCTTGCTGTTGATCCTGGTACACCTCTGTGCATCTGAGTCATGAACTGGCATGAGAGTCAGGACTTGAAAATCCTTGACTCCTCCTCACCCACTCTTCTGACTAGACAAACCAAGCCTGTACAAGCTGCTCTCTGTGCGGGGACCGGTTAAGCTCTTTCTGAGAATACTTATGATTGAAGTGCACTTTATTTTCAGCAACACAGAACCAAGCCATAGCTGGTGAGTTCCTTCATCTGGCTCCTTGCTCTTGGCGCCTCCCGTGTACCACCACCAATGTTTGGCAAGCACATGCAAGTGACGCAGCAGATCATACTTTCAGGTGAGGTACCTTTCAGCTCCATCTGTTCTCCCATCTGATTCATCATGAATCATATCAATGTTCAGGTCACCACAAAAGAGGCAGCAGCAGGCACAGGTGGTTAGTAAGGGTTATGAGGGGGAACATGACCCCATGGCAGCACAAATGGCAGCACAAGTTTATGTGCAAGTTATGATTAAAGCAGTCATGTAAAGCAGCATGCTTAGTGAAATGCAATGTTTTTTTCTTTTTTTCTTTCATCAGCTTTTGAGAAAACTTCTGAGGTTTTAGTTTTCCTAGTGTCCTAGAGACACTGACAAATTCTGCCCTGTTTAGAGGTTCCACAGCAAGGGCATTTCTTCTGCTTCCCTTCAGCACAGTAGTTTGTATTGAGCAGCAATAATATATACTCTTACGTAGTGTTCAGTGGTGAAAATACCAATGAATGTCATGACAGTCTTTCAACTTCTACCTCCTGATTCTGGTTGACAGACCATAAATTCAAAGAGCTAGTCAGACAGAAAGTGCCATTGCCAAATTCTATACCTACTTCAGCCATCGGAACCCATTCTTTTATTTTAAAGAGTAATTTCCTCCAGGAATTTAATATGAACTATTCTAGTCCTCTGTGTCTCTCTACCAACACCATCACATTAAATAACACCTATAACAAATGCAGCTTCAACTGAAAATTAGCATGCATTGAATGTGTCACATATAAAGACAACTAAGATTTTAATTTCAGCTTTGAAAAGCCAGAAATCCTATAGTTTGTTTATTTTTGCATTGCAGGCACATCGTGAGGCAAATAACCAAAGGATTTCCAAGAGCCAGCTCTTATCTAGAGGACATAAAATGGACGTGTTAATAGCACCAATATATAGGTGTCAGTGTCACTGCAATAATTGCACTATAAGTCAGAGGCTGACACCTTCATAAAAGAAAGTGTCAAAACAGTAGAAATCAAGGCTATGAGATTTTCTTCACTTATGAAAACAGGCCTCAAATGAGTATTCAAATGTTCAACTGAAATTTGCTACTATATTTAATATGACAATTAAAACTGACCTCTTTTCACAAAAAAAAAAAAAAATGCATGGAATTGTCATGTCAGTATCATCATAATAGAAATAAAGGGAGTAAGTGCACTAAGCTTATCTACCCCAGGTGACAAGCACACATGGTCTGTGAGTGACCTCTTCTCAGGGAGGTAAGGCTCTTTCTCACTATGGAACAGACATTTCCAGTGTTTCAGGTGGAGTTACTTGAAGACCAACATTTTTTGTTAAAAAAGTATCAGAGGTGCAAAAGCAGAAACATTCACAATTTTTCCAATTTCATCAAAATGATATTTGTAACTCTAAAGAGGGGCTCTTTGACAGCTTTTTTTTTTTTTTAATTTGTGGTGTTATTATTTCTTCTGATCATAATTGACGAGAAGGCTTTGGACTTCAAGAACACACACCTGAAAATCTGAAAATAAGTGAATGAAAACAGAAGAAAAACAAAAATGAGAACTCCTTCAAAATGTTTTGATTTTGACAAAGCAGCAGAAGTCAATAGATTTAGGATGAAACTGCTTCTGCCTGCCTTCAGTAAATCTTTCACTGAGAATTTATAGTTTATTTTGTGTGAAAACAAAAAATTAATTACTCTCAACCTAGAATAAACTGGTAGAAATTAGGATCTTAGCCCAATTTGAAGTCAAAGGATTACTGTTTGCATGACAGGTGTGTGTGATTTTCTGATCTTCTCAAGGCAAAGTGGACATGATGGACTGAGACAGATTATTTGTCTGATCATTTCTCTTGACCTTGTATGCAAACGTTGATTTCTATATGGAAGTCCTTCGCATTCAGCTCTTTGGTCTCTGCAAATCAGAATTCATAAACAATGGTAATTTCCTCCAGTGCAGGGAAATAAATCATGGGGCAGATGGGATTATCAGAGATGATCAAGAGAGAAAAGCAGAAAAAACCTGGACGTGTTTTAACTCTGCAAATGCAGCTGCCAAGAATAGAGAAGGGAGCATCTTCACATTCCCTGCTTAATTCTGGTCACTGGGGTGGCAAGCTGCAGTCACATTGCAACAACAGTTCATGGGCATGGAGTACAAACCCAGAGAGCACTTGTAAGGCCAGGTTTTGTGTCTGTGCTCTGGCAACTGTATTATTCCCACAGAGTTGCCAGGAGATGCCATCCTAAGGCAAGGAGTTTTTTAGAGGTTGATATTACAGGTAGAGGGAGGAAGAAGAGGAGATGAGCAACTTGTGAGAATAAGTAAAAAGGAGGAGGGAAAAAGGGAAATAAGAGGGGAAGATGGGAGAGAAAGGTTGAATGGAGACCCATCTGTTGCTCAGCACAGTAGAGAATAACGAAATCAGGGAGTCTATGGCATCACTTCCAACATCCACATGGGCTTGCCCCAGGCCTGTCTTTGCTTCCCCGCTCCAGGCTGCCAGGTGAGTAAGGGACCATTTCTTCATTGTCTTTTATTTCACTCTTGGTTCCTTGAGTTACAAAGGCTAAAAGCAGATAACAGTCACAAACCCAAGTCCACCCTTAATGTAAAAGCACTGACTTGAGGTATGCCAGCATGAAGCTGTTCTTGCCTTCAGAGCACTTCTCAAATGCTCTTTCCACCTGAAGAATATGTTTGCACTACAAAAGCTTCAGCATGTTTGCAGAGCCCTGAGTTAAGCCACTGATGCAAGTCATTAGTGCGCCACTCTATGTACACCATCTCCCAGAAACACCAGCAAAAGTATAAACTAAGTGTGTGAGGGAGGTTGCTTTCCTGGTCAGTTAGGTGATGACTTTTTCTCATATATGTCCCTGGCTGGATGCTCAGAAAAATGCAGACACTCCTCACCCCATCACTGTGCACTGTACTTGAAGGGTGCTTGTGAAAAAATGGCTCTTTCATTTAAGAGTCTAATGGGCATTAAGATCTTTCAAATATCGAGGGAATCCTATTGTGGTAATTCAGTCAGATTGGAACCCATGAGACATCAGTTTTCATTCAAATCTCACCTATGGAATTAAAGAAATCAGTGTCAAGAACTTTGATTAGTGAGGAAATGGGAGAGCAGCAGAAGTGTGGTACGTTTTGCAGGTAGCAAAAGCCATTCTGGCCTCTGCAGTGTGGAACAGATGGATGCTTTGTGTGAAGGTGACACCTTCAAAAGCAGCAAATGAAGAACTGCAAGTATAACTCCTCACTCCCCAAGCCCAGCTCTGTTGCTCCACTGGTGAAATAGGATTTACTTCTGGAAGTATTTCTAAAATGAGAAGTTGCTCTTATGTTGGAATATATATTAGAAAAGAAAGCTGTGAATGGAAAAAAATCCCTAATGTACCCCCACATTGCAAATGGCCATTACATTAGCTTCCAAGGATGCAATTAAGTTTCAGAGAGGTCTCTCTTATAGCCAAAAATTCAAACCTGAGGTTTATTTGAATTTAAACTTTTTTTCCCAGCTCTGAATATTGCACTGTGTAATTCTGCAGATTAAAAAAAAAAAAATGCTGTAAGAACTAGGTTCAGTTTAAAAAAAAAAACCTGGCAGGGATTTTCATGGAAGTGCAAGTGGATATTCTGTTAGTCAGTGTATTTTTATTTGGGATTTTCTATGGCTTTCACATATCTCAGCACCTCATAAGGATTAATCAATTTATCTTTACAAAACCAAGTGACGTAGCCTGGTTGCCTTGTGCCTGTGTGTTCAGCCTATCCCTTATAGTAACTTCTGCCCTCCCTCACAATTGTTGCCTTCTGCACCTCAGCCAATGCACAATTTTAGCAGGATCTATTTGCTGCAAAGAAGTTAATCCTCTGTAAACACTCCTGTAAAACAGCGCAGAGCTCTTACTCCCAACAGTCACAGAGATGCTGAACAACCTCTCCAAGATCAGAAGGAACATCTGTGGCCAAGGCAAGAGTTATCTTGTCTCTCCTGGATCTCAGTGCAGTGTTTTAACCACAGAACTTTGTTATCCCAGTAAACAACTGCTGAGGCAGCAAAGTATGGAGGGAGAAGCACTGTAAGCTCCCAGGTGCTGACTGTGCCGGTATCTCTCAGCCAAAGGATAACGGTATGGATTACTGTATGGGCTACAGATTCTTTTATCTGGTGTCACAGCTCCAGAGCAATAAACCAAATGTATTTTTACTGCTGCATGCCTATATGAAACTCTGCCCTAAATAAATTGGTAGTGTCCATCCAATACAAAGTAGATAGGTGTTCAAGACACAGAAGTTACCGTCACAGCTGGTGCTCGCTGGCACTGTTGAATGATTGCTAGAGGCCAGGGGTGTGCAGATAATGCAAAGTGGTGATCACAAGCAATGTGCCATGATGGAGCATGGAAGCCTGCACCTATGTGGCCAGTGTCACAGCTTTCTGTGCATAAGTAAAAGATTACAGTATCATGGACCAGGAAGCACAAGCTTAAAGTTCACCCCAGCAGAAACACAAAAACTGAAAAACTAAAAGAAGCAAACTAAACAAGGCAAATTAAAGCTAGTGCATGACAACACTAGTGAGTTTCCCAAGAGAACTGCATGCAATGATAGTTAGGCACTACCAATGCAAAATAACATTCTTTTCTTTTAAATCTTTGACCCATAGAGTTCTGCTGCCAAGATCTCTGTATATAAAGTATCCAATTGATTTGCACAAAGGTGAACAGTCCTGTCCCAAACCTGAGCACAAATCTGGAGTCCTCCAGCTTCAACATCTTTTCCCTCTGAGATGCATGCTTTAGTTTCTCATGCCCATGTTATTTTATGGTCTCTGCCCTTCCTTCCTTCTAAGCTTTGGTCTTTTTCAAATCATGTAGAAGAGGTATCATCTACAGTGGAAAAATCTTTAGCCATCTCACTCATTCCAAACCATTACTACTCAGATGGATAGTAATAGTTAAATCAGTATGAGATCCATTGATAAAAAAAGTGATGACTCATATCATTTGAAACGCAGCCCTATGTTTTGAGACAGTATTAAATACAATTTCCAAATCAACATGGCATTTAACATTTCCTACGTTTGTTCTAATATTTTACCTACTCTGTTGTGGCTTGAAGGGTTGCAGAAGTTCAACATTTATTGTGATTTTAATGTAGCAATTCCCAAAGGTCTCTACTAGAATCAGGAACCCGTTCTCTAGTGCTTTTAAATGTACAAGATAAGGAAATGGGTTGCGAAAAGCTTACAATCAAATGAGTAGGCAACACCATCAGGCTTGTTCTAATGAGGGAACTGGGAAGCGTACCAACAGTTCATGTTAAGTTTGAAACACCATTCCAGTTGGTAAAACGGGAACGAGTAGAAAAATCTGCCAGCTCGTTTAAGCAATCATATGCACTTACCCAAAAAGAACTTTACACTCCAACTCATCGAGTAAAAAACCCTTGTGTAAAAAAGATAAATTAAAATCTTCCCTCTCTCCAGAATTGTCCATTCAGTTCCTTATGAAGAATGCCATAGCAAACCAATTGTAGCTGCAAATAGAAAGTCTTATTGGTGTAGAATATGAGGACCTTTTAAAAGGCAAGTATTTAGATGGGAAAGAGACACAGAGGTGAAGGAACTTTGCCAAAGATTTGTCAGCTGTCCCTGGCATGGCCAAGGTACCCACTGATCTGCAGGCCAATACAACAGAAACCAGATCACGCTGTCCCTCTTTTTAAAGATGTAGGCTAGAAGGTGCAGACAGTATCAAGAAAATTTTGCACAAAAAGGCAACTCTTTTTCAGGTACTTTTCCCTGGATGCTAGTAGCATAAAATATCTGGGTAGTCCATTCCCATCAGACAATAAAGCTAGCAGCTGATTTTCCTATACTTAATTTTGCATGTCAGTGTAGCTTGATTTATATATAGGGAAAACAACAAGACCATTAAGGATGAAAATAATTGAATACAAGGGCAACAAGGAGGAATGATGTAAATTCACCTGATAGAGTGATTTTTCTCTCCTTACAATCCTTACGTCTTGCATGAGATTTATAAGCCTGAGGAAATCATAAAACTAAGGGTACAAAGAGAGAGGCTATTGGAAAGATAGCCTTTGTTTTAGCCTCTGCATCCAAAGAGCACAGAAACAATGATCTTATGTGTTATTTTTCATTTTCAAAGGGGTTTGCATTATTGCCTAATTCATCCTCATTACCATTCTCAGAGAAAATAATAATGTTGTAATGTGGTTACAACAAAGGCTTTGGACAATTGGTTCCAACAGTTTCTCCATAACAGTAGATAAAACTACCATCTACTTACTGCTTGTAACAATTTAAAATCACTCTACCTATGATGCAATATTTTATACATGTGTTTATTAGGTTTGGGTTCTGAGCGCTTTGTCCCACATCCTGCTCAAATGTGGCTAAGTCACATCTAAATCAATGAGATACCTGTTCATCTGGTTACTTAAGTACATGCCTAGCTTCAAGTTATGCGCCTGATACAAACTGGGGCCTCTTGAAGGCATTTCTCCACAACATCTGGAGGCTAGACAAAATTCAGCATAAGGATTAGGAAAATTGTAGGAAAGTATTTCATAGCAGATGAACATTGCTACCTGACTCAGTTGAAGGGATAGAGAGGAGTCCTGGGATAAGAGGTGCAGGGGTGATGTTCACCTTCCTTAACTACAAAGGACTGCAGTGTAGATATGTACACCTTTACTATCCCTCAAGGTCTCTCTGTAGTCAGTGGAGAAACAGGCTTTTGTAAGTGCAGCTGTGATCAATCTCATCCTAAGACAGGTGGTAGGATAGGGAAAATCAATTATGACCCTTAAGCACCTCTTCCTCCCCACTTCTTGTGAAGGAAGTTACCCCAAAGGCAGGCAACTGCAGTTGTCTAACATTAGGTGAGAATAGATCCCCTTCTTCACCTCAGGAGGAAACTCTTACAAAGGCCCAGAATCACATTTGTATTTTCCTTGAAATAGTTTCAGATCCTGCTTTTGCTTCTAGTCATCCATCCTACATGGGATCCACCCTCCTAATCCTATGATGTTGAAGATCCCCAGATGTGAGCCTGAGATTGGCAATGTGTACTTGCCCACTCTCTTTTCTGACAGTGTAACTAACTGCAGCAGTCAAGACCAGTTGTGTCCTCTGCGTTCAGCCAGGAATTCTGTGGCTACAACAAAACTCAGTAAAATGTTCAGAAACAAAATGACTGTCAAAGCCAATGAAGTGCAGCATCACTTGTATGGATCTATGCTCTTCAGTACCAAAAATACAATTCTGTCAATACATAAATGAACAAATAAATCACCAATTGATTCCTACATGTGAATTATTCCTACTTAAATTCAAAGTATTTATAGAAGTGTCTACTGTATCTGGAATACATTTTATCCTGGGAATTCCAATTCCTCAATTCAGTCAAACAGAAAACCTTTCTTCTGAGATATGATTAATTTCCCAGGTGAAATAACAGTCTAGAGCTGAATGGAAAGTAGAACCCAGCCTCTGAGGGGTTTAGTGCTATATTTAAAATACACTTTTCTCAGCCTGGAAGCTAAAACTTCAGCTGTTCAAAGACTTCTACAGGTTCTTACCTGTATGCTGGGCATCTCTCTCCGGAGATGTCAACAGTGCCTGATGTTAATTGTAGGTATAAATCTTGTCAGATTGGGTTTTAGATACTCAATCCCACAAGGTTCTGGGCATTCTGGACCCAATCTATCAACCAGAAGAACTATTCATGTCATCCACTCTTTTCACTCAAGTAATAAAGATCTAATAAGTACCAAAAAATCTGTGATTCGAGGTGTAGTATGATTTTCTGTGTAGTCAAACAGTATCTTAGACCCCATCCTTTACATGGTAAGATTTTTCTTCTGCAGAATTCAAGCTGAACTGTATGGAACTTGGGTGAATAAATGAGATGAGTTGCTAGCAAAATGGACCATGTATGACAATGTTTATTTCCCAGAAGAAAATACTCAGTAAGGGAATTGCATCAAGAGTGTGTATTTCAAAAAACACACTCTGGTATTCATTCTGTATTCACTGAAATGACTATTTTATTCAGTACTCTGATGAGTGTTTTGTGCTATAGCTAAACCAAGTTTATTAAAGTGAAGGCACATATTTTACAGACAACTTAATTTTTCTCCTGCCTTGGCAGGTATATCAACCTGCATCCTGCCAATTTTAACATATCTCAGCAGCTTCATCATGTGCAAACTACATGATAATACACAGGTGCACAACTATATGGATGCTGATTGTGTTTTAAAAAACAGGAAGGTCAAATGCGGTCATGGGAATTTCCTTTAAACCTATATAAGGCATCAGCCATATGCAGTCTTCTGTGACAATTTTGTGCTATATCAGATTTTTTTCCATGTCTAAAAAAGCCCACAGAGAACAGGAAACATCATGTTCTTTTTGTGCTGAGTGTGATATTGCTAGCAATTTGCTGAATTAAGGCTGATTTGTCAGTTATGTCTAATTTGAACAGCTATTCCCTTGTTCTAAATCGGGGTTGGCACTTCCTGCAAACTGTAAGTATCCTCAGCTCCCCTTTGCATCCTTAGAACTATCAAGAGTGGGATTCACCAGACCTTAAGGCATCTGTCAACATACATTCACAACTGAGCTAAGCTAAGATAGGTCCTCTTCATATGCTTTGGAGAGAAATCAATAGTTTTAGGGAATGAGTCATATAATCTGTTTTGGATACATGAGAGGAAAACACTTCTTCTTTGACTTTAAAGAGAAGTTAAGGTTATTAACTCAGAGATACCTATTCAGACTGGCTCTTTCCCAGCATCATTTATGAACTACCTCTATCACTTTCTCATGTCCCAGCATGAGCTGAGATTGATTCCTTGGAAGATGGGGTTTACTTTTCCATAGACAAATGTAGAGTGGCATAGATTCAAAGACGATGAGCATCCAATCTATATGACCAATGGCAAGCAAGGATATATTCAGCCAAGGTAACAAAAAACAGCATGAAGAAGAAGGTCAAGAAAGTCTTTCATTTTACTGCCTATTATTTCTCCCTCTTCTGTTTTCAAGATCCCTCAACAGGACTTTCAGGCCCTGCTTCTTTACCTTCTGAGAAAGCTGAAGGTTGCATGAGGTGAGGTTCAAATGTGCATTTGCCAAATAATCTTCAGCCTCAGCAAGAAATGGCAGTCAGAAAATTACATTGAGCTTGCAGATCATAGAAATATTCAGGTGACACTGGACATCAAAAGGGAGCACAGGAAAGTGATGGTGTCTTTGCATCCATTGCTGAGAGCAAGGCAAAATTATCTCCCCATGTTCATAGCTAACCTGCATTTAACAGCTATGCTCCTGAATGAAAGGTCTTTCTAAACTGAATGTTCTTCTAGGCTTTTGTGAGTAGTTACTTCACTTTTTAATTTCTTCTTTTTACCAGGGGGAATCTCAGAAATTTTATGCATAAGAACCTGGAAGAAACACCTAAAGGCAACAAAGGGTTTACTCCAAGATCCCAGCATTGGTTGTGGAACTAATGAAACAAACATCAATTCTTTATATAAATATCCAATGATGCAACAGTCCCACTAGGTCAGAATCAATGCCAAAGACAATTAGGCCAAATACACTGTAAACATATTTCACAGAAAGAAAAAGAAAAGGTAAGACTTGAAAATAGTTAACCAAAAAACAGTCCAGCTGCTGTGTGATGGAGACTGACCTCAGAAGATACTTGCTTCTCAAGCCAAGAGATCTAAAATGTAATGAGAAAAACAAGGACTGTTAGGCAATAGAAGAGTTACTGCACATTGATATTTCATTTTAAATATCTTACAGCAATGACCTCTTTCCTCTTTCAGTGAGGAAACCCATGGGTAGATCAGTAGAGGACTGACCCCAAAGAGCCAGCTGCTGTGCAAAAAAATTCAGTTTCCTCTACCCAAAGATATGGATGCACTTCCCACTTGTGTTTGAATTCATTTCTCTGGGTATTCACAGATGAAACACCAGGCACAGCAACTGGTTTTGCAGTTTTTGTTTCCTAAGGTCATTCTTTAAAAGCTGTCCTTTTTTTCCTCCACATTTATCACTGTTTGCCTGCAAGGAATCTAAGAGCAAGGCATGTACATCTGTATATACTGTAACTGTGGGTAGCCCTTTTTCTGTAGCGAGTGAGCAAGAAGAAAAATAAAATAAATAGATAAAAATAACCTGAAAAACATCCAACTTATCAAGCCAGCAAGAACTTTCAGACAGGGACAAACACACTTCTTGTTTGCACAAACCCATACCTGAAGGAGTGCTGCCAGTGTATTGTGGCTTTATTCCAGACTTACATCACCATAAAATAAGAGTGAATTCTGGTGCCCAGAAAAAGCTGAACAAAAGTGAAGCAAGCCTGAGGCTTATGTAATGTGCTGAACTGACAGAGTACTGCACTTCAGAAGCATTGTACCAAAGCACACCAATAAAAATCAGCCATCAGCAGGGAATATCCATGAATTTAAAGTTTTTAAGGCCTTGAACTGGATGGCTTACTGGTGTATGTTGCCACAGCTCCATTTAGTTCAGTGAAGGTGCACTGACTTGTGCCACCTTGCAGGTCTAACCTCTTTTCTTTTTGTTGCTCATTCTTAAAATGAGGTAGTGAAATTAGTCAAATTACTAAGGGAAGGAGGTTCCACATTCGTCACTGGTTTCTGGATATGGTTTTCAATAGCTTTTTCAAACCTCCTAGCAGTTTGATTGGCAAGAATCAGTGTGCCGTAATCCTCAGAACAAGATTGCTCTAGACATTGTGATAATTTCTGTTATGTATTAGCACATAGCTCTGGATATAGACACGGCCCTTTATCATACCCCAGAGAAGGCAAAAATGCACAGGTACCACTCAGTCTCCAAACCCCTGTCTGCCAAGGTCTTCGGACACAGATCACTTGCTGTCACCCATGGCTCAGACACCACGGCACATTAAATACACTGAATCCTGCTGTTACAGGACAAGTTGTGCCCTTCCATATACCATAGTGACCAAACAGAATACAATGAGAAAGGTAGGCACCCTCAGACCCTCAGACAAGCATCTTTGCTCTCTCAGTTTAGCTCAATCCATAGCCTTCCCAAGTACAAAAGGTACTGAAAATTAACAACAGCCAAAGCCCTGGTGTTTTGCTGATTAAGGGTACCAGTTAAACTTGGACACCAGAGAGAAAAGAGTAGGCATATTTTACTAGCGATAACCAAATAATGTAACAGAGTAAAACATGGAGTAAGAAAAGGCAGAATAATGCACCTAAAGCAGCAAATAGGAAAATACAAGTAATCATTACTACATGAGAGAGAGAGAATAGTGATTAAGAAAGATACATCACCACTTGCATATGTTACCATCATCCAGATCCGCAGTGGCTGGGGAGCCCCGGTCACAGCGAGGATTTGCAGAGCCTGTCCCAGCAAGTGGGAAATCCTACGCGGTGCGTCCACCCATAGGTGAGGCTGCCAAAGTCGCTGTGAGCGGGTCCCGCCTTATATACCCCAAAATCAGCAAGCCAGAATAGCTGGCACCTTTGTTTTGAGTGGAAAATTTCTGGTTTCCTTCTCCTGTTGGATTCCACCCAAAGCCTGGCCAGGGCTCAGGGGGGAAACCAAGGGAGTTTCTAACAAGGCCAGATACGTGGGTTCTCAGCCTTGCACAAGGCTACACAAGGGAAGTTGCATACAGTCTCTCAGCATTTCGTCCTCACTACTGATTATATTCTAAGCCGCATCTTTCACTAGTGAGTTTACATACTAGGTTAATGATTACATACTAAGTTAGCAGCTTCGGCTTGGGGCCTGTTGTTCAGGCTTAAGTATTTCAATGCTTTAGCACTTTTTATATCAGCATAAGTGGGTTGTTATAATTTAGTACAATACTTACTAGCACAATGGTTTCAGTTATAAAATATACAGGATTCATCTATAAGTCAATTCTGGCTTGGGCTGGTTCTCCAAGCCTTAGCACTTCACCTGATTACTGAAATTCAGGAGAAAGTAAAGATCTAAAGATATCCCTCGGTATACATTAAAGCAGACATTGACATTACTGCTACAGGATTACATGATGAACAAATCCCCACTCACGAATTCTTCCCAAAGAGGAGCTTGCAAACTACTAGAAGCTGGTGAAGCTTTTGAATGGGACCCAGAAATAGGTTTTTAAGACATGCCTATGACTGAGAGAATCCTATGACTGATGGTTGGGTCTGCAAGTAACTCCTTCAGGGTTGTATCAGGACTCAGTAGAGGCCCCAGGGAATGGTGAGGGATATCTGGGGGTGAGAACACTTTGCTGCTGCCAGGGCTGTCTCATTGCTAGGATGGTCACCTTCAGGGCAACACTTGCTTATGTGACCAGACGTAAAAGTACAGCTTTCAAGACTAATTTTGTAGCATGGCTCTCAGGTTGCCATTTCACCCATGAGGTGGCTCTGCATGAACACAGCATTGGAAGTCCCAGCCCTGGAATTATTTCCACTAGGATAGTGTTAGTTATTCAGAGTTCTCTGCAGTCACACAGGTCCTGCATTGACAACAGCAGCCTGGTATTTTCATCATAAGTGAAAATGTCAGACAAGCTAAGGCAGCCTAGTGACAGTCATACCAGTGCTGACTCAAGAGCAACCTTGGGATTCCAGTTTCTGAGTCAGTGGTGACTGGACACATTGCACTGGAAACGAGCTTCTTATCTGAGGATGAGCTGCCATGGTATTGCAGCAGCCTCGTGACTCATCCCGAGAGTATCTGCACTACTATTTGTCTAGCAGGGAATGTTGATAGTGGGGGGGAAATGGCCTTGTTCCAAAGGAGTAAAGTAATGGTATGATAGTAATAATAATTTACTTCTGCAAAGTGCCTCTTATTGTGAGCAATCACTCAACAGATTATATATGTGTATATGGAGGGATCAATCAGTCCCCTCTGCAGGGGACGTGGCAACCATTCTGCATCAGCAATGCTGCACAAAAACATTTTAGAGGAGAAGTGAAGAACAGCTTCTCCAAATGAGCACACAGAAAGAGGATATTGTGCAGGGAAACACACACAAGACATATTTACAAATACTTGTCTCTTCAAACAGGAGGCTCTCTTATCTTCCGCTTTCATAATGTCAGGGCAGTGCCAGGGCAAGGCTTTCTGTGAGCTTTAAAAAACACCCAAGCCAGGAGAAAAACTCAAGGCACAGAGGAAAATTATAAATACATGCACATTAGAGAGGTGGAAGGCCAGCAGCCTACCCGCACCATCACATTCAGTCTCACCCCCATGGGCACCCTATTCTCTGCAGCCACAGAGCTCACCACAAAGCCTTGTCTCGACAAAGCATGAAGGCATCACAGCTCCCCCCCCTGCTCAGAGGACCCAGTTAGATGGAATCAGCAAACAAAGGGGGAACCTCAAGTGTGAAAATGTGTCCTCCACCCATGCAAGAATGGCCACCACCCCTGCCTCACACGCTTCCCTCTGCTGCTCAGCAGTGCTGGCTTTCACACAGGCATAGAGTCGTATCTTCAGCTCCCTGAGATGTGGCAGCTCCTCTGATCTTAGTGATTTTGTCCCAAGCTAGGACATCTGAGGATATAATCCCTCAGCAGCTCTCACCCACCACCAAGGGAGGAGCCCTGGTGGGCAACTCACCCCAAGAAACCGCCATGCAGCCTCTGCCCTGCCCAGCGCAGCAAACAGTGCTCCTCAGCTGGGGCCGCTCCCCCAGGAACCAGGGTCCTCCTGTGCCCTCCCACGAGATGCCCAGGCTCCAACACCCTTGCTAAACTATACTTCAGCTTTAGGGCTGCTGTGAAAAGCAGTGAGCCCACCTTCCTTCCCACCTCACCAAACACCCAGCTCCCTCCTTGGTCTGCCACTGGTGATCATCTGGCTGTGGGGTGATCAAGGGAACAGGCAGATTCAGCTCAGCAAAAATAAATAAAATAAAATAATAAAATAAAATAAAATAAAATAAAATAAAATAAAATAAAATAAAATAAAATAAAATAAAATAAAATAAAATAAAATAAAATAAAATAAAATAAAATAAAATAAAATAAAATAAAATAAAATATGTTGTCAACTCTTTCAGTTCCCTGACCTAACTCACAGTGCAGTACTTATGCTGACACAGCATAGCCTCCAGCACCTGCCCTAGTCCACACCCTCTGCTTGCAGCAGATGACCGAATCCACAACCCTTGGTCCAATTCTTACTCACACCTGAGGCACCTGTGAGGATATCATAAGTGGGTGCAAGTCACCACTAGATAGTGTTAGAGTGCCTCAAAGCAGGGTTATTTCACATCTTCATAGTAAACTGCTATTCTCTTTCTTTTTTTCACAATAATCCTCCAGGAAAGCACAGTAAGATTCAAATAACTGTGCTTATTAACTCTGTGCGAGGTGTTACGTGAACACTTTGCAGTGCTAGCAGTCTTTTGAACCACAGTAGGGCCAGGAAACAAGTCACATACAATTTAAAAGAAAGTTAGCTTATTCCAGTCCATTACAAGTAGGCTTTAGTATAAGAATTACTGCAGTTAATGTATGTAAGCAATCCAGAAGAAAGGGAAAAAAGCCAGTAGTTTTTTTCAAGACAATGCCAGCCAAGCAAACGATAGACATACCCAGTGTGGGAATTCAAAGACAACCAACAGCAACCTAATTGTTCTCCCATCAAAGTCTATGGGGGTTTCGCTATTGATTTCCAATATAGCTACCATTTGCATACGTTGGAATTTAACAGCGGTGAAAAGACCTCTCCTCCACCTTCAGCTTTACAGACTGCTTCTTCCTGTTCATAACTGCAGAGTCCTTTTTTTTCATGCCAGCTCCAGAATTTTTATATAGAAAAGTCATAAATATTCAACCCTATTGAATTTTCTCCTGGTGCAATTTGGAAGCTGGAAGCAAGACAGGAAAACAAGTATCATAGATTCAGAAAAAAATCGGCAAACATTGCAGAGTCCCTCTGCAGCAAACTACATCTCCTGTTTTTTTCAGTGTTGCAAGAAATTTTAATCTGAGAGGTGGATTCAAAAAGTGTCTGACTTGTTGGGCAGAAAGAGTAGGTAAGAGCCTAGACTGTGATGCTATTGTATGCCAGGTACCACTGAGATCAAAATCCTATCAGATTACTGTTGTAATTTAATTAAATGCTCAGACATAAATATACTCGCATTTACGTATATGGGGCATCACACCCCCAAACATCCTGTGAAAGCCTATGAGATATTTGTATTGAAGTAATGGTTAAACACTGTCGGCAGTGATATTTTTTAATTTGTTCCCTGCCATTAGGAATGCCGGGCTAGATGGCACAGGAAACAATCCCTCCACTGCAATTTAGGGCAAGGACAAGACACCTTAGAAGGACAAGATGAGCAAATGAACAACACGTGGGTATTGTATTTTGCCACCCCTCTGTTTGCATGGTACAGCTCACCACCCGCCCAGCAGATATTTTTCATATGTTAGTTATTTAGAATATGTCAACAAATGCATGTTTATGTATAAATGTTAATTATGCCAGTGTAAAGGAAACCAAGATGATATTAATGATCCTCTCTGCACTCTGCTTTGATTTTGTTTTCCTTTGATTCACTGCATTGGCCTCACTGTGAGTTGCAGGGTGGCTGAGGTTTAAAAGTGCACATGATGGATCTCTCAGACTGAACTACCCAGCAGCCTCTGTAGTGAAGGTCATGTCTTAAACCATTCCCTTGCTCGTAATCATGTCAGAGTCAATAAACATTTATATTTGAATACCAAATGTAGCAGCGCTGGTGGTTTAGATTAAGGAGGAAGGAACACGGGTCAGGCAAAGAGACCGCTCTATTGCTTTTCTCTGTCACAGTATCTTTGATCAATACAACTAGCATCTCTCAGCACCTGTCCCACGACCTGAGAATATCCTACCTACCTCTGGAGAATAGCCTGCTGGATTGTCTTATAAAAAAATATGATTACTCGGTATTTTTACAGAACCTTGAAATATGATCTGTTCTGGTCTTTCTTCAAGGTGAGACCTGATCTTTTCAGCCATGAATCTGCAAAGCTAACAAAACAATTCAGACATGTTCATGAGGGTGTTTCCAATGTCACCAGGACAGATCATATATTTTGCCGCTTCTGCCAAAAGCAGGAGATAAGCTCTAGGCTAAATTGCAAACTCAGCTTAGTCAGCTCAAGGCTGAGCCCGAATGCTTCTGACACCCCCGCACATATGTTGAAGTACTTGTACTTAGCCTCTGGCTTTCAAAACTGGCATTTAAGTAGATAGAGTTTGTGCTCCTCTGGGTCTCAAATAAATTTTACTGAGCGAAAAATAAGTATGTAAATTATTAGTCCCAAGATTTGGGTAATTAGAGAGTTAGTCAATTTATATATCAGCAATTGCAACAACAAACAGAATGCTGCCTTCTACATCTTCCTGGACCAACTGGCACTTAATGACAGTGAAATTCAAGGTATGCTGCTGACAAGCCAGCCCTCCCGCGTGACAGCCAGAGCTTGTGAACTGCCTTCTATGATTTTTCTGCCGATGCTGTGTGCAGGTTGCTTGAAATCTCACCTTTGTGGGAAACTGAGGAAAATGAGGAACTCAAGAATGATGGAGCATTCTCAGACTAAATTTTGTCTGAAGCAATGGCTGGTTTTAAGTGGTTTCAAATCATCCCCTCAGAGCAGTTACTGGAAGGATGGATTTACTGTAGCAAAACAATTAACAGTTTAGGAAACATTTTCTGCACATTTCAGTAAATTTGGAATACCTTTCTGTGTGCCTTTCCTTTGAGCAACTGATGATCTAGATGATGTTAGAAGACAAAAGTAGAGACAAAAGAATAAGTTGACTTTAAAATCCTGACATGATGCAGTATCTGTGTGTGAGCTGGATGCACCAGACCTAAAGCAAATGCTGTCATGGTGCAGCCAAATCGGTCACTGTTGTGGATCTTACAGAGATATTCACACCAAGGAAAAATTGCAAAAATCACTCTCCCACTTTGTAACATCCCTTCTGTGCCTTGCAGAAATACCAACACAAAATGCAGAGCAGGAGCAATTAGCAGTGATGGACATCCACCTGAACTCCAAACATCCCTCACCTTGACCACACACATCTCTGCTATTAATTGCTATTTACTCACATGAGAGTCCATTCACCTTAAAGCTTGGGAAGCCCTGGGAACATGGATCAGTGCTCACTCTCCCACGCTGGTAAAGACACCAATGACAGCTGAAGGTGGATCTTTAGCTGCCTTGAAAATTCATACCTTCTGAGGCACTGTCCCCTCCCATTACTGGTGGGTTTTTATTTGTTATGCTCTTCATAAAGTTGTACCCACCACCACCATGCAGCTTGTTTAAGTAATTCTATCCCATGAAGTAGATAGTTGGAATGCCATGGAAATTTGACATTTTCTGCCATGTTAGTAATAGTTGCATTTAGGGGAAAAAGAAAGAAAGAGAGGAAAAGAGAGAAATTAAAACTCCCTAATTGATTCACAAACCAAAGGATCAAGAACACTTTGGATTATTTATTCACAGTTAACAATTTATCCAGCCCTAATTACAGCTGCTAGAACATTTTCTTAGCTGCAATATTAATTATACTTCTTTCATGGCTGCTATTTCTATGAGCAGAAGATGAAATATGCAGTTAGGTGATCAGATGCTACAGCAGTATCACTGATAATTCTTTTCACAATAGGTATCATTATCCTCTTAAAACAGTGCTAAAGGTTGAATGTAATTGCTGCCCATAATTTACCACGGATTACAGAGAGTTTCAGGAGAGCCCTTATGGAACCAGAGAGCAGGTTCAAGGCATCCCCTGTCCCACAGGCAAGCCCAGATCACCCAAAACAAAGGCACATGTGTGCAGAAAGGTTTCTCTCTTTGCAAAGGCTTGAGTATCAATTAGAAACACAAAAAGAAACAGAGAAGCTAAGGGAGAAGGCTGCCAAGAAACATCAGATCAGAGTCAGGACAACACTAGGCACACAGTCCTGAGAAAAATTAAACCAAAGAGACTTCTGTATTTATGTGCTGAGGGGAAAGCGGCTCAACGCTGCAGGCAAGGACACCGACCAGCTGGAATCCCTGTGCTGTCAGGAAAACAAGACTCTGGCTCGACAAAGAAGAAGAAATGAAAAGAAACCCTTGATTCCATCATCATTTTCTCCAGCTATGGAAACAATCTATCATTACACTTTATATTTAGCTGAATGCTTGCGTCAAAAAGGATAAAAACAGGAAGAGCACTAATATCTTGGTCTTTTATACTGCTCCTTGTATACTGCTTTTCATAGGAGGTAACATGTTATTCCCATTTTGTGGGTAGTAAAGCTGAAACGCAAAAGAAAATAAAAATATGCTAAAGCACTACTGTACAAGTCAACAGAAGAAATAATATTTCCATTATAGAAGCTTCTATAAAACATATTAAAGCAATAAGTTCTTAAAATTACTTTTTATGGCATGTTAAAAGAGGAAAAAAAAAAAAAAAAGTAAAAAGGCAGATACAGCATATTTAATTCCATAGAATCTTGGAGTAAATTATCCATATGAAAAGATCCATATTAAAATTTGACAGAACACATACTGGCATTATCTCTGCTTATTTTACATCTCATATGCTTTGTTCCCATAAAGATCTTCTTTCCCAGAAAAGAATAAAGGAGACCTATCCCAGGGCTTCAATCTTCTCACTTGCAAGTTTGAGAAGGGCGGGGTTTGCAAATTTTTTTTATCCCATTCTCTCAGCAGGAGTTTATTTTGGTCCCTTTTGTGAGTCTGGCTTCTAAGGTTAGTTGGCTGTTTGCTCTTTCTATGTGGAAAATGAGAGTGCTACCACAGATTCAAAGATTTCCTTTAAGAAAGAGAAGTATAAATATAAGAGGATTATCACATTTACTATTTAAAGTCTCAGCAACCTGCAGGATTTATTTTTATGAGTCCTATTAATTGTCACAGTTGTAGGAAACCGTAAACTTTAACCAAATGACATGAATCCATTCTGCTTGTGTTTTGCTCCAACAGGAGAATAAAGCCGAGCCAGACTTCGATGTATTGCAAGGGTGCACAACACTGAAGGCCTGGAAAGACAACATATATTTGCAGAAAGTAAACCAATTTGGTCTGTGCTTTACTATTGTGGAGGAGCAGCCGTGAGGCTGAATCTCTAACCAGTGAGAGGGTGACTAACACTTGCCCTTTTGTCAGAAACACTTTCACAGAGTAATGGGGAGCAGCCAGATTGCTGGTGAGAACACCCTGAGCCTACTGCACTCCAGCAGGATGCAGTTACTACCCTAGTGTTGGTTAAAGCATATTTGGGTAAAGCATGTTTCTTTAAAGCTTCTCCAGAAGTGAAACTTTTAAAGGGCCAAGTTACAAATAAGTGAGAGCTTAAATAAATAATTTCCACAGCTTTGTGTTTACATCAGCTGTTCCATCCTGTTAATGCCAAATTGCTTTTGTGAGGCAAAACTCTTTACATTCAACTTGATTATTCTGACTTTCTATTTAAAATAATAAGGCATTATGTGTAATAATTTATATCAAACTATCGCAACGTGACCAGAATGAAATAATTAAATATTTTCAAATTAATTTTAAGCAGGAATTTTCTTTTAAATTATTTTAAAACTTAGATTACTATTCAGAATATCAGTTTTCAAATACTTGAATTTCTATTTTCTAAACAGGTTTTGCTGGTCAATGTGCCCTATAGTTTTGTAATTTAAAGTAATTCTCACTGTTTCTTTGTCTATTTAATAAATAATATCTCTTCCTACAGCTCATTCAGAGTTCATTGCTGGAAGTATATTTCTGTAGGGAGTTCTTTTTTTATTGACACGACACATTTCCTTCCAAAATTTAACTTATTGAATTCCTTTGGTTTCCTTAGCTGACCTGGGCTTGCCAGGAAGAAATATGTAGCTTAATATATTTGAGGCAATAAGAGCCCTCACTCAGCAGATGAAGCAGAAGCACTGACTAAGGTTAATGGGGAGAAACAATCCCCTTAGAACATGCTCGGTGTGGTACCATGGAAATCGGAACAATTTTGCTGAGCGAAGAAGGCATTTTTCTTCAAACATTGCCTCCTTCAAAGCAAACTAAACTTCAGTCCTACTCCTCAGAACTGTGCACTATTTTCTAAGGCCGAGACACATGATGGATGGCCCACATTGTTTGAAGACAAAGCTGTTTATAAATATCTCATCACAACAAAGGGCCTGATCTCACTCTTACCAATTCTAGCCCAGCTTTACATTAACTTATGTGAAAGAATATCCATAGCATATGAACTCTGGAGACTAAAGTTTCTTCCAGAAACATGATCTGCTTCCTGTATTTAAAAGATATTTATGCTCCCTCTGTAGCAGGCTGGAGTCTGCAGGGATTTTTTTTTTTTTTTCCTGAGGAAAGATTGATTTATGATGCTCTTCTCATTTTGCTATATAGTTGGTTCCCTCTGCATTTAGAAGGTCTTTACCTTTTTACCTTCACCAGCAGGACTTATCAGCAAATGCATACAGAAAAGGGGGATCACCAGGATGCGGCTGCCACCTGATGACATCTGGGCAGACATGGTGTCATGCAAATTTCTGCATCTCATAACAGACTGTGAATAATATCACTTAAAAGACCAGGTATATAGATGAAATATCCCCTGCCTTCATTTTAATTAACATAAGTATTTAAGATACCTTTCCAACTCCTCCTTCTACACCCTTGCAGTCCCTTGTCTGCTTGCCCTCCTTTCCAGGCTTACTGAGAAATATCCATAGTTTCTCAAACATGTACCACTCAAGCTGATGGACTCATGTGTGTGAAAACCAGTGATGAAGGCAAGCTGGAAGACTAGAGAAATGCCGCAGTAGGTCATCCAGAAGAATCAGCTCTGGAGGGGAAAGCAGAGTCCATTAATAACAGATTTGTTTCTTTTCACTTCAGAGCTCTCAAGGTGCAAAGCTTCAGATGTGCAAGACTTGACAGGCCTGTCACACTTACAATTAGGGTGTGTAGACAGGGGCATTTGGCACCAATGAGATGGTTTGTCAAGAAAATGTACCATTTCAGTCATCGGAAAATGGGATCATTAGACACTTGTCACAAGGCAGAAATTGGAGGGAGACAGCAGCCAAACAAGGGCCAGGACACTTGTAGCCAGGTCAGCGAGAAGTCCAGAGTTCAGGCAATGGGAGAGGAGTGCCTCACGAGCAAACACCGCAGAGAAGAAACACAGCTGTAAGGAACGTCACAGGGGAGCAGCAGTGCAGTTGGAAGAGGGGTCAGTATTGCTGAGCCAAAATACAAGACTCCTCAGGACTCAGAGGAAAGAGTAATTGAAGGCAAAGCTGAAAACCAGCAAGCTCCACTGTGTACAGATTTACAAAAGTAGGGAAATCTGATGAATTTCAAGCCTAAGCAAGGGCTCAGCTCCACCACGGGTGAGTCTCTGAGCAGCTGCCTACAGGATGTGAACGGCCCCCGCTCCCAGGGAAGCAGGTCTGGGAGCTCCACGAGAGGCAAGCAAGCAGGGGCAATGCCCAGTTAGCATGGGACTGATGGTTCTGGTTTCTCCAGTCTGAAACCCACTCAGTAAATTGTCTAACATTTGCTGATGAAAAAAGAAAAGGTGGAAAGTTCACACTTCAGACATAGCAATATAATATTCATCAGCTTCCCATCTGAAATACATTGTAGGACTCACAATACTTCGGAAAAACTCACCAATACAATTTCCATAATTAAAAGAAAAGAGACTATTCATTCAAAACAAGCAAACTCTTTGAAACTGAAATCGGTTTCTTAATTGTGAATTACTTTCTCCTTCAGCTCATGATTCTTTTTTTTAATTCCTTATTTCAGTGTGACAAGAGCTTGAATTTTGGTGGGGGTTTTTTAATCTTTATAATCTCTGCGGAACTAGATTTTGATATCACCCTCCACACTAAAGTCCTGTTGGCTTTGTTGGTCTACAAGTAGTAAAGTTAACTTTACAAGGTAAATCTAACTTGATCCTGATCTTTCCTTCATTAATATTAACAAAAGATGGTTTTATCTAAGTCAGCTGTCTAAAACTAGTGAAACAGAGCAGAGAGATATAAAACCTCTGCATTTCCAGCATTGTTTGTTCCATGAGACCTGGAGAGACTGAACAGCTATTCATCATTTCTCCTTTAGCAAAAAGTTTCTAGCCATCCTCCTAAAGCCTAGCATTATGTCTGCTTCTTTATAAACTACACCATATGAAGGATTAAAACCACGCCTCTTGAATTCATTTGAAGCATAGACTTGACTTGTACCTCTCAAGAATGCTTACTTTAACACATCTTGACCATGCTCGCAGAAATACATCCTGTATCAGTGAAAACAAACCGCGGGGATTAGCTGTTGACTTTATCCATGCAATGAGTTAACATAACATGCATGGTAACTGTTTATACAAAAGGATCTCCTACAGAAATGTGGATTTATTTTTACTACAGGAGGAAAATAAGTTAACATATTAGAGCAGTCAATGTGAAAAATATAGATTAACAGTGTGTTTGGCCCCAAAGTCACACTGGTAATTCACTTCTGATTTACATTAGTGCAAATTCAAACCGTCTGTGACTTTTTGGTTAATGTGACAGTAAAGCTCACCAGTCACTGATCTGAAATGTTTCCCTCAGGGCAACTGTGACAGAGTGATGACTTCAAGAAGGCTGTTATCATTACGGTTGTGTCACTTACCGTCCATAGAAAAAAATAAGCTTCAGAAACCTGAACTGTTCATTAAACCACTGCAGTGTAGAACTGGAAAAAAAATAACATAGTATGAAGAAAATAACACAGAGAAAAAGACAACTCTTTTTTTGCAAATATTGCAGGTGTAAACCAGCATAAAAATCAGGCCTCTCCATTAGACTATGTAAATGAACATTTTCTAAATTGTCTTTATACTTGTTTCTCATGGGTGAATCACTTCCTGTGTTCTTGCTACATACTCTTCAGTAATGATGACGTAAACTACTGCTGTAAATGATAGAAGAAAAAATAACTTCTTCCTTTTGACAGAGAAGTTGAAGTCTTCATAGAAAAGGAAGAGCTCTGACTATTTGGCACCTGCAGCTATGGCAACCTGCCAGCAAGATCATCTAATAAAGTACAGAACAGTGGTAAACTTCTATTGCAGTCTTCCCAAATCAAATAGATTTTCAGCATAATACAACACATGCCTAAAACTCTGCAAAGTGATGTGAGATTGCAGTGATGAGCAAAATCAGAGCAATATGTCACAATCAATCACACGTCCTGGCCAGTCTTCCAGAAGACAAGCAGACATTTTATCTCTCAAGGAGGCAAAAGTAATGAAAGGGCTTAACCCATTCATTCTGTCCTCAAAAGCAGGGTCCAATTCTAGTATAGTATCACAAGAAGCATCTGTTTCATGTTGGCAATCAGTCATTCACCAGTATTTGAGCCACCATAAATTCATCAACCTGGAACGCACCTGAGGGAAATCCTAGGACTGGAAGTGCAGGAATGTTGCTGGTCCAGATGAAGACACTCTAGGTAGGGAGAGTCCTGAGCGCCAGTGTCAGGCCCCCTCCTTTTGTACATGTGCTACCAGACCTCATCCAAATTACACCGGCACTAAAGCCACACTCATCCATACCATGCAAAAAACTAAGACCCTTTCCTGACCCGTATATCCAAGGAGAAAATGACCTCCTCGGGGCCTGTCCAGCATGAATGACTCCATGACTGCATGGTGTCAGTTTTTGCCGCTTCCCGATTCTACCTATTGCACTGGGTTAAGCAAACCTGAGAACAAGGTGCAGCCCACTGCCCGTAGGCAGCACAAGGCACCTCTGGCAGGGCGTCTGTCACTGCTTCCCCGGAGGTCTCTTACCAGAGCAGTCAGCACTACCCCTGGTGCCAGGGTGTGGTAGGTTACAGCATAACGTTAGCCTTTACTTCTGCTGATACAAGGAAGATGTCCATATGCTGGAGAAGTAAAGCAACAAATACACTGGCATTGAAGCACTTTCTGTCTTTAATAAGCACTTAGTAAAGTAGGATGGCTGGACTGTCGCTGCCTCTGCAGACAACTAGGTTTAATGTCAGATATCTAAAGTGGTCTAAATATTTCTTCACTGGGGCTAACATCAGGTACTGCCATCTGTGACTGCTGGCCTTAACTCACAGATATCAGACTAAACACTTTTGTTCCAGGAATGTTCCACCACACCTGCTCCAATATCTGTCCTACAATACCCCCCGTTACAGTGACAGTTCAAATGAACACTTTGCTAAAATCAAACTGTATGTGTGTACACCAACAACAAAGGAGGTAATGACTTTAATTCATTAAAACCACTTTTTTTTACCTAAATTGATGATTTCTTACAAATGTTTCCTATGAAGATGACATTAAGTGCACCCTGGATGACTCCAATCGTAAACTGAGCTGGGAGGCAGCTACGAGCGACTCTCACCTTCCTCTGCCTCACCGTTCCCATCCCGCAAGCAACAGAGCAGCCTGGCCTGCAAGTGCCGCCCAAACACACCTCAGGGTGCAGAGCAGTGCTGATTTGGAAGTCTCTCCCAGCAGATTACGCATCAATACATCAGTGAATGCTTTTAGAGACATCCTGCTTATCATCTCCACTCCTCACAGTTAATATTTAAGGAAGCCAAATATGGTGTTACAGAACAAAAGCCTTGAAAGGTTTTGTTTTACTTCAGAGCTTTGTCTGCCCTCTACCTCTGCCCCAGAAAACCTAATGTTTCCCTATATATTTGTCATTCTCAAGCGAAGACTGCACATTTGGTGCACTCAGAATATTTGATTTAGAATTCATATGTTTAAAAATTCACAGAAATCCCATTTGCATTTACTGTTTTTTAATACAGGAAAGAATTACTGATATGCAGAATGGCAAATGCTTAAAAAGAGAATTCCACAGGTGCTACACAGCTGTTTCTTTGGCTCAAGCACTGAGCTTTGGATTTTTTCTGTTGGGATGAGATGTAAAGTATATTGGTCATATCTAGCACCATTTGAGACCTAGGACATCCAAGCCACATCTGACACAGGACTTCTGGGAGGCCATTGCCCACTGGAGAGGGAGGTAGGAAGCTAAGTAGAATACTGTTAGAGCACCTCAAATGATGCTAGGTACTTACAAATTGCTGAATTGTTTCACAAATCTTGTTTCTTCCTGTGAATAAAATCAGGCAGTTTCCTAGCTTAAAAATCTCTGCCAGCTATCCCAGGAGACTCCATATCCAACCCCTCTCTCCCTCTGCTTCATTTTAAAGTCAGTTTTCCACCAGGGACAGAAGAACATTTCCTTAGCTGCTAAGTTCATTTGTGTGTTCAAAAACCTGGAAACCCTTCAGTCCATATAATTTAGCTCTGAGCTGCCACTGAGGACTTCACCTTTAGAAGCAAATTAAAAATCATAACAACCTCAGATAGATAGCTCATTATAAATGTACTTTCTCAGATTTAGGGATGCATATGCAAGAGCTCTGATGGGTCTTGGATGCCTCTGTGTAGAACAGACCAGGCCATTTAGAAATCAGACATTAGCCAAAACTACTTATGGGTGCCCCAGTATAGTGAGTGCTAGTCTCATATATCCAGCTAGTTTTACGATAAAAAGAAAAGCTCTGTTGAAGCTGATGGCAAATGTTTTACTTTCATAAGGTGTTGGTTCCTGGATCTGAATCTCACGTGTTCACAGTTACAGATACTTCTCAGGCTAAGAGTACGTCATTAAGAGCATAACAATGTCAGTGCAACAACACATAACAAGTAACAAACCAAATTCAGTGAAGCATTTATAACGATGGATTGTTACCCATTTTAAAATACTTGTCATACTTCCTTATGTCTGGAGTTAGGAGATATCTTCACAGGCTCCTTGACTGATTTAACAAAACAGAGCTTTACCCCTGTGATAGCCGCCTTCAGTCTCTGCACAGACAGGGGAGTAAACGGACACTTGCAGGGCATTATGCTCGTGTCCCAATATGGGGGCCTGGAAAGGGCAAATGAACTGAGCCATAAAAGGGACTATTTCTTCCATTAATGATAACGGATGTGCAGGGTGATTGGCTCAGCTCATAGAGACTGGAGACTTTCATGGTCAGCAAGGAGGGTCACACTGGGAGTGCCCATCACCTTCATTCTGGTAATGGCCCCAGGCACTAGAACAGGTTGCAGGGAAGATATGCAAGCAGAAGGCCAAGGACTTGGCCTAGATTTTCTGATACATGTTAAAGAAGCACATTCCACCCTTCATATACATTTTCTTAATTTTGAAAAGCAAAAAGAGAGTATTATTATTATTGCTTTTTAATGTGGCTCTTTCCCATTACCCTCAACCAGGCTGAGGAGGACAGCTGAGGATGAGCAGTTACACTGAAATACAGCAGGACATGCTCTGCTTTCTCTACCCAGTAGGCAAGGCTGGGATATTTGTAAACAGGAAAACAACTTTGATTTATGCTGTTCAGGAAAAATGTCTTTGTCTTGATAACTGGAAATGCAGCTCTTCATAAAGTCAAAATTTCTGTGAGTAAAAGTAATTTTTCACTTTTTCATTAGAACACAGAAATGAAATGCCTTTGAATCATGTCAACCTGAATAGAAACGTCTCAGATGAATTTGTGGTGTGTCAGTTCAGCACTAAGCTGCGTCCACTTGAATTGCTGCAGTGCTATACACAAGAATTCGGCACAACATAAGCTTTCCCAAGAGGACAGTTCTTATGCTGCCCCTTCAGCTGAAACATTGCACCTAGAGTGGCAGTGCATGACCGCGGTGTGGCCAAACGGGTTCCATCCAATCAAGACATTCAACCTGGAGAGAAAAATTGAAAGCAGGGGAGCTGGAAGTAAAAATCCCACAAGACTCAGATTCTCAGTCTTCTGGAGACATTAAGGGGGGGAAAAAAACAAACAAACAAACAAACAAAAAAGATTAAAAGAAGCTATTTATTTCAGATAAACAAGCACTATGAGTAAATGTGAGACTGAAAAGTTTGGAAGTTCCCCAACTGTCTCAACTTTTCATTCCAAGTCATGAGGAAGAAAAATTAGAAGTATCAGAATTTTCCACAGGATGGAAATCCTGTCTTATGCTCACCTATAAGAATGACTTCAAGTCTTCTGCATTTAAGATGGATGTGGACAGGAAGTGAAAAAATGAGATTTTTATTTCTCAACTTTAGTATTTCAATTTATCAGTGATTCAGGGAGAACAGAGCCTACTGATATACATTCAGAGACAGCTTTTTCAAAATAAAAGTAGCCAGCTTTTTTTTTTTTTTTTTTAGATTCAAAATTATATTTAGCAGAAAATAAAAAATAGAAAACCTTCAGTATGTATTTCTAGGAGCTATAATTATAGTTCATCTATTTTCAAGATAAATTAAATCTGTGATTAACAATGCTTTTGCTAAAAAATAAAATGGTATTTAGGCCATCCTATGCCCCAAACCTCCTTCTTATCTTGTTACATTTCTAAAGATGAGAGTCTTTCACATGTGAAAGATTTCTTGAAAGGCAGGTGTTTATAATGGAAGTGACAATGAGAAGATGATGATTTTCATGTTAATTTACAAATATTGTGAAATCATTTAACAGTAACTATCTTTAATTACAAAACAAGAACATATTTTTCCTCTGATTTTGAAACAGCACAAGTAGAGCTGTTCCTTTAAATTGATACTTCAGGCAGTCTCACACATTCCCTGATCACCTTAACCTTTTATATACGGGTGGTATGCACATGATATGCACATTTACTGGCACTACATGCCCAAGGGTCAGAGTATGGTGTAGGCTGCACAATTGGACTTATCAAATATTTATGCAGATGTGTAACTATGCTGGATATGCTTTAACTGTTCCGATGCAAGAAACAAAGTATGTGTGTGGAGGAAAACAATCTGCACAATACAAAGGCTATCCACATGCAATAGTTGCTGGGAACTTTGCTTAAATAATAGTACCCACCTTTTGCTTTTTTTACCCCAGGCGGTCCAAAAAATGGTATCACTGAATAAAAAAAAAAATCTGACTCACTTAATTTACTCCTTTCTAAACATCTATATTCTTAAGTGTGATGGCAATACTTTTCTTCTACTTCCTGCTCTTGTAACTTGATACAGTGATTGCACATACAGAGATAAAGTATTTAAGAATGTGCTGCCTTGATCATAGGTAACTTCATATGTCTTGCCAAAAGGCAATAGGTTTCCCCCTCTGGGATGCAGAGTCAGCCACAGCTATTTCCAGATAATTTACGAAACAATTTTATGTGTCAGGATCTCAAATTAAGGTGTAATGAGGTGGAGGAGATCTATGTGCTATCACAGCATCTCATGATAAGTAACCTTCAAAGGAGTGTTAGATAAAATGATCAGACATGTACTTTACATGCATTGTTTCTGGGACCTATTTCCAACTCTGCGTGTCTGGAAAAAAAAAAAGCAATTGGCAAATTACTCGTAAAAATGAGGAGTTCCTTGGTTAGTGACTAAAGGACTCCAGCTACTCCTGGGAGCATGGAGCTGCTTATTCAATGGCATGAATTAATGACTGGCTAAGGGACTTTCAAGGGGCATTTCTCATCATGTAGTGGCTTCCAGCCTGGGATCTGCAGACCTGGGGCATGCAAAGTGTCTTCCTAAGGTGACCATGAGGAAAGGGTAAGGAAAACAAGACTATTAATGTAAGAGGCTTACATACCTTGGTACTTCTACTGTGTCTTGCCCATCAAATAAAAATAAAAAGCCCTCAGCGTGCTTTAAGTGAGTGTGTAAAACAGCTCTATCTTATATGGAAAAGTAGAAGGACTGCCTCCAACAGTTAGAAAAAATTGACATTTAATGACAGTTGTTCCTAACATGTTCTCTGGAATAACATCGAGCTCATCTTTTAGATTGCATACCATTTGTTGTCCTGTCATCTTGCTGCTGTTTTCATATAGAATTAACTGTGCAACTTCACTCTTTGTCACAAGAAGCAATGGATGTTTCATTTTGGTGTCTAGCTGTGAAGGCCAACTTTTTCACCTAAGTGAGAGTTCCAGATCCTTCTGACTTTGCACCACTTAGTTTGTGTTCAGGAGGCACACTTCTTCGTGACTGCTATGTCTGCCATAATCTCGAATATTATGCATACCCACTCTATTTTGTAAAATGCAGAGTGACTAAACACTGGACTGTCTTCGAAAAACCCCCAGATCCGCATCAACTAAATAAATTTTCTGGGGTTTTTGCATATGTGATTGAGTTCTGCATACCACCTGTAATCCCCTTGAGTATTCCTAGCTCTCTGCAAGCAAAATGGATGTGCCAGGAAGAACATACAAAAGTCTAAGGACACGGTCGCTCTAGTAATTACCACTCCTGATGAGCTGTGCTTGAGGGGGCCCTCCGTAGCCCTCAGAGCAGGGTAGTTGTTGTGGCCAGGTCAGAGGAGCAGAGCTCTGTTTGGCACATCTCACAGCCACAGCTGGATGGAGCAGGGGACTGGTAAGGGATAGAAACTTTCTTCCATATCACATCTATTTCCCTCTTCTCTCACAGAGAGCAGAATGGAACTTATTATCCCCGATAATTAACAAACCCAAGGGACCACCTCTGAGCAAGTACTATGACCAGCTCTGGCGTAACCTGATTGTAATCGCTTCTGCTTGGGCTTGCACTGAAATTGGTTCTCACGTATCTCTATGGGACCAGTGCCTGAGAGGCAGAACTGAAAGTGCTGCAAATATCTTTTGGAAGAATCAACACTTGACAAAGTATCCTGAAATGTGTTTCTCTGCCAGAAGTTATACAGTACCAGGTTGAACTGAAAATTCCTTGTTGCTATGGTTGCCACTTGCTCTAAATCTCTTTACTACTCCTTGTTGAACAGCAGCAAAGGAGAATAAAAACATATACAATGCTTGTAATTGCCTGGTGCATATTTTAACATTTCTCTTTGGTGGTTGCTTTAAATTATGCAGTAATATTGCTGGCATGTTTCTCCAGTCCCTCTTCCCTAAGAGGATACATTTTACAGTTCTGAAATTGGACACTGGGTGTAAGAATCACACATTTGAATATTTTTTTTCAGTAGCAGATGTGTCACATGCAATGTATTACAACTCAGGCTGTAAAAATTAAGTGGCATTTGCATTCATTAACGTACATGAAATCTAATTCCATTAGGTCCAGCAGTATTAAGGTCTCTCTGTTGCTGATGATGTTACAGCTTGAGGACATTATATCTTCTGGCTAGATTCTGTTTCATAACCTAATAAAGCCAGGAATTACATCCTGGCTTGATGCCTTTGCAAATCCAGCTCAGCGAACATACAACATGAAAGATATAGATGTAAATTATTTATATTCATCATTGTCCAAAATATTAATTTACTAAAAAAGGTTTAACAGATTAAGCAAACTACAGGCACCATGCCCACAGCATAACTAATTTAAAAGACAACAATATGATTTGCTGAAGCCAAAATTCACTTCTAATCTTCCCTCTTTGTTACAGATATGATACAGAAGAACTGTTAACATTTCATCAAGGCTATTTAAAGAATCAAAAGCTTAAAGTTACATTTCAGTCAACTTCCCAGAAACATTGATCTGCACAATCCCCCAGGAAAATCAGCAATACTTTACTTTATAGATTTCAATGGGTTTAGTTGATGTAGAAATTAGATAAAGAAAAGAAAGGCAAAATATGAAACAATTTGAATTGCAGTTTTTATGATTTACTCTGCTGAAAGGAGATTCTGGGTGTAGTACTACAAGTATGAGCCCCAACTCAGCAAATAAACCAATGTGGACAAATCACTTTGGTCTGCATGTAGTTTCACAGAAGACGTCATGACCAAGAATACAAGACTGCCCTCCTTACTACTCTAAAATCAAATCTATCAGTTAAAGGCATGAACTGAACTTTTACTGGCATTTGCTCTGAAATGAATCCAGGTGCCAGTGTAAGTTTTCATCCACAGTCCATATTTTCCAGCTATCAAGTTAACAAGGGTTCATGAATTAAAAGTGCTTATCTTTCAAAGTCTTTGATTTCTTCTCTGATTCTTAATGGCATCTTCAGGCTAGTCCTCCTTTTGGAAGTACCAGCAAAGTGTTTATTTCTAATGAGCTGAACAACAAATCTATTTTCATGCAGATGTGAAAAACAGAAAGGATTTACTTAATTATGTACGAATGATGCCTTATTTTCCTTTCCAGTGGTCTAAGATGTTATTTTTCAGAAATGAATGTTCTCAGCTGTGTCTAGAACATAATTTCAATGGCCTAAGTGTCCACCACAAGCAAGAGATTATTTTCCCTTTCCAAGGATTCTTCATGGACAATCTTATCTTTGTTGCACTTTAAAACATGCTAAGGTTATATATTTCATTTATATATATATAAAATAAATATAAATGGAAATATAAAATGAAACTAAACTCACGGCATCTTCCATTTCCAAACCATTCTGTTGCCTCTTAAAAAAAAAAAAATTCTCTCAAACTACCAAGATAGCCTTTGAAATTCTTCAGATCTAAGCTAAGTCACCCGTATCTTTCTCCATAGTCAATAGAGAGAGATAAGAACCCTCAGAAAACAATCTCATCTTAAAATAGGTGGCTAGATAAGAGAGCCAAACCAATTTGGAGGTCACTGTTTCCCTCATGGAAAGTATGCATTGGACAGCTTAAATCACTAACTCTTAGAAAGTTCAACTTAACTGAGATGTCACTTGGTATTACTTTAACTGGAATCCATTTTGAGAGCACAGACTCAGCAGTATTGTTTCCTATTAATTTATTGCAACATTGTGAGAAGAAACTAAGAAGCTGTACATCTCTTTATTTATGAGTCAATATAAACCATTTCATCTATAACAGAAAAGCACGCAGGGGATGACTTAGCAACAAATGGTCCAGGCTGCCTTGTATCCAACTTTAAAAAAAAAGCACCATAAAGTCAAGATAAAATAAATAATTTTTTATGAAGTTGGAAAAAAAGTTATATTTTACTTTCCGTTTTCTAGTTGTCACGTTTTCATGTTGGTGTCTGTCTAGAACTTGACAGACCACAATATATGAACCTATTCATATTGACAGTTAAGGCTGGAGAAATGCAGAAGGCTGGGATCGGAGGCCCCAGCTGCTTTGCACTGCAGAAGTGATACAAAACATGCAGAAAAGGCCCTTCAGGGGAAGCTGAATTTACTTCCATCTACAAGATCCTCTGCAGTGTTGATCTGCTTTAGCTGATCCCAGCCCCTCCACCACAGTAGTCTGTGCCAGACCTGTGTACAAACATTCACCTCAATGCAATATGGACTCTGAACTGGGAAACATTTTGGGCCAGGGTGGTGGTGGAGGGGAGGGAAATTTTTCATGGGTGCTCATTGCCCAACATAGGAAACTACCCTTCATTTACAAAGTGCACTTACCTTCCTTCTCCTTCTTTCTCTGGCCCAGCACAGAGCTCCTGTCTGTAAGGAGAGAAGCATGTTTTATGTAAATCACTTCCCAGTAGAGTCACATATTACTAATGCAAACAGCTCTAAAGGGAGAAACCCATGGCATTTAGCAGCAAGAACTGTTAATGAAAATGTCATTAAAGAAGTCAATCTCCAAGCCATGAAATGGCCTCTCTGCCTTTTTCTTTTTTTCCTGTCTTACACACCCCTGCATCTTTGGGTACATTTCCCTCAAGTCAATCTTTTTTTGGCACCAAGTCACAGATTTACCTGGAGGGGGCATCAGTTTCTGGGAAACTGATCATATTTGAGAGGAGATGCTATTTAAACATTGTGGAAATGTGTCAGAAATACATTAGGTAGGTATGGAACTAAACGGCAAAGCTGAGGAAGCGGAGACTTCAATGACTGGCTGTAGGTTAGACAATTTCCAGCAGCACTGATCTAGAAGTTGCAATGTAGCCCTGCTTTGCTACATATTTTTCAGAATTGATGACTAAGCATCTCACTTCCCTTAGATCTTGCAAGTTTTTCATGCTTGAAACACATATTGTTCGCTGGAGTATCTTTCTGGTCACATCTATGTCATGAGGATCTACTTCACCATTTCAAAAAGCCTAATCAAACAATTGTGCTAAAAATTCTGCTAAAAATGTTCCTTCAGACCATTTACATCTCAACATAATGGACTATATTAACTAGAAGCAACTGTCTGATAAACTGACTCAAACGGGCAATGAACACCCCTTTTTTCTTTCCTGAGGACTTTCCATTTCCACATCTGAATGGTGAGGGCTTTCCTTTGGAAAAAACAGCTATTGGTATCAGGGAGAGGTCACTCTGATCTGGGTGCACATTTGCTGATCATGGCTCACATTTGTATGTTATAAAGGAATTAGTTACCTTTCTCCTTATTTGTGAGGGCTATCAGGATCTGCATTGTATGCATGTGCTTATATTAAGGGGAAAAAAAAAAAAAAAAAAAAAAAGTGTCAGTATCTTTTCTTAAAACAGCCACCATATTTATAAAAATACCCAAGATTTTAGGCATATAGAACGTGACAAAAGCTTATGTCCAACAGTCTGTCCATTTTTTTTCTAACAATATTATTGGTGTATTAAAAAATAATATTACTCTACTCACAAACCTTATCTCCCTTATGACCTGACAGAACTATGGCTGTAACAGCCTGAAGTCCATAATCACAGGATCATAGAAGGGTTGAGATTGGAAAGGACCTCTCGAGGTCACCTTGTTCAACCCACCTGCTCAAGCAGGGCTACTTGCTGGTTGCCCAAGACCATGCCCAGATGGCTTTTGGAGATCTCCAAGGATAGAGATTCCACAACCTCCCTTGGCAACCTGTGCCAGCACTCGGTCATCTTCACAGTAAAAAAGTGTTTCTGATGTTTAGACAGAAACTCGTGTTTAAATATACTGTTTAAACTGTATATCGACCGTTATTTGTACTCAGTACACACCATCCTGGCTTGCCAGTACATTCCTTTTCCCATCAGCTTGGTAACAGATTCAGGCTTTTTTTCACTGCAGTATTACAACCCACCAGCAGCAAAAGGGAAAATCACAATGAGTCCATATTTTCTCATCATCAAGTGGCAATTCAACACAATGTGGCAAAAAATGGCGAAAAAAAGGAAGATTCACTTCCCTATTCTGCAAAGAAGCAGAGCCACAGAGAGACTGCCACCAGCATAAGGCTGTTCCCCTTTCCCCTGTTACTGTACTTGGCAAGAAGGAAAGAATACTGAAAATGTTCACACCAGGCAATAATAGACAGCCAGTGATGGGCGGGGAAAAGCAAAGCAAAGCTGTTTCTTGCTGAAGTGTTAAGAAATAAATGGAAGTCCAACAGATAGACAAAACGTAACCAGCATTTCAGAATACTGCTCTTTTTGCCTTTGGAACTTGCAACCCAATTTGGCAGCTGGCAGTGGGGGAGGCCACTAGCACATCCCGGCTGCCATGGGATGCCCATGGGACAGCCAGCAGTGCTGTGTGATAGCCCGCAGTGATTTACTGCAGATCACCCCTGTATCCGACTGCTATTTATTGTGCAGGACACATATAATGTTATGGCTCAGTGAATGCACTTCACTGTCATGTCTGATCAAAAGTGTTGCCTTGGAGCGATCTTAGCTTGAGAGAACCCCAAGCAGTTTTATAAGTAAGAAGTCACCCCAAGGTTACACTTGAGAGGAACAGCATTAAAGTGTACTCATCTCTCTTGTGTCCCTGGCTACTTCAGAATCTTGCAAACAAAGCCTAGCTCTGCTAGCTGGTTCTCAGAGAGTAAAAGGACCCTTATGCCCTTGTTCATGTGTTATCAGTGCTTCCTAAGTAGAAAACTAACTAGAAATGCTGATTCTAGTAATGAACACTGGAGTTTTAAGTAACAGTAGTTAAAAGATTTATTTTAAAGATATTTAAGTAAAGATAAAAATATGTCATCTGGTGAACTCACTCTTTCTCAAGTCCAGGGAAAAAACAATGGCACAGAAATGACACTACAGGCCTGATCTCAAGGCACAAAACAGATCAGTTACACACAGAACAGTCATATGCACACATGCAGGCAATTCCCTTGAGCAATGCTAGCTGCAGTCCCCAAGGATTTTCCTTCAACTCCAAGGAAATGCCTCCATTGTGCATGGAGGTGTGGAGCAGAGATGCCTGAGCTAGCTCCAGAGCCAACAAAAGCACAGCCAGTACAGGGCAACATAGCTTCCGTGCTAAAACATGTGGTTGACACAAGCCAAATGCATGTTTTCCATATGCAGGGCTGAGGCACCATGCCATCTCTGTACCACATTGCTACTGTTCAGCACAGAGACAGTCTCCGTATGGGGAGAAGGAAAAGCTCTCCCCTTGAATCCAGTCCATGCAAAGAGCAGATAGTGCTTCTGAAATATCCTTCTGGTCAGAAATGCTTACAGCATTTCTGCCAA
Organism: Athene cunicularia; assembly: GCF_003259725.1. Taxonomy (NCBI): domain Eukaryota; kingdom Metazoa; phylum Chordata; class Aves; order Strigiformes; family Strigidae; genus Athene; species Athene cunicularia. Next base: position 81,173,780 of record NW_020799097.1, read on the forward strand.
GACCACACTTTCTTGCTCCTTGATTCAGTCTGCCTACAGCATCCTCACTATTCTATCTAAATTGATTTTCCCCCCAGTGGTACAGTACCCACAAGCAGACAAACAGATTAAATTCTCTTTATGCTTTTCTTGTCTTCTTCCTAGGCTTATTCATAGAAGTAAGGCTCAAGTGTTGTCTTACAGCCCTCAGTCAGCTTTGTGTCCATCTGCTGAAATCAGGAACACAAATCCCAGATGATGGGCTGCAGACAGCAGCCAGGATGGGTTAAGTGAGTCTCTAGGGCAAAATAAAAAATGCTATATCTCTGTCAGTAGCTGAGCTAGGTCTTGTCTTGGGCAAAAGCACTTGGGATGGGAGTGCCAGTGTTATCTCCCCAGTCTGACAAATAGTTGAAGGGAAGGATTTGTTAAAGATTCATCAACCTTTCTCATTTGTTTGAGATGAGAAATTCCACACAGGAGCTCTCTGAGCAGACCTCTTCTGAAGGCAGGGGAGAGTCCTCAGATGAGAAAACAAGCAGGGCAGCTTGCTTAGGAGCAAAAAGAGCCACACTTTTCAGATAGTATCCATTAAAATGAAGAAAAGCAGGCCACCTTCTCCTTTCCTAACCAGGTCAGCAAGGGAATCCCAGGTCTGTTCTATGACAGAGATTACCACAGACACTAGAAGGGCCTCTCTGCTTTTGCAGTTGATGCAATGTTTAATCTGCCCATGTGGAAACCAGTAAAGCCGCCAAAATTATCCTTTGTCATCAGCCAGCCCCAGACCTTCCTGTGGCATTAAGTACTCTAATAGATTTATCTTAATTTTCTCTACTAAAAATGGGAGAAAATAGCTATTTCCTCTCATTTTTCATCCACACAAAAGTGTAAATTTTTCATGATTTGGGAATTCTCTTTTCTTTTTACTACACAATGTACCAGAGTCTTATGTCCCAAAGTCCTCTGAAGAGCTAAGATATCAAAGATACATATCAGATACTACAACACCATGTAAAATAGACCAACCTGGAAGAAAAAGGTCTTGGAAACCTACCGAAAGGCTTTGCAATCCAAAATACCGTAAAATACATTTAATTTTTTTAAGCTCTTTGAAAGAACCAATGTTGCCAAACACTTAGAGATAGTTCATTAAGTTCTTCAATGAAATTTTTTATCAGAAAATAGCAAGTGGCTGAAACAAGTGTTTTGCAGGGAAACATAGCAGCATTGCCAGAACTTTTGTCAGGAAAGATTTTTCATCTCTAGGGTGTGATTTATGATCAAAACCCAAGAGAGGCTTAGAATTGACAATAGCTTAAAGTCCTGGGCTCTCACAGACCTGAACTTAGGACCCCTATGTTCTCAGCAGGTACTATAAATCACCAAGCTATTAACTACCTACCAAAGTCAGCCTCTCACTTTCACAGGTTGGCACTGCTCCATTTTGCATAAAAAATTGAAGATTGCAAAGGAGATCCCTGATATTTCTGTGGTCAGAGCACTTTTCTGGAATGTGGGAGGCCGGCAATGTTGAATTTTTTTCACCTGATGTGAGTTGATTAATGAACTGTTGGCTATGCTAAGTGAGGATCTTTCTCTCTGTCTGCATTTTTTTCCCATAAAAATAGAAGGAACTTGGTTTCAGCCCTATATGGAACAGAAAACAATTTACGTTTTTTTAAACCTTGAAGTTGTGTACAACTAGAAAATCATGTCTCACCCAGCTGTTAGAGATGACTCATCCCTGTAAAATGGCCACAATTTTCTTTTGGGACACTCAATAGCTTCCAGGTGAGCATCAGTGCACATAATGGGCATGTCCTGAACTGTAGGGGCTTCTAAAGCAAGACCAGATTAAATGAGGTTCCTTGGAGTTTAGGAGCAGAGATCTAGGTTTAATGAATTTAGAGGGAGAGAGATGCAGGAGCTGAGAAGTTGCAGGGTTTATACTTCATCTGTCTCTTCACCAGGGCTCTAATGCTTCACAGTTAGGGGGGAAACAGGATTCAGGAATGAGGTTTTTTTAAAGAAGCCTGCTTCTAATACAAATGAAATTAAACACTTGTTGCAGAGGGACTACACAGTTTCACAGTTTGGGTGGATCTAGGTCCTATTTTAGCCTTAAATAAACCTTGGGATATAACAGTTCATTCTAGTCTAGTGCTCCTGCTTTCACCTTACCACAGGTTAACTGAAGGCCATCATACATCCAGTTACTGTTTCATGTAACCAGCAATAAAACTACCTGTCTGGATCACTGCGCACCTATATATTGACAATAGGACATGATTTATGAGCTCTTGCTCATGCTGTTTCAGATGTGAAATGGAAGTGAAGCATAGCCACCATGTCAGAAGCCACTCTTGGAGCCAGGGTTTGGGCAAGTAGAGTATACCCAGGAGATTTCAGCTTCACCTATGCAAAACAGCTGTTTCTGAGTTGTGCCATTACAAATACAGTCTGCAGATGTACATAGGTGCACATCCCAGATAAGCGAGGTGGGAACAAATGCCCGCACCTTTGAGCACCCCAGGATGACTCAAAGGACAGGCAAAAAAGAAGCAGGCTACCTCCTGCATCCTGTGGGCAACAAGGTATCTGCACAGTCTGATTTGCTGAGTTTTACTTCTACAACTACCTGAGAGGAGGTTGCAGAGAGCTGGGGATGAGTCTCTTTAACAAAGTAATCAGCAATAGAACAAGAGGTAACGGCCTCAAATTGTGCCAGGGAAGGTTTAGACTGGATATTATGAAGCATTTCTTTCCAGAAGGGGTTGTTAGATGTTGGAATGGGCTGCCCAGGGAGGTGGTGGAGTCCCCATCCCTGGAGGTGTTTAAGAGTCGGGTTGACATAGCGCTGAGGGATCTGGTGTAGTTGGGAACTGTCAGTGTTAGGTTAATGGTTGGACTGGATGATCTTCAAGGTCCTTTCTAACCCAGATGATTCTGTGATTCTGTGTAAGCAGAACTGGAGGACTGCATAGCATTAAACTTCTCACGGCTCTTCCCAGAGTACCTGAAACCTCCTCCTTCTCCTCAAGCCCAGGCAAACCTTCCTCACCAGGCCCTAAGCAAGGTGCCTGGTCTCAGGTCCCACCAGCTCCAGGAGGGAAACATGTCACTTCTCTTGCAGCTACTCAACAGGCATAAGAGCATATCATGCCTGGATGTATACTGTCACTCTTGTCCCTTTACTCTTTCACACCCATTTCCTCAAGCAGTCACAGGGGAAAAAAAAAAAAAAGAAACCAGTAACGTTATTAAAACTACTTGCTTCACTTGTAGGATGAGTATATTCTACTGAGAAAGTATTCCCTTTGCAGATTAAATGTCAACTGTGCTATTCTTTAGGATAGAATAAAACTGAGTCCCCTCCAAGCAAAAATGTACCTGGGTGTCTAGGGATCTCCTGAAAATCTCCAGCTCATCAAAGCACTGAAATAGCTAGGGAGCTGGGAGAAAACATGAAAGTAGATGCTGACATACCTTTTCCAGTCAGTCCCCACCTACATGAGCCCCAAGGAAGAGCATGTAGCTGCCCTAGCATGCCTCCAGCAATTACTTACCCTTTTCTTGAAGGCTTCATATGGCTGAAGGCCCAATGTCCCTTTGAAAAGCCAGTGACAGTTGTTCTTCCCCTTTCACTCCTCCAAAATAACAGTTTTAGACTGGCTCTTACAAACATGAAATACCAGTTTTCTTCTGAAAACTTCCTGTGAAAACACAATAACTTTTAAGACCTGAGATTTGGGCAGAAATCCTCTGGGATGTAAATGGTGCTGCCTTCTTCATCTCTGATGTGATAGCTGACAGCTGACACATACTGACAGTAAACATGAAATAATACAACTGTGTTTGTCTGTACATACTGTTTAGCTTGTGGCCATCATCACAGCAGGTAAAGCTTCTCATGTCCCATTTGAAGAGAGAGGTTTAGCTTAAAATAAGAATATCAAGCACCTATAGTGTTTCCTCTGTGTGTGACTGTATGTGTGCATATGTTTATGACAGACAGTGCTGGAATATTTTAAACAGTAAACTGATGCATCCAGAGATTGGTAAATTAAATAATCATTCATTAGTTACCATAGTGATGCAGATGCAATCACAGTGAACAAAGAAGGAATGGGGCAGGGGGGCAGAAACAGAACAAATGCTGACAGGAGCAAGGCCCTGCATTGATTTTTGTTAACATATTTTTATTTATTAAAATCCCCTGACTGCAAGATCTTGTTCCATATTCATTAGTGTTTCACCTGCCTGCAAAGGGAAATGGCAGATTCTCTGATATAGCCTGAAAGATCCAAATCCTGAGCTGGAACAAATTGGTATAGTTCTATTGACTTTGGCAGAGAGCAGCCAGGTTACAGCAGCTGGGAATCTGGCAAAAAAATATCATCTAATTCTCTTTGCTTCTGCAGCAACTGAATACTACTGCATCCTCTGCTACTTTATAACTTCTTACAGTGGTGCTCTCCAGTAAACAAGCACAGACAGAGAGAATCTGGCTTTCCCAAAGCTGGTGGGTTTAACCATATAACTGTCATTAATTTCAATGACAGCTGTATAGTTCAGTCTTCTAGTCAGCCTTGAGAATCTCATCAATAATCCCTTTGCTGCTGATAAGAGAAACAGCATGGAGTTAAGAGTAATGCTCACCAGACAGGGTTTAAGCAGAGGGGGATGTGCACCTTGCCCACGCCCATCGGTCCTCCTGCTCAAAGGTAGCACTGCACCCAGCTGTGTCACCCGGACCCCTGCAACACACAGGCATGAAAGCAGCAGCATCCATCTGTAGGAGGCTACATCAGAGAAAGAAAAGGACTCTGCCCGCCTTTGGATCACTGGCAAACATGCCCATGGTCAACTGCCTGCTGATAATGCTAAGTGATTGGCCTGCTGAAAGGTCAGTTAAAACTTCTTCATTTATTTCTGCACGTGTATTTGGACAGAAGAGAGTGTGCTGACAGATAGAAACTGTGGTGAGACTAATGCCAAGGTCTGGGCTAGAGGACAGGGTCTTCCCCAAACCAGGGCAAAGGGTCTCAGTCCTGTCCTCTGCCATACATCCCCTCACCCCAGCCAGTGGCAGCAGCCAGATGAGTGCCTGGCCAATACTGAAGGGCAGTTCACACTGAAACACCAACACTAGCACCTGACATGGCTACAGGTCTCTTTTTTTACTCCACCATCACTTATTTGCTGTTGATAAAGTATGGCAAATGAATGGGGTGGACGACTGGGACAGTAACAGCTCAGATGCAGCAAACGCAAGAAAGACACCATAGCACCTGTGTCAGACATGGAGTGGCCTTAGAACAAATCCCCACCACAGCCTCAGTTTGTTGTTCTTTGGGCTTCTGACACTTGTCCAAAGCCAGTATAAATCTCCCAAAACTGTGACTAGAATCAGTTTTTAGCTAGTGATTTTCAACAATGTCTATGTCAAATCAGTGACCTATTGTGATCCTTTTTAGAAAGCTAAATATATCTCCCATATATTGGAAATATAGTGTAGATGCTCCAGGAAAAATAATTAACATCTTAGAGTCAGAGGTGAAAGTAGGAACCTGGGCAGCATCGTGCCCAGAGATCTCCCTGTGGTCCATCCTCACAGTACCCAAATGTTTCTGTCCAAAATGAACATCAGTGGCTACTACATTAGTTATCACTAACCATTAGAGCCAACACAATACACTGCGTGAATGAAGCTGGGCATCTGCCTCTGAGCTGCAATGTCCGAATACCCACTGTGAGATCAGGCACTCTCCAAAATGTAGGAAGAAGAAAGCCAGGCTGAGATCCCTCCTCCCAGCTCTACATAGATGCTGTAAGAAAGAAAGGCCACAGAGGCATAAAGGAAGCCCCAAAATGTCCAGTGGCTACCCCGACTGCAAAAGGTGTAAAACAAACTGCGAGCGCCCCAGTCACCCCCCAGCAGGCACTTGCAGACAAGCCCCAACCCGAGGTGCAATGTGAGACTGTGCAGTTCAATGGAGGCTGCCAGAGTACGGCTGATGAAAGGACACTATTTTCTTCAGCATGAGCTAGGCACTGGGAGCAAAGCAGCCTCAATGTACTTCAGATAGCAATTCGGTCCCTTTTCTTACACTATTAGTCAAAGACATCTGCTCAGTAATGCCTCAAATCCCTCAGCATGATGCAGCTTTCGTTTAAAGGGCCAGTGTTCTCTAGTCCTTTATATAAGTAGGTATTAAATCTACTTAGACATCTTGAATACAGTAAATAATAGCCATCTTTACATAGAAACCTTCCTGATGATAATCCCACTAGAAATGACCAACCCATTTTATTTGGAGATAAGAGAATCAGTATTAAGCTTTTTCCTACTTCAATGAAAAAAAATACCCACTTCATTGCTATATTGAGAGCTGTGAGAGGAAAAAAGATTATGTTTACAAATCATATTTTGTGTTACGTTTTAGCTGATTGTAAAGACTCTCTATATACAGCCTGAGTCCCGTAAGCAGACTTCTGAGCAGGACAATTTGAGGTTGCTTTTCTGCATTTTTTTATATTTCTGTTATATGTGTAAGTGGCTAATAGTCTCAAAACAACCTCTTCACATTCACAGCACTCTGAAAAGCACAAAACCCTGAAAACATGTTTTGTCTCCTCTCTCACTTCCACACGTACTAACTGGGAGTAACGCTGCTAGATACAAGAGGAAAGAAACGTCTCCTGCATGTTCCTGTAGCTGCTCTGCCCATACTGCCCTGCTGATACCACCACTCCTTGGGGATGTGGCCTTTTACCAGGACTCACCCCCCTGGAAGAACATCCTCGTCCCCCTGCCAGCAATCAGGCAGCGGCAGATTAAACGGCTCTCCATTTCCATTTGCAGCAAAGCAAGCACCCCTCTGCAGCCAGGCTCCGTCCATAGAACTCACTGTTCTGCTCAGGCATCTGCAAAACTTGGGCTGTGAACACTCTTCCCCATATGAGACGTGTCCCACACTCTTACCCTGTGAAGTGTATAATGGAATCACATATGGGGAGCATGTGACATTGTTAAGGTTAATGATATAACAACAGAAAGCACATTTACAGTCAAACGGATTATAATAACTGCTCGAGTGAACATATTGCAAATTGGCCTTCAGTGTGCTTTAGCAGTGTTGTCGTCATCATTCTATTTTCACAACGGGTAGTACACTACCTCTGATCCTGGGGGATGTGATACTTTCCACAGAGACTCTCTGTAAATAACCGTTGACCACACATAAGACAAACATGCATGCTTACTGCATACCCTAAGTCACTTTGGGTATCCCTCCTGCAGCTTTGCAGCATTCAGAGAAAGGGGTGATGTGATTTCAGCATCACATGTGTCTTGCCTTTGACTTCCCAGCCAAATGATCAGCTACTGATTGCAGGTGTTTGGCAGCAAGAGGCCTTCAGCATGAACCCAGTGAGGCATTAACTGCTTTAGAACTGTGTGCTGAGGGGCGCAGAAAATAAAAAGTGACTAAAACAAGAGAGTCCCCTCCCCATCTGAAACCCAAGAGGGGCTGTTGCTTCATTTCTTTACTTATTAGTCCTGTTTCTGGATTTCTTCAGTATCAGTCACGACTTTTTAATGGTTTTGTATGATGAAAGCCTTTGACAAGAGCATGTGTCACAGAAAGAGCAGTGGTGAGCCATGGCTTTCATATATATGTTAACCAGCCTTTATAGAATTACAGGGCCTGGGTGACACAAGAGTAATTCAGTTAAGCTGAGTGAAGTACACGGACTCTGTACTATACATCAGAAAATGCAGGAGCATGGGACTGAAAGGCAAACAGCCGGAGAGCTGCCAGCTCCATGGTGTCCCACAGCACAGAGTTAATATGGAAATGCCACAGTGAGAAACATGTGGGACACACTCCGCTGGGGACAGTGCTGCTGGGACCGCTGTGTTGGGAAAGCATGCTGTGAAGAAAAGCTTTTCCAGTCAGACAAGTGTTTACGCACAACTTAATGCTGAAGTGAGAATTCAGGACAGCTGGAAGCGCTGAAGAATATCACGTTTCTGCTGCAGATAGCCAGATTTACCCACAAGCAAAATTTGCTCAGAGACATATACAAAATGAATTTGCTTTTCCATCTGATAATGTCTCCCCGTATAAGAGGAATCTCTGGCTGGTGTAAATCTGTTTTTGAATGAAACTCATGCTTCTAAACTCCTTAAGAGCTTTTTTAGAAAATCTGACTTTAAAAGTCCTGGTTTCCACCAAGATAACAGTTGTCTTATTTAGAAAATAACAATAGACTTAACATCCATCTGCATCTGCAGTCTCTAAGAGCTACTGAATAAATGCAAGTATTCTGCTTTGTTGTTTTGTTTGGGTTTGGGTTTTTTTTTAATTTAGTATTTTCTACAGAGGTTTAAAAAGTATATATTAAAAGTACTATAACACATAATCTTGAGATAAACAGAATAGAATAATATGAAATCAAACATTTCTGAGGTTAACTTAGAGCCATTTATTGGATTTCTATTTCTAGGCTTCAACTAGAGTAACATAATTTGTAGAAAGCTGAACAGGTAATCAAATTGCAATCAGCAAATCTTCTTTTAAAAAAAAAGAGACAGAGAGAGAAAAGATTTAAACAACAAGCTTACAGATAGGAGAATAAAAGTAAATTCACTTCCACAGCCCCATGGGAAAATCTAGATGTAATCAATTCAAGTTAAAATTTAATTAAAAGACAGAGCAATGGGATGGGGGACAAAATTCAGGTATATAGGAAATCTTTGAGAAGTACTCCTGTGAGAACACAGTAAGATCATTGTTATTCTGCTCATACAGTTGAATCATATCAGTAAGCAATCCATATACATGCATCATCCAACTTACAGAGGAAAAAAATAGACTCATTTTCTCCCCCTACCCAAGTAACTCCCTGCTTAGAGCAGTTAAAAGACATAACAACTGCCTGATAGCATTCCAAATATTTCTGTGCCTATCCCCAAAATAGTAACTGGTTCATCAGTTCTACTTTATCTAAATCTTAACCCTTCACATTATTTTAGTTGAAAATGACCTAGAAATTAAGCATAATAATAATTACAAAAGGGAAGGAGAAAGATAAGTGACAGGGTTTTCTTTAACTAAAACCCAGTATTGCACTCCCTGAGAGAGAAAACCCAAATAATTCATTATTAAAGACAATCTTGTAACTCATAAGAAACATTAAGTTAATGTACACTACAAATAGCAAGTTATGTAAAACTGCATCAACTACTACATACCTATTATAATCAAAAGAAAGATTATACAGGTCCCTTAGAAAACACTTGGGCAATGGTAGCCATTGAAAGATAATGTGAGGAAAAGACATGAAACATAACAAAAATGGAAAAGAGTCTGGTGTAACTCAGAAAGAGTTACATATGATTTGAAAAGCATGCAAAAATCAAGCATAAAATGCCAAGAGATAAATTAATTAAATCCTTCATTACAAAGTGCAGATCATATACTGCATTTCATTTCTTGAACATTTTTCTGCCAGGATGCTGCAGCACATGATGGGCCAGATCCCCAGCCAGTGACAGTTGCTACAAACCCATGCCTCAGCTCAGGTACCAGCACTGCCCACGGGAATGCTGAGGGTGGACCAAACAACAACAGTAAACAGCTCAACACCAAGGGCATGCAAACAGAAACAAAAGGCACCTGGCAGGTGGGTCAGGTACCTCCAGCCATCTGGAAACAGCACACAGCACCTTCGCAGCCATGCTTCAAGTCCAGGCGAAGGCCAAACAATAGAATTTAGCGTTTCAAACTTCCACCTGAGCTGAGAATATTTTGTCAGGGTAGTAAATATGTATGTTGTAAATATGCACTACTTGTAGTAGTGAGAAGATGCAGGAAGATTTTCACAAGGCTGGCTGGTTTTGCCAATTGTGTGAGGTCAGCATGGTGTGCTACTCTCTGGAAACTCTTCCAGTGCAGAAACAAGTGCAGTCAGTGGTCCCAGACCTCTCTGAACTTTTGTGGTCACTGCCCAAATGATAAATAGCTCCTATCCATCACTACCACTCCCTGCAGGCTACTCACTCCTTGGTGTATGACTCCCCTGCTCCTTCCCTGGTATATCTGTGCCTTTACGGAGGCCTCCAGGTCACTCTGTAGCATGGAGCTGCAGAAGGAGGGAATTCGCTGGTGAGAACTACCGCCATCCACATCAGACCTATTTTCCAGATAAATATAGGGTTGTCTAAAGAGTAACCACCAAGATTTTCAGATAAACCAAAAAAAACAAAACAAAAACCCAACCCTAATTTCAAAACAGCTTTACTGCTGTGCACCTGTGGCTCCTGCACACATACTGGACTTCTGCACCTGTATGCTTAAAACTGGCCTGTGCCCTCATTGTACAAGGGCAGGGAGCTCAGTGATGGGCTGTAGGGAAACCTTGAGGCTAGGTAGTGAGAAAAACACTGTCAGAAGAATGAAGTAAAAGTGAAGAGGGAGAAATCTACCTCCCTAAACTCTAAGTTTCATGCTGTCTTTGTAACACTAGGAGGTAAAACATTTCAGGCAGAAATGCAGTTGTCTAAGCTGAGAGTGTTCCTTTAAAACTCTGTGCTATGATGATAGAGTCTCCTGTTTGTGTTTTCTTGGCAGTGGTTTCCAACTTTCATAGGGAAAATGAGAGAATTTGCAAAAGAGAGATGAAAAAGTCTCTCATTGATAGATGCAAGGAAGACATTCTGTTTTGTTTAAATGGCATTTATAAAAACGTCCATTACTTATCAAGTGATGTATTAATTATTGATAGGGGAAAACCAGCAGGCAGAGATGCACTCAGTTTGACTGAGGGTGGGGAAATGTCCTGGCTTTTTTTTTTTTCCTGCATCAAATGCAGAAAGCACCCGATCCACAGGAAGCTGTCCCAGATGGTAAATCATTTCTAAGGGGAAATTTCTACATGAAAGGACAACACTGGTAAGAATAACTCCTGCTCCTCTCTCACTCCAACTTTCTCTGAGTAAATGCATATGCTGAAGGGCTTTTACTTCAGCTGAAATGGTGTATCACATTAATATGTTTTTTCAAAGTTGTATTCTAAATGCTAGGAAAACAAAAGTGAAAACCAGCTTAAAAGATCAGTGTGTCGTGGGTTAAACTGTGTGTTACAGAAACCTCCCAGGATTTTAGGCCTAAATAGAAAAACTCATGACACCAGCTATATGTAAGAAATTTTGCCAGCACAGCAAAAAGTTCAGCTGAATAAAAAGTCGAGGTGTATGCTGTGTGTGTGCTGGATAAGCAGTGTGTATTGCCCAAACTGAGATGTGTTTTGAAAGTTTACTCCCAAAGACAACACTGGGGATGGTGTTTTTTCCAACCTAAAAAAATCCTTCTATTGATTTTCTTCCCTTTAAAGAAATCACATGCCTACCACATTTCAAAGGAAACCGTCCATCCTGCATAAGCTCTTGTTTTTCTGCTGCTGCTTTTCCCTGCGTCTCAGTAGGGGTGCAGCTACACACTTGAAATGTGTATACAGCAGGCCAGCACATTGCTCACCCACTGCATAGTCAAAATCGTGCCGGCAGGCAGGCTGACCTTACTGCTAATGGCAATTGCAGAATAAGAGATTCAGAAGCACTAATGAAAGCCCTGCTGAAGAAACTGAAGATTTTTTTCAGACACTATAAGAAAGCAATCTGTAATCAGGTGTATAATTACATATCATGGTTCACATACAAAGTCCTACCTAAACTTCTGGCCTTCCTGTTCTTCTCTTCACCCTGAAATCTTCCTTTTTTTTTTTTTTCCTTTCTCTCTTTTCTTCCTCTTCTACACAAACTGTGCTCTTGGCCCTTTGAGTAGATTTATAAGATCTACTCCCGACCTACTTTTCTATTGTTACTTCTGCAGCTCTCATCAAGAAACTTGGCAGAACCAAAAGGCTTAGTAGCAAGGCAGCAAAGTCCTCTAATGAGCTACATCAGTGAGCAAATCTTCCCTAGCCTCACCCTGCCCTTGTTTCAGTTTCTTTGTCATTCAGGTCAGGAGCAAGCTCTCAAAGGAAGAAGCCTGATCTCCCTCATGGAGCAAAGATTCCGGAACCAAGCTCTTGAATTTAGCCAGAATAGCAGCCCATGGAGGACTCTAAGAGCAAGCAAGGACGTTTTGAAACTTTTAGGGAAGAAACCAAACTGGCTCTCCTAGTTGGAAATTTACAGCTTTGAGCAGAAACTTCTGATTTGGTATAACACTCTTGGAAGCTGGTAACATAACAAAACCTAATAATAAATGCAAAGATACAAATACAGTCAAGGACAAGAAAAAAGGACAATGTGGTTAACTTGGGTATCACTCTTGTCCAAAGAGGTAACAAAGAAAGTGAAAATGACTAGTTTTGGGGTTTCTTCTGCTCATTTACTTTTTTGCATCTGGCAGAACTTTGTTGCTTTTCACTCTTTCATCTCTCAGCTGTTCTCCATCCCTGCAAGATAACCCATACATCAGGTGCCCACGTGTGCATACAGCTCCCCCAGGGCTCTGACAGGCCTGTACACCAGCAAGCCGGCCCATCAGCCAGCAAGGAGGTTTGGCAGCATGATTAATATGTTTCACCCTTGCTGAAAAGGTCCTTAACAAAGCTCCACCAACCTCTACCATTCCTAACTAATAAAGGAAAAAAAACCCTAAGAAACTGAAAAGGAATTTTAACAAGAGAAGTCGGTGCATGCTCTTTTTTTACAGGGTGTTATAATAGAAATGGAAATCTTTTGCAACTTAAAAAGCAGCTAGACATGGAGCATAACCAACACCAACACCTCACACTGGTGAAGCTTCAGTTCCAGATCTGGAGCTTTACATTATATCTAGCCTTCACACATCCCGTTACGGCATCAGGGCTCCAGAAGGTGCAACCACTGGCACAATATAAAGGAAAGTTTTTGGTTGTCTGGGCAAAGTTGATGTTTCCTGCTTCCCTAGTATTCTTGCTAGATTATAACTATAAGCACTGTTCAGGAAGAGAAGCCCTTTATTATGGACAGTAGAGCACTTTTATTTTCTTCAAGCGAACATAGAATATGTGAAAGTGGTCGGAATTACTGCTGTAGAAGCTAAAGTACATTTTCATCCACGATATGAGTAGACTCACTGACACCACGAGTTGCACTTGGTCCCTAAATTATACTAATACATATCTTGACCCTTACACAAACGGAGTACCTCTTAGTGATGCACAGAATTTTTGTCCAGAAGGGTCTATTATGATAATTTAGCTTGGTCTCCTGAACAGCCCTGGCAATGTCTATTAGTTCTTTCAAGAATACCAGCAGAGGAACCAATTAATTTTGTGATGGCAGTGGTCATTTGCAGAATGCCCCCTCTTGCCTACTAAGAATTTGAGAAGGGCAGGCCCCCCCTTCTCCCAGGCCAAGCCCTTCAGCCCTCCTTTTTCTCTGGGACCAAGAACAGCCTTTGGATACCAGAGATGGAGTTAAGGAGCCACATGCGAACCTATGAGCAACAGCTGAAACTCTCTGCAAGTAGTTACTAGGTCCCTGTTCGATCCAATATTTTAGTGACAGAAAATCAGTCAGTGTGTTTTCTCTTAGCTGGCTTTAAGTACCTGCAAACTGTGATTTCCTATTCTAAAAAGAACACATATTCATGGGGCCATTAATTTGATAGCCTCACTTATTTAAGCTAATACTGTCTCCTTCTTGCCTGTGTGATTTCAGGGAAGTTTCCAACAGACTTCACTACATTTATGCAAATTTCCTGCCATAAATTATATTGATGATAGATCCTCCACTTTGCAGATCAGATAAGATCACAGAACACTGTTTAAAGATCTGCCTTTTATACAGAGACTGTGCTGAACAGCAGTACATTACAAAGAAAAGCCTTGTTTACAACAGAAAAAAATACCCCCCCACTGGAGATCTTGTGTTCATGGGAAATTATAGGAGTAAAATTAGACCAGTGTATTTCAATAATTAAGGTTATACTCCCAGGACTGACATTCTTCTTGAACAATATACTTTTTCCTGAGCCCCTTAATCTCTTTTTTCACAGGGATTTAAGAGAGACTATTTTAATTCATGTTGGGTCAGTAAAGGGTGTAAACATGGTCACTGAGAGACGCAAGGTTCATCAGTGCTCCTCGAGGTATCAGCATCCATCAGCTTTCCTGCACTTGTTCGCATGCTCAAGGTTGAGGTAATCACTGGATTTGCAATGGGGAAGCAGTCCTCTTCCAGATTAGCTCATCAGAGACTGTTGGCTTTTTGTTTGTCTTCCTCTCCAGCATAGTGCATGATCCGGAAGAGTCTGCAAATGTCACCCAGCAAATCCCCTGCTAGCCAGGATGAGTTAGAAATGTCCTTGATCTCTCCTGTTCTCCTCCTGTGGCACAATTATTGTGGCATTTGGTCTTCTAGCACAGACTTGATGTCTGTTGTGAGAAGCCTAGTACAGCATCCTCGGGTGAGATAAGCACAGGACTGCACATCCGCAGCATGCCTTTCTGCAGTTTGAGAGGCACTGGCTGGATGACTCAGGTGATGCCCTTCAGTCCTGTATTTTCAGTTCACCTGTGTGGCTGATCCCTTGCTCTGAATGACTGCCACCGAGGGAGCTCTGCAGGTATGGGGGATGCAATTCACTTACGTTATCTCCAAATGTACATGACTACCCCTGAGTTCTCTAGGTTCATTTATAGTGTGAGGACTGAAAGAGAATCTGTCAGGGTTCATCCCTATTCCTTTCTGTGTTCAATCTGTATTTAGTTAGATGAGTTCCACCTGCAGTAATGATATTATTTCAGGCTCCAGCTTTAACTCCCAGTGTCGATGTAAGCAATCTGCTGGGTTTTGCTTTACACTCTGGTTTATTTAGTGTAAGAAAAATAAAGCAACCAACTCCTCTGTTTGCCTGCCAACCTTACTAAGATTGAAGTGTAGAGATCACGATTATCCCACTCAGTTGTAGACATCTAACCAAGTCAGTTAAATGAGCCTTGGGTCCTGTACAATCAACAGACAAAAAGAGGCTCCTCAAAGAGAGTAATCTGAAGATCTGATAGCTCTGGAAGAGCCTGTCTCCCTTCCTGCAGCAGAGGGCAAAATATGACTAGGTTCCCTCTGCTAAGCAGGATGGATGCAGGCCTTAGAGAGGAGATGAATAAACCAGCAAGACATACAAACAAGAGTAGAGAGTGAAATGAAAGCTGCTGCAAAATTGACATCAGTTTTGTGCAGCTTCTGTTTCTCTCACACAGATTTGGGGTGCAGGAGTTGCACATTGCTTCCCCCTTGCTGAAAATGGCACAGAGCCATCCCCTCTCATGTGGACTGTCCCACCACAGCTGGACACTCCCACGCTGTTCCAGGTCAGGGCACCACGTTCTCGGTGCACTCAGGAGAACGAGCCTTTTTCCTGTTTAAGATCAGCCTACAGAAGCACAGCTGAGTTTCAGAAAGTATTTTACCCCCTGCCTGCTTGCAATGATACAGATAGCCTTCAACAGAAGTGAGAAAGTATTGGGGGGAAGGAAACCTCCTCTGAGAATTTCCAGAGTTAAGGCCTTCATGAAAGATGTCATTATAAAGAAATGAATGAATGCATTTGTCAGCCTCTGGGAGGTTTCAGAGTGGCTTCTATTTTTATCTCTTTTTATCCCTTGAAGGAACTGAGAACTAATATTTGTGATGCCTGACTGAGGATATTAATGTTTTCAAAAAGCTGCCATTCCTTCCAGGGCAAGAAATAGAGTAACCTGTTTGGGTTTTTTCACTGGTTTGTCTCGTAAAATGAAATTTCTGCAACTGTGTTTCCAGTAAGATGTGCCTGCAGGACCATCCAAACCTTCTATTCCTCTTTATTTACCTAGTATCAAACCTCAACAAATCTGAATGATGTGTGACCAGCTAATACATGTCCAAAATACACTTCTTTTTCTTTTCTTGCAATATTTTTGCTACGCTATGCTCTGCGCTATTGTTTAGTCTGGACTTACAGACAGCCCCAGAGACCACAGGTTCATGTAAAATCATATGTGTTTATTGAAGATAAAATGCTGAGAGGAGAAAAAAAAAAAAAAAAAAAATTATGTTTTCAGAACAGAAAAATCTCATGGCTAGCTGTTATATTGGTACCAAACTCTCAGAGTGCAATGATTTGCCTGCCTGAAGCAGAAACATTTCTAGTTATAGTTAGCAGAGTGGGAAATCATTAGTCCAGTACCAGTACATCAATGCTTCACACAAGCATCTGCAAATGAGAAGGCTTTTTGAAAAATCTTCACCCGCTACCGCAAGACTAGATGAGGCTTGTCTAAAAGACTGTTGATGTTACATTTGATGAAACAGATGGGTCACTGCTGAGCACACACTATTACCTTGCCAGAGGCTAGGCCAATTGTCAAAGCAATGCTTCAGGCCTCCATTGGCCCTAACAGCAAATGATCAGCAGCAGAAATTGAGACTGGAGATCCCATCAAAAGGAAATGGCAAAGAGATCACTACAGAAGGTTATATTAAGGACCCTTCCTTTATTGAGCAAAGATTTCATATATATTTTTATTCATTACATTTCAAATTTCACTCTTCATGACATGAAACCATTATCATTACTCACATGCTCACTGTCTCAGGACTTAGCTTGTGGAAGAGGACAAGACTCTACAACCTCTGAGTGCCCTGCCACAGAAACAGGGCAGGTTTGCATTTTTCAGAACTTTTTTTTCTTGATTATTTCCTCTGCAAAATTAAAATAAGCAATTTAAAGGCAAATTTGAATTAGCATACTGAGGACAGTTTATTATTTATGAGATGGAAATCAGGATCTTGGATGACTGAACTCATTAAAGACCATTTGGAACAGTTCCCATCTATTTCTTCCACGGTACCCACACAACAAATAATTCACACAGTAATTAATGCCATGTCTTCCCAAACAATACATGCTTCCGACAGGAACCGTTCAAATAGGAAATGCACAAAACTGCACTGAAATAGCAATCAGCTTAAAAATACATACCAGGAAAACCAGGAAACTGCGTTAGGGCAATCACAGCTGCTTTAGCTGAACTTACTGTGCCAAAGACATCCCTGAATTAGCTCAGAGAAGGTCAGCGGAGTTAGACAAGGGGGCAGTTGGGCTGACCAGGCCTCTGCCCTGGCACAGCTCTTGTCTGACCTTGTGTCAGGGGCTTACAACAGACAGTGCTCTGTCCTTCTGCCCACACAGAATACATGGTGTAGCACAAGAGAAACAAGACTATTTTCCTCCCTAGCTGTAGCCTACAGGGCTATTTGCATAGCAGTGAATTAAATACTTTTCCAGCATTGCGACTACCTGTGAAAAGTTCCTACGGGCATGGCTACGCTCTGCAATGGAGCACAGATCCCCCAGACGAGGCCAGACAAGGAACCGGCAGCAGGACAGCTGTGTCAGCACAGTGCCGTGCCTGGACTAGCCTTCTCAAGAGTTGGGGAGATAATTAGCTCAGGCAGGCTGCCACATTTTTAGCGCCTGAGAACCCTGCCTGGCAACAGCTACAGCAAGCTACACAGATGCACCGGCCTTGAGCGTCTCCCCTTGTGCTGCAGTGCCTACCTCTGAAACGCAGGAAGGAGCTGGTCGGGTCTTGCAATAAGGAGTTGCTCACTTCTGGCTGCTCTTCACTGCTTGTGAAGGGCTGGCAGCCTCACCACTGGGCTATGGTACTTCATTTCAGGGGCAAGGAACAAAATCCTGGTGATAGTCACTTGCCATCACCCCCCAGGGCAGGGGTCTGCAGGGTTGACAGACATGCTGTGTGCTCTGTGCATCCCAGAGATTTGTTCCCTTCCAGGGGGTACTTATCCATTCAGCATCTCTGTGAAACACTGTTCATGTCTTATGAGAGGAACTCAGGCACGAAGAAATGAGATCTTCCCCAGGCAACCTATGGCAAAAGAGAGAGATGAAGCTAGATCTCCAGATTCCCACACTTATTATCCCAAAACACGGCTTATTCTTTCCTTTTAATCAATGAAGTAACGTAACAGGCCAAGTTCCACATCACAGCCACCACCATGGTAAGAGTCATCAAGTTATGGACGTTAGCAGGGCACCAGTGGGAAGTACTCCATGCTTGCCACCTGGCAGAGTAAGGATGGAAGCTTGAAGGGATGAAGTGTGTGGGAGGGACACTGCTGTTGAGATCCCTAGAACAAAGCTGTTAGCCAAGAAAAAGACCACATCTTTAGAGTGGAAATCCCATTTCCAAGCAAGCCAGGGACAAATGTTCATTAGAGAGAGATTTCTCTCACAGGCCACCTTACTGACTGATGGGATTGCCACCATGTCTCCTTGGAAAACATGAAGAGACATGAAAAATACAGGGCTAATTGGTTCCTCTTTTTGCGCCCTCCACAAGTAGCTTCATACCTTCTGTTCACTAAGTGGGGTGGAATATTTCTACCCGCTTCCTACCAGGCACAGGCACTTGAGTATCACTCAGCCTCATGCACAACCAGTGAGGAGGATCTGGTCCAGCTCTGCACCTCTGCATAACAACATTCCTGCCTCTTTTTGGTTTTCTGTCTCTAAAGGAGAGCTCTCAAAGCAATCAAATTGATTTTAATTTGTTTTTAAAGGGAAGAAGAGAAACAGCTTAGAGGTTGAAAATGTGCAGTGAACAAAACAGCTGTACTGTAAACCTCTGAAAAAGCATACTTTACAATGGTAATTATGACAGATTAAACGAGTGTCATCAGTGTGATGGTACAATGCACACAATACTAACTGTTTCCTTACACAAATATTTGCAGACATCTCCAATTTTTTATTTTAATGAAATCTCATCTAACTATTGAATTGACTTTAAGAACCATCCTGAGGCTCATGAGAGCTTTCACTGTCAGAAGCTCTGTCAGATATCTGAACTGCAATTTGCCCCCAGTGGTTCCCAGCTTGAGCTAGAGAAATGTTGTAATGTAGCTTTTTAGGATGTGGCAAGTCTGAAAAATCACTGCCTACGGAGAAAATGCTAAACCCTGAGAGGGGCTGAGGACCTATCCCTGATCTACAGTTACAAAAGGAACTGTAAGAACCCCCACAACTTGAAGAAAACTTTTGGTATAGATTTTCGCTGCTTCTCAAACATATGCCCACAACTGTGCCACTGTGTGATTAAGCTGTCCTCTTTGGATGGCTAAGCACCTGGAATCCTTTCATCATTCAGTATATATGTGCATGACAAGTATGGGCTGCAACCATGAAGCCAGAGAAAATAAAGC
Organism: Athene cunicularia; assembly: GCF_003259725.1. NCBI lineage: Eukaryota > Metazoa > Chordata > Aves > Strigiformes > Strigidae > Athene > Athene cunicularia. The sequence continues at coordinate 81,193,029 of NW_020799097.1, forward strand.
AATCCCTTTAAGATCTTACTGAGAGCTTCCCAGCTACTGAATGGGAAGTAACAGGATTTACACAATGATACATTAATTAATGCTAAATGACAGCATGCAAACCCATGGGGTTTCCATTAATAGCAAATGAGTCCATGATGGTTTATATCAAATAAAAGGAAAGACTGATGGTAAAGCCTCCATGTGCTAATGACACCCAGTTATTTAAGGAAATTGGCTTTGCGTGTTGCTGGCTATTATGGAAAGAATATTCAGCAGGTTGAATCCTGAGGTTGACCCTTCACTATTGTTTTGTTTTAAGCAAAAATGTCCATTGGCTTTAATAAGAACTTTTTTTAAATGAAGGAAATCACCTCAGATGTGACCCTTATGGATATGGCTCATTGTCATGTTCAATATAGTTGTCTAAGCTCCTGTATTTGTGACATCCTGCTTCCTGTTGGCTCTCACAGTGTCATTCCCTCTAAAGTATTTGCCAGATTTTCCCATGTTTCCTTTAAATGTCTGCTTGGAATGAGTATCCCCAGATCCAAGGAATATGATGAGGACTGCTCAGTGCAGGAGAAGCTGTATTTTGCCACAGTCCCATTAATCCTCGAAGAAATTTGGAATCAGAAGACAAGCTGGCATGGGTTGTATTTCCAAGCTGGCTGTGAAAGCCACGGATTCACACATATCTTAAAGGCCAACCATTTCCCTGCCACGAGGTAATGAGAAAACAATCCTGTGTGTCACCCCTGCTGACTCTGCAAAAGTAACTCTGCCATAAGCCTTAACTCTCACGTCTCTGAGAAAGTAAAACACTAAGCATGGCAATGAAATCATTCAAAAGACAGGAAACAGACTGGTGTTTGCCAAATGGCCACTCAACTAGGCAAATAATGTTTATTTTAACACTCCCAAAGTCTGCTAAAGATAGTAGAGAATGAAAATAAACATGAGAGTTATCATACTTAAGTAAGAGGAGTTAACAAGCATCTTTAGGGTAGCAACACAAGGGAGGTGTCTTGGAGCTGTACCTCTGAATAGATTCTGTACCAGCTGTTCTGACCACACAACTGATAGGGCACTTTGTGGACAGGAGAGTACACCCTGAGAAGGGGGGAGAAACCACCGTATCCTTCATTTTGATGGATATCAAGATGCCTGTGCCAATAATATCATTGCAACTGTTCCTAGGCTAGCAGCCCATACATCACTAGGTCTAGATCAGCAGATTAAGGATCATGAAGTAGAATTTGGATAAAGGAAACAGCAAAGTTCCCTGAAAAACTCTGCACAATATACAGAAATGTATGCAAACAGTCATTTCTCGATAGATTTAAGATTCTCATGTGACTTCATTCCTTTTCAAAACCTCTTCTAGATTCTTCAAGAGAGAAACCTAAATATATTGCAAAAGCCTCAAATGCTTTGCTCACGTATTTTGTAATTTTTCATTCTTCCTGAATTGAAGAAGAGGGTTCATGAAAACTGAGTGTTATCAAAGGCTGCCATGCTTATTCCTGAATTTCTTCCTGTTTATTGCCCTTTTGCAAGTGGCTGACTCAACAAACAACTGAGAAAAGACTAAATAAATCTTCTCTGGGTGGCATTTTCAGCTGGAGTATTTTAAGAAGTGCTATTATGTTGCAGCTGAATATTGCAGCAGACTATCTGACCCCCTTCTGAATCAGAGTGCCACCAAGCTAAATATTTGCACAAATTCCAAGCATTGCCCTGCAGATTCTGCACAGAGAAGAGCAATTTTACATCCAGGTGAACAATGGCTCTTTACCTCAGCATTTGATCTGTAAAAAATGCAATCTTTAGAACAACACCAGAGTAAGTAGATTTAATTGTAGATCTACCAAAATCCATGTTTTTCTCAAGATCTCTTTTTTAATAGTCATACTTCTCCATCCATAAAGAGGTCTACAACTGCATAGAGAGATCTCTTTGTGTAGAGAGGTCAATAAATATGAAACTTTACAGAAATTAAGGGGGGAAAAAAGGCATGTCAGAGCCTTCAAAAGATAGATTTGAACCAAAATTGCTGAGTTGCTGCTAATGATACCAATTGTCTGGGCTGGAATTTTCTGAGACAAAATGTTAGTACTTCAAACATACAAATAAGGTCAGTGAAAGACTTCACTGAATCAGCAACATTCCTCAGTCTTCCAGTCTTTTAGAAAAAAGACGAAGAATTGAAGTCTGGCTCTGAGAAAGGAGGACTGAAGAGATTGCACTGAGAAGAACCAGAGCTATTTAAAAAAGATTACTAAATGTAACTAATGTAGATCTTAATTATGTACCTGCTGTCTTTGGAGCAGTAGCAGGTAATGAAACTGGGCTCCATAACCCTGCCTCTCTGAGACATGCCTATTTTCTAAATCATTCTTCTGTGACATGCAATCTAAAGAAGTATTATCAGAAGTCTCCTTAAAATGGTGGTTAGTAGAAACTAGGGCTACTGGAAAGAAAAAGGTCTTTTTTTCTAATTTGCAACTCAAAACAAAAATGTTGTTTTCTGTTTATTTTAAAGACAACTGTGCTTTTGCGGCCAGAAGACTGACTTAATAAAACACCCTAACAAGAACAAACTTAAAAGCCAATACCCTGTTCTATTTAAATAATTCTTTTGTCACTAACTCACTGGCTGATCTTACACAGCTTATTAACACCTATAGTTTTCACAAGTATCCAGTAATTTTTATTAATATCATCTGTGCAGAATGAAATACAGGAATAGGTCTGATTTTCAGGGACATGAAACTGCAAATATCAGTTTCATATGAAACTGTTGGGAGTGCAGAGGCTCAGCATTTTAAAACAAGGCTTTGGTTCCTCCATAATTTACTCCCTAACTCCAGTCACAGTTACCACACACAAAGATGCATCTTTGCCTACACGGGTTGGAAGTTTCAAAATCAAGAGATTAGAAATCTTGGACTAAAGATCATAGTCACACTTTGCCCATCTGTAAAAAGGGCAAAATGTCTATCTATTGTCTTCCTGGGGGGCCTTGAGAGCAACTACTTGACCCCTGTTAAATACATCTGTTGCTTTCAGTGTATCAGGGAGTCTTCTGTCATTCTCCTCTTATGGAGAATGACAACTAAACTGTCAGGCCCTCCTGGGATGGGAACGTGCTGAAGGAAAAGGAAACACAAGGAAAGCAGATGACTGATGGCAGGAGATGAATGTGACAGCAAAATGAACTGGCCATTTGTTTCATCTGACACAATGCCAGTACAATGGCAACATCTGAACACTAGCAGCCTGGATGGCAGACAACTTGTAGCTCTTAGACTCATGTGCTTAGAATAGAGGCAGGGAGGAACTGAGAAGAACGTAATTATATTTACTTCTTAAGCCCTGTTCACAACTCAGAGGTCAAACTCCTTAACTCTCGTCTCAGACGTAACAGCTGATGAAACGTGTCCTTTAAATAATAATGATCAAGGGACCTGAGAAACAGGGAATAAAAAGAAAGGGAGAGGGGATGGTCTTCCTTTTAGTTACTTCCCTTTGATGGCAAATGGTGAGGGTGTACTGTAACTTTAACCGAACACCAGCAGTTTAGGATGGTCTTAGAGTCAATTTACTAATTTTCTTGACAGCTTGGCCAGTACTTGCTGTGCATGTGGCAAGGAGACTCTGGTGTATGGGAAGGGTGGTCAGAGAGGGATGGGCGCTCTCTTTCCCAGGCAGGAGGTGAGGAGTGAGATTCTCTGCAAGTGCATCAACTGCAACTCCTACTTCACATGCAGACAGGAGAGAAAATAGGAATTTACCAATGCATGTCGAAGGCACTCAGGCATTACAGAGATGGAAGCATTAAATATCAAGAGGTGACATTTAGAGCTGATTAGAAAACCTAATTAATGTAGAACCAGTTTTTGAAATCTCAGATATATATGGGCCCTCAACTGTGGAGTCTTCTGCACACAGCCCTTGGCACAGACCTCGATGTTTCTCTCGGGGTGGGAAGAGGCCGCAAAGAAGCAGAAAACAGTTTAACGTCCCTCCCTGCCTCCACAAGCACTCCTGCTGACTGCCGGAGCTCAGGGTGCCATCCCACCCCTGTTCCTGGGGCTGCTACTCGTGATCCACAGTGGGGAAAACACAACCAGGCCCTTCAGGGCCGCCGGCAAGGGCACGACGGCAGCCGCCACGCCACACACGGCGCTTGTGAGTAGACACCAGGGAGCACTTGGCTGCCACCGGCCGCTCCCGCT
>NW_020799097.1:81197298-81261384 GCF_003259725.1 Athene cunicularia
TAGTTACTTCCCTTTGAGCCGCGGCCGCTTCCCGCTGCGGGATGCCGCGGGGCGCCCCGTCGGGGAGCTGGTCCTGGGCTACCGCCTCACCAGCCTGGAGGCCGGCGAGGAGCCGCCCCCGCCGAGCTCCGCTAGCCCCCGCGCTGCCACGCCACCAGCCGCCTCCCGTGAGCCGGTGGGCGAGGAGGAGGAGGAGGAGGGTGAGGAGCTGGAAGGCAACACATTTTGCCCTCCCATGCTCTATTACAGCCGGGAACCTGCTCAGCCTTGTCTGCGGCCACCAGCAGCAGCCACAGGGCGATGGGAACGTGTCGAGGCCTGGAGGCTGCAAGATAAAGATGAAGACCAGAGCCCCCCACGTCCCAGGGGTGGGCCCTCGTTGCTGCACCCCGCCAGCCCTCAACAGCTCCACAACACGCTGGGGCAGCTGCCGCTACTCCGTGCCTTGCTGGCAGAGCTGTCGGTGCTCGCCCACAGCGCTACGCCTGCTGCTGTCCACCCCCATCTTGCCTGGCTCTACCAGGCCCCAGGGAGTGGTGGTGTGGCTTCACGGCCCCCCAGCCCCAGGCGCTCCTCTGCTCTTAGGCCTGCAGAGGCGCCTGTGGGGCCTGGTGGGAGCAGAGGAGCTGCCAGCCCACAATTCAAGCAAGGCCACCAAGAGGCCGCCTCTTCAGGGTCTTCTCGGGCCAGGAGAGAACCTCAGAAAGCTGCACACCAGGGAGAGATGGGCTCTGAAAGGAACTGCAAAACTAAGGAAAACAGACCTCCCAGAAAGAAATTGTTGTATGGGCTGACGAATACACTGAGGCTACGGTTGCAGCAGACCAACCCTGATAAGCTGATAATTCATGAGAGGAGAGAGCAGTACAGAAAAAAGCAAATGGAGATGCTGAGGGAAAGAAGCCTTTTAGCCAAAAGAAAGCTGCTCAGAAATGCTGGAGAACAGCAAGTGGTTTCTCACGGGCATTGTAGCAAGAGAGACAGCTCAAAGCAGAATAATCAGTTTGATAAAACTGTTGAGGCTTCATTACAAAACAGTGCTCTCACAGAGTACATTTCTGTGACAGGAGATGTGTCCCCTGACCTGCAGAAACAGGCAAGTGTCTTGAAGAACGATGAAATCGCGAGCAAAGAACATCCATGCAAAGTAACTACAGCCCCCTTACTGGAGGAAACTGTATTAAAATCTGCTCACAAGGAAAAGTATGTGATAGCCCAACTCCTAGCAGCTTTCCCAACAGATGATAATGCAAAGGGAAGTAATGAGGAAGCAATACACTTAATCCATCGTAAAACTACGGAGCACGATGATGCATCTGTTGCAAGTGATCACAAACCAAGTTCCAGCAGGAGTGTTGAAAACAACTCTGAATTCATATACTCAGATGACTTTGTTGCTAGTCCTGAGAACACAATTTATTCAGAAGATTTCACCAGTGCTGAGTGTACAGGTAGAGACTCAGAAGCTCTTGACAGCAGTCCTGAACCTCTGTGGCTTGAAAACCCAAAGCAAGGTTGGTCAGATACAGAGCTGGAATCCAGCAGGTCCAGAATTTCAAAGACAAGTCAAAGAGCTGAAAGTACTTCAGATCTTTTGCCAGTTCCTTCAGCTTCATCTCCAGTGCAGTCTTGGAAGAGAAACCATGACTTAAAAAACAGCAAGAGAACTAGTGATGAATCTGTTGATTCACTTAACCTTGCTCAAGTGGAGGCATCGTTACTAGATGAAGAACAGGAAGCCCAACAGAGCAGTATGGAAGAGAACAGGAGTGATCAGCCTATTAAAGAAGTATCTACACTGAGAAGCAAGCAAGATACCTCTGATACTGATTTGAATGTAGGGAAGGGGCAGACCTCTGCAGGAAAAAGCCAGTCAGTAACTCAAGTTAGCTCTTACTTGCCATCTAACATGCCTAATCTTGAATTTAGTGTCCTGGAAAACAGTACATCAGACAAAGAGGATGACTTTCTGGGAAAACTAGGTGTTCCTAATCAATACAAAGACATCAGTGAACTTGTAATAAGCAAGCTTCCAGGTTACACAATGTAATTACGAGTTTTCAGTGTCTGGATTAAGATAGCATATTTAAACTTTATAAGGCCTGTTACATTTAGCTGCAATATATACAAGTTAATTTAAGACTTTATCATGCACATTTAATACATTGGTGAATTTACTTAAGAGGTTTTTAAAATAAACTATTGGAATCACTAATGAATGGCTTGCTCCATGAGTTCAGCATTGGTATCTTGATACAAAAGTCATCTAAACAGCACAAGAAACATAACTTGCTGATAAAAGCAGAAATGAAGACAGAAGCAGCAAATGTGCAGTCACTATGCACAAAACTTGTCGAGGGTAGAAGTAATAACATCCTACAGGAAGAGCTGAGTACAAAATAAGTTCCTAACTGAACGTTAAGGTTTTATTCCTCATGAAAATAGTTCCATGCTTCATTTTCATTACAGTTACTTATAAGAGTTACAGCCACTTAACAGCACATTTACCAGCTAATCTGTATAATGATGTATTTGTTTCACCATTCAATCACTAAATACAGTGACCAGATCTAGATGAGCCATCCTAAGAGTTTCTTGGGTTGAAGTTTCTTACTTAAGTCAGATTTTCACAATTTATTATAAAATAGTTGAAGAATTATTGATGACAGTAAATCTGTATAATCTGGGAAAGCTTTGAAAGGTTGATGGAAGTTACTTGACCTTGAAGATCAAGGGTGTGCAAAGAGTAGGGAAGGGCTCAGTAAATTTTCAGTGCCTCACAGCTCCCTGATTGCATTCTCTGACACTGGGGAAAGGCGAGGGTCGGCACCCGCAGTCCAGAAGCTCAGAACAATAAGCATATTATGTCATGATTTAAGGATTTGCAATAATGAAGAATTTGCCATGTCCCCGTTTCTGTTCCATTGGTTGAACTACTCTTGCCTGCCACATCCCCTTTTCTGTTACGATGGTTGAACTGCCATCTGATGCTTGCTTTTGATTTCTGGTTTGGTTTTTATGACTTCCAGTTTGATCACTGAACTTAACATCCTGGCTTTTGTTTACTGAGGTTTTTTATTGTCCATATCCCTGTTAGAAATTTCACAGACATTCTTTGCCTTGAATCTGAAGAGAACTCAAAATTCCTTAGTTTTTATGTTTTCACTCTGAGTACTCTGTCTCCTTCACCAGCTTTACATTCCTAACTATCTCATCATTTAGGACATTTATCCTCAGGGTTAAATCACAGATTTACCAACTCCCCTTTTCCTTATAATTTACAATCTGACTTCTTTCCTCAACTTTAAAATTTCTCAGTGTAGTTTTCCATGTACTTACTGCAAGAGTCTGTGTTTACCGTCTTGGAAGGCTTTTTTTTATTTCCATCCTATTATGTGTTTATTTTGTAGGAATGACAGTACCTCTTTTACTTAAAGTACTAACATCTGTGAGAATTATTCAAGTATCTGGTGTTGACTTCTGAGAACACCCCTACTAATATTTTTAATCTAAAAGTTAGCAGCATTACCCATATATCAAAGGAATCTCTTGTCAGAGTAATTCTTAAATGTTATTTAGGGTGCCTCTGTTTCATCAGCTCCAATTCCAGACCAATTTTTTTTTTTTTTCTTCTAATGCCATGAGCTTCTTTGATACACATAGATTCAGGCTGTCATTTATACATGGCAGTAATTCCAATTTTATTGATGGAATAAGATCTTGCAGTTCTCATGGGCAAAACTGTCATTGAAATAAAACACTGCCCAACCATTTTTACTGTGCAGATACTTAAACAAGTTGCTAACACTAGGAGTCCACGATTTGAAGATCATTACTTAAGTTTATTTTAAATTTATTTTCAATCCTGAATAGGTTGAAACCTAAAGGCAAATTCCTAGTCCTTCTTCTATCCCCTATCCCATCTTCACTTTTCAATTTCTGGTAGGAACAATATTTCTTTTGTTTAAATATAGAAACTAATATCTTTTCAGCTTTTTTTGGGGGGGATAACATTTCTAATGTTTATTGTGTAATGGCATTTATCACTTTCTCAGGCAAATGATGAAAATGACATGCTAGGAAGACAATAGGAGACATTACACAAGAACAGCATGTCAGCATCATGCTTACATGTTTTAGTTTGGTTTTGTCTTTTCAAATACAGACTGAAGGTAGTTATTATTGCATGGAGAGGTTAACAGGTAGTTTCCACCTTCTGGGATAATAATATTTTCAGATATTATCTATATTGTTGTAAGAGTAAATGAAATTTTATTTAATGTTCAAACAGCAACTCAGTCAACAAAAATGGGAAAGAACTTCATGTCACTGATTTATCATTGAAAACTCATAAACCAGTATACTGGCAAGAAGTACCTGCTAATGACAGGAAGATTCTATATGTCAACCCAACAGAGCGAAACAAGAGATATTTACTGTCAGTATAAAACACACAGAAAATATGGTAGCAACAAATTCCCTTTTTCTACAAGTCCTATAATAATCTACACTCAACTACATTACACTAGCTAGCCAATTTTGTCATTATAACTTGCATCCTGTACCCCTGTGATCAAGTTGTTAATGTCAGAGGTTTAATAAGAGATTTCTCTACTGTAATGGAAGTATTACAATTTTTCATAAAGACGTAATTTCTGAATTGTAAGGACTAAATTGCATGGATTATGTTTGTGCAGGGGACATGGCAATATGCTGGGAGAAGTAAATAGTAGTAGCATATCCCCTGCAGTTCTTGCACAGCCTTCCCAAAAGTAGCAAGACACTTGAGAATACATGTTTATTTTTCAGGTACTCCATAAGCATCCCAGGAAGTAGAACTGTAGTGGTAGAGCTGGCATGTCCAAGTGAAGTAGCAGAAGAAGTGTCAGTACTCTCTCTGGTAGTGCTGCACTACTTTTCCAATTCAGTCCTAAGAAAGCCAATGCATTGGAAAACTACTTTCCTAGAAACATCTCAACTAAAACTTTTCTCTAAGGACTGCTTCACAGACTAGAAAAAGGTAAGATAGATGAAGAATCAATGCACGTGTCCCACTGCACACGAAAACCCTGATTTGAAAACTCAGCTTTTTGAGAAAGAATAGCTAATTTTTCCACGTGTGTTCAATCCTTGGTTCTTTGTTAGTGTTCCTGGAAAGATTATTAATTAGTACTCATTGCAGAGTACGCCCTTATCCACTGGGATACTGACATAAATCCAGAATGGTTTCTTACAGTCCCCCAGCCATCTGCTTGTAAGAGCTTTCACTTGTCACTGAAGGTTGAGCAATCCTGATACACATGCAGTCTCTGTTACAGATTTGTTACATGCTTGACAGAGCCAATGGCTAGTCACAATGCAGTGTCACAAAATCAAAATATTTACTAAAAGCTCCCTATTTCCTAATTTCCCATAGTCCTCAGAGATTTCGTATATAATTGTATTTTGGATTAATTTGCTGTAGTTTTCATTTTGGTCTCATTGATTCATTAAAAATTTCCTTGCTGCACACTATTAAGCAGTAAACTAGTTACTTCAAGTTTTACATTGCTGTTAGTTACACTTTAAACTTTACTACAGCAAAATTAAAATGTGAGAAGTAATTACATAAGTTTATTATAGATCCTCACTAAACAAAGCTATCTAGCTTCTTACCTTTGACTTGTTACTTTAGCAACTGATCTTTGCTTTAAATCTGTCTGTACGATATTCTAGAAATAAAGTAGATGGGTGTTCAAAACCATACGTATATTGCTTAAGATAAGGGTGGTTAAAATATTTCACCACAAGTCCCAAACTGAGGAGTAAGCTCTTAGATATACTCTTTAATTCTTTTCAGAATTTATGACCCTAAACCAAGTTTGTTATGACTGTCTTTTAAACAGTTATTTCAGCATACTATTTATTAAAAGAAATTTAGATAGCCAGTACTATATAACTGATGGTGCGATGGGAATAGCAGGATACCAAACACTGACAGTTGGGTCACTTTACCTCTTCTATTGTAATGTTTTCCTGCTGTTAAGTAGTTCTGATCAGTCTTATTACTCAGTCAGTGGGTAGGAACGTTTTTAAGAAGTCCAAGCCAGGCACGTTTCTCCACTTCATTTTTGATTCCTCAGCTCTCAGCACTCTGATTAGATGACAGTTTCTTTTCTGTTTGTGATTTCTCTGATGATAGTTCCTACCACCTGTTTTACAATTTGTAATCCCTTCATCATCCTTTTCCTCAGTTTTCTGAAAATACATCCAGCCTTGGTAACTGTGATTGAATTTTTTAACTGAGTTAGTCGTTCTTACTACTTTCATTCTTTTGGATCCCAGTATTTTATGATGCCTGCTATTGTAATCATTTTGTTTCTCTTTGTGTAAGTGCTGCTCAGAGTTAAATGCTACACATTATTTGGAAATCTTTAATACCTTGCTTTCCTTTTCTCAGCATTTGTCACCAGCATTTACTTTACTGCTTGCTCAGCTTTGACTGTCTAGAAAGAAGTCAAATCATTGAATCTTACATTCACATTGTTAAAAGGTTTTGTTGACTTCTACATGCAGGATCTTCACCAGCTCCTGTGAAATGTAATGCTGCTCATTCAGAGCTGCAGAATGACCATCCAGGACTGTGAACATTTGTCCGTGGTTATCAGACATCGGATTTCTCTACCTCTCTGAAACCCTGCTTTTAATCCTTTTTTAAAATGTTTTATTTTCCAAACTAACCTTTCTTTTGAGATGACCAAGGCCATCTCTGTGAGAACAGATGCTGGCTTTAATTTAATATGAATTTAGAGCTAATAGCAATCACATCTGCTATAGCTAATGTTTGTTACCAGCTAGTTGTTTGCATTTTCCCTCCTCCCTTCTAGTCAGTTTACTGTTTGATTTAAATTGCAGTTTTGTTCATATTCAGATTCTTCCCTCATTTTATATTCCTTGTATATATGCAGTTCTGTTATGTTGAAGTCACCCAGATGAGCTGCAGCTTCACTGCCTTTTTCTTGTTTGGCATTAACATTCACCTGTATTAAAGTGTTTTTGTTTTGTTTTGTCTTTTATGATTTCAGTAGTCTGAATTTTATATGACAATTGTAATGTAGACCTCCTCTGACTTTATGGAATTGCTTGCATTTTCCCAGAAGAGTAGTCAGTGTTCTCTATTGGTTTCTAGAGGATGAATTTTAATGTCTCGTGCTGGAGAAAACAGTATTAATCTTCAGTTCAGCAGAAACCTCCGCAAGTGATTCTCTTACCAGTTGTTTAAAATAACATGGCTTGGTAGAGAAAATGTTTAAATAACATCTGAGAAACACATTGCTCCTAACTAAATTAACATTTAAAGATTGATTCAGGTACAGTTAATAGCCCCACCCCACCCCTAAAATGTTAAGTAAAAAAAAAATCAGATGTCTATTATATATATTTGTTCTAATCATAGTCATTTTTCAAACATTTTGGGTGAAAGCCTAGTAAATTCCCTTCATACATTGCAGTATCTGAGCCAAATCAGCTAAGAATTGGGTTCTTTATGTATCCATTAACAGAAGGTAGCAGGTTTTCAAAAGGAAGTAAAAGTATTACATGGTCAAATCCCCTGAAATTCCATGGGAATTAGTCACCTCAAAAAAAAGGTTGCAGAATGGAAACCCGTGCAGAGGGCTTTAACAGTATTATCTCTTGGAATGCAAAAATGTTTTTGAAAGAAGATAAGTCATGCTTCAACAAATATTTTCAGAGTCATTTGGAAAGTTTAGTGGTATCATGAGTGAAAGAAACTCCCTTGGTGTCAAGGAAATTCCAGCCCTTTTTCTCTTGTCTTTAACTGTTGGCAGATTCAGTATTTTTCCTGTTCCTTATGTTTATGTATTATGAGTACATAACCTTTGACTCTCCCCTAAATTTCAATGCCACCACGCAGTCATGCCTGTTATTCCTCACAGTATCTCCAGAACTTTATTTCAGGGACGTCTCCCCCCTTCCCTGAATTCCTGTTGTGCCTTTCACCTTGATACCTTGCCTGTTCCACCTTCTCCTCAGCATATATTTCATGCTATCTCTAGAACTCTGCTTGCCCTACTTAGCATTTGAAAAGCTCCAAACACTTGTCACCTTCACTGGCTTGTTCTTATCTTTGATATCAAACTGAAGCTCTGCCCACCGTAGTTTCCTACTCTGTGCCCATTTCTATGTAACTCTAACTTCTCCCATGCTCAAAAAAAAGAAAATTAAAAAATCTGGAAATTGCTGTATATCTGCATTTCCTTCCTTCATCTTAGTCCTGCTCTTTCTGCCTGTGGTAACTGCATTGCTTACGAATTCTTGTCTACAAGAACATGCCAGACATAAAATTTAAGACAGAAACCACCAGATCATGGTCTGACCTTCTCTATATTGCAGTCCTTAACATTTCATGTGCTTATTCCTGACTGCTGGTGTCAACACTGGGATATGACTATACTAATGTATGTACTAATATGTGAAGTGAAGGAAGCTCTTCAGGAAACATGGTCAAGCCTTGCTAACCTAGAACACAATATAAGGGAAACTCTGATATACCATGGGATGCAGTTTTAATTTTCTTATCCATAACTCTAACAAGACTCAGCAATAGAATTATTGTATGTAAACATTGTAGGTAGATAGCCGTAATTCATAGCCATTGCTGTACTCTTCTGAAACAAAATTAGCAGCCTGTGATTGTTGCAGGTCTCTCACCTCTTACTGCTCCTGTAATGCCCTCCAAACATTGTGCAGTTTTATTTGTAAAGTGGAATAGATGCATAGAGTTTCTTCAAAACAAGCATCTAACCAGTTGTCCAGGTTCTCCAACAAAAAGGCAAGAACCCAAAAGCAAGGTACTTAAGTACATTTCCTATATACCCATTTTTAATAACAGAAAATTTGAGCGGATTCTCCATTATCAAAACCTTTTATCAACATGAAAACTGGTTCATTTTCAATGAGAGAAGCAGATCTGCTAACTCACTGCTTCCAAGGTATTCATCACTCTTACAACACCACTTTCGCTGTTGATTAAATTCTGTCAAATTACACACATGCTGTGTGAATTTAGTTTGGGTTGATACAGTCAAGGCCTGCATTGAGGAAAGCACTATTTGCAGTAGAGTCTTAACTGAAATTTGCTTTCTGTTTTTCTGAAACCTCACAGAGGTACAGGAGTCAGCCAAAGACACATTCCTTGTCTGTTGCTGGCATCACAAATTTTATGTCCAGAACAATGAGTTGTGAGCAAACCTAGAGAAGTTTGGTGTTAAATTAGGGGCATTTGCAGATTCCAGATGTTCCTCTGAAACTTTGCCTCTTTTGAAGTCTTAAAATGGAACTGAAATCTTGTTTCCCCAGCCTCTATGAGATTTCTAATAAACCAAATTTTCTAGAAAGTGCTCCTGTCTTCTTAAACACACACCAAACCTAGGCACAGAAAAGTTATTCGAGGAATGTTTACAGAAAACATTTGAGAAATATTTCTAAGCACTCTCCCATTCCACTTAACATCCCAAATAATTTGAGAACAGCTTCCTTCACTGTATTTATTACTTCCACTTCTGATCTCAATAGGAAGAACTGCGAAGACACGCATTTTGTTTTGGTTTGAGTTTAGCAATAATGTAGATCCCAGCATTCCTGCTTTTACTGGAGCCATCTCACACAGGCCTGCCAACAGTTCCACAACTGGAATAAATACCAAAGTTATGGATCAGATGTACAGCATAAAGCAGAGTAAAGCTGTATTGATGCAATACTAACAACAGGAGTTGGCTCCCTGCACTCCAGGTCAAAGAAAGTGTATCTTTCTGGAACAGCCCCACAGGCCTTGCATTTTGACCTGCAGGACATTAAAATGAAGACAGACAAGAACAGAAAGGAGGAAGTAAGTTTTAGGGGCAAGTCCCTCTTGGAGAGACCCTAGGTTCATTTGCTTCTCCCCTGGCTAACTTAACCATCTCACCTGGTCTCTCAATTACCTTCCTGATTGCACAGAAAAGAGTTTGTCTTTTAAGACAATCTGGACAAAAATTACTTATGTATCAGAAATGACATCTTGGGCTGGACTCTTAAGATGAGTAATAGCCCATCCCTGCACACAACACCACTACTTTCTGATCTTTTCTCTTTCTTTTCAGTCTGGGAGTTGTTCTGGACAAAGAGTTAAAAACAAGCAGTACAAACAGAAACACACCAGCAAACACCCTTTGTCACCCTAATTAAAGACAAGAGAGTAAAGCAAAACCACTGGAAGAAGCAAAGAGGAGAGCCCTGCTGCTTGAAGTTTAGAAATTGCTATAAAGCTGCCAGTGATGACAGGGATTAGTTGTGCTCTCTTTTTTCATCATCATCTTCCTGGCAGCTGTTGGGGAACATCAACAAGGCTTTTAGGTACATCTAGAAGGTAAGTGCAGAAACGTCTCCTGATGCAAATGAGTTGCTCAAATGCATCAGGTAGGAAACCCCCATCTTCAGTCCTGCAAACAGTCAGGAAGTCCTTCAGGCTATCAGGCTATTGTCTATTTTTACACCATTTTCCACAAGCTGTCTTTGTGATTCTCCTCAGTTCCTATGTCTAAGTAGGCAGCTGGTTCCGTTATTCAGTATCATGCACGTTACTCCTGAAGAGACCTAAATACTTATGTCCATTTCTGCATTAAAGCTCCCTCCCACCATTTACTCAAAGCAGGCCAGATTCCTGCTCTTATAAGAATCCTCTGCACCCCCTTTACCTCCTACTGCTTCATGATCCCACATGCTGTCACAGAACCAGCTATGAGGAAAGGACCAAGATGCCACTTCTCCATGTACATGACCAAGAGGGAAAGACCTCCAAGAACACAGGCAGGAAAGCAGAGTCCAACCCATGCCTGCAACTTCAATGGGCTTCAGTGATCATCCTCCCTTCCTGCCCCACTGCAGTGAGCGAGCTCATGACACACACTTTTTCTAAGCCCAGCCCAGTGAGTGTATTTCCCAGCCCAAAAGGTCCTGAGCAAGAGTTTGAGAAGTATGAAGTGTGTTGATGCACATCCTCCCTGCATGTATCCTTTCTTGCCTTTCATAAACCTGCAGTGGTTGGCAGATCTCCATTTGTTTGTCCTCTTAACATCTCCTACTCTCATCCCAGATTCTGGAAGGCATTTTCCTCAGGATAAGTACATTGCACGTACTGATATGATGAGCCAGTGTGACTTGAATGACCTCCCTGATGGGATCACAGTTTTTACAGTCTCAGAAATTCTGATTTTTTTCATAATGACCCACTAGTTTGTTGTGGTTAAAAAGCTGTTAGGATTTTATTGATGGTTTAAAAAACAAAACAACAAAAAATCCCAACTTTAAGAGTTTCCTGTGGAAGTTTATTACTTTACACTGTCTAATAAATACTGAAGCAGTTCTTTTTACATTATTTAAACAATAAAATATGTGTATTAAAAATTTGCAAAGTACATGTATCAATTGGCTCAGTAACATTAGCACAAACATCTGCTGCAATCCAGCAAAGAGTATGTGGACATAACAATTAGGAACCATCTGGTGACCTGGCACTTGCTGGTACAGGAATGAAATTTCAATTAAATTTTATTATCAGAAAATATAAGTGACAGCTCCCACTTGAAACCCCAGAGCCAGTAAACTGTCCAAATTAAGAGAAGGATGAGAAGGCTGTCACCCAGTTAATGGGTTGGATCACACTGCTTGATTACATACTTTGTAAGTAATGTGCTCCCTTCCCATGTTCTTGGGCAGAAATTGTTGATTCAGTTGGATTTTTAAGAAGAACTGGCCATAAGGCAGGTAAATTGGGAATCATGTCACAATTCACTGAGAACAGGGCAATACAGTAGATGAGTCAATCATTTCCTAGGTTTTACAAGCCAGGATTGCATCTTGTGTAAGGTAAAAAGAAAAGCCCAACTGAAAAACTGTATTTTAACAATAAGGCTATGCCAGCTGGCAGTGCAGCTGTGATTGGGTTTACCTGGAGCTGTGAAAAAAACCTCAGAAGTGTGAGAAAACTTCTTCTCTCCTACCCCAACACTCAACCTACTCTCAGACAGTGATTCAGGTGGTGGTCTTCAGGGTCCCAGAAGAAAACCAGCCCATCATCACTAGATGAACAAGCCCTAGATTCCCTGTCCTCTTGGCCACTGATGGCTATTATTGCTATGATTGTTTTCTTTAGTATATAACACTAAAGCTCTGTCAAAAAGTATCAGTCACCTCACCCAAAAATGCTTAATCTTTTCTACATTACAGTTGAGTTCTAGTTCTAGTTCCATTAAAGAAATTGACTCTGTAGCTACTGACCCATGAAAGTTATTACAGATCTCTATTTTGTAGTCAAGAAACCAATTTGTGATACAATCACACCACCTGGAGAAGGTCTGTTCTGTTTCAACCGATCTTTACTTGTCTAAACAAGAATCAGAATTTACAAATAAGAAAATTAAATCCAGATTGTGACCCACTGCACTTTGAGTTCAATTCAAGAACAATTCCACAGACCCGCACTGCTGAAGAGAGTTACAGTCGCAATCTCTGGATAATTTCTCCAGTGCACATCAAAAAATACGTGGATACACTTTACTTTGCAACATCAACCATTAACCTTAGAGTGTCCATCAGCTTAAGAAGGAAAGTAGAGGATTTGTACGCATTCATCTTAAAGTTTTGGCAATTTTCATATTTTAGCAAAGTTGACTGCACAGACAGAAATCATTGCCATCCTCCACACAACCAAACCATCACAGCCTTTAGATTAAGCTTCACTGCACAAGTATTATATTGGTTATTGTTTATATTTATGCTTTTGGGGCACTTTGTATTAACTAACGTATTTTTCACTCATAAAATTATTTATCACAGGTCCTATACTTAGTAAGGGAGCAAGCTTTGTACAGAAACTATTCTTGATATTGAAAAACCCTAAAATAAATTGACTGTACTTCTAAATTCAAGCAAACATCAGTACCATAATCCTGTTCTCAGAGTAAGCTCTGCTTGGAAACTAAATGGCCAAAGCGCTCCCAAGGGCAGCAATTAGTATTTTAGCCAGTGGAATCATTTGAGGAAACTCTTGTAAATTTAATGAATTCCCCGGTAGTAAATCCATCATAGTCACTAATATGCTGCTATACTGCTACTGATAATGTTGCTAATAAATTATAAGCCCTCATTTATTGCCTTAAATTTTAATTCAATGAATTCTGCGTGTGAACTCTTCTCAGATGGTGATACCTTGTGCTGATGCAATCATAGATGGAACATTCAGTCACAAGACTGAACTCAGTATACTTGGCAGGACATCACTGGGAAGGCAAGACATTTCTCACCCAGGCTTCTGTTCTTTATCTCTTACCTCCCTTATACTTGTGCCTCTAAACTGGAACATAATTAGATCTACCCCTTCTGGGCTTCATTTTATGGATTAGAGAAGAGCACAGGGGAGAAGTCTGAGTGAAAACTCAGTGAAAACTATGTATTCAGCCAGCTTTTAGACATGAATATGGAAGTGCTGAATTCAGCAGTGTTATAGAGAACTACAGACGATAGTGCTTAAAGGACTCAAGACTTCATCTCACTCATTCCCTTGCCCTTAGGCAAAAATCAACTTGTAACTACATTAGTCCTGACAGATTTTTGTCTAGCTCATTTATAAAAAAAATAAATTAAAAAGTAAGAGAGATTATGCATCTTCCCCAGGCAACATGTTCCAGTGCTTAATTATTCTAAATGTTCAAAGTTTTTCCCAGTGTCAAACCTCGGTGTTCCCTGATAAAATTTAAGTCCATTATTTCCCATCTTATGTGCTACAGACGAGCTTTCTGTGTACTTAAGACTTGCCTTTCCTCTTGTTTTTTCTCTGGACTAAGCAACCACAGTTCTTCCAGCCTTCTCTCACAGGCTACCAGTGATTCTTGTTGCTTTCAAATTGCAGCTGTACACATCTTCCTTGAAATACAGTACCCTGAGCTATACACAGTCACTCCAGTGGAAGTGAAGAACTACTTCACACACCTTTCAGTCTCTCCTTGTTTACTGTTATCTGCAAGTGTAATGCACATCCTTCCTCTTCTATCAGTTAGCTGTTAATGAAAATATTGAGTATGCCCAGAGTCATAACAGACCCTTACAATGCCTCACTACTACTTATTTCCATTTGGACAGTGACCCATAGAGAACTATGCACTGAGAACACAAAACCAGTCACATGAGAAATTTCTCGTCCGGAGCATGTTCCCTGGCTTATCTGCAGGAATGTCAGAGCATCCTACTGTCAGGACTCGTGACATCTATTGAGTCTTCCCTATCCAAATAGTCTGTTACGTGGTCATAGAAAAAAGTAGATTAGTCTGCTAAAATTTGTTCCTGCTGGCTATTATTCATGCTGGCTATTACTCATTTCCTTGTTAACTTTCAAGCACTTACAGGATGTTTATGTGATTATTTGTTACAGCATTTTTCCTCTTGTATTTCAAAAGGAAAACAGTCAGGCCACATGCAGGTAATCCGTAGTAAGGACAGTCTGTCCAGAAAAACAAATGATCTGTAAGGGAACACAACATACCTCAGTGGCTTATGTCTATAAGCAACCAAAACTAATAGATCAAAGTGCAGTTGAATAGAAAAAAAAAAAAAAAAAGTTTTAAAATTAGGCTAAAGAAATCCTTTATGTTCCATGCTCATTTTTACTCACTATTAAGGTAGACCCACCAGAACAACAGAAACTTAATAACAATAGCACTAAACCATAACAGTATGATGAGACTCATTCAAATCCCTGAACAACTTTGCCTTAATAGGATAACTTAACTGTTACAAAACTCCACTAACAAGACCAGCAGTTCAAGATGCTCTAAGAGGAGTAAGCATTTACATAAGTCAGAATAGAATCTGCATTTCCACTAAGTAGAAATTGCATTTCTGTGTAGGCTAGAAATGACTTACGGTACAGATTTCTCACCATCAGTGCTTAGGAAGATGCTTCCAGGTGTAATCAGGAAGAGGATTATGATCATCTGTGAAGCAGCAGGCACTGGCTCTTGCTGGCAACAGGAGAACCCAAATCAGAGAAATTCAGATGCTTATGGGGACATAGTACTTGGGCTATGTCAAAAATAATAAACTAAGCAGGACCAGGGCACAGACCTATGCCCTGATAAATGAACAACCATGCAGTTTCACAGCCTGCACCTCACCAGCTGGGCTCTAGTTGCACCCGGCAGCCCTGTCCCACATGTGCAGGCTTGGTTTGGGGGACAGCATGGGCTGGGGGCAGCTCCCAGGAAACAGACCAGATAAAACCGTCCCTCTCTAGAAGAAAGAGAATGTGATGATATTGAAATGATCACAACTCTGCTATTTGACAGTGGGCTGTAAGATAGATCTTGGCCTGCTGTATTTACTATTATACATGTAGCCTTGGAGACAAGCCTGAAAACAGAAGAGGTTTCCCAGAGGGGTGTAAAGAACCTTACTGAGAATCTGTGACAAGCTCAGAACATGTCTCTACCCAGTCCTTCGGTGCCATCTCGATGTTGTATTTTTAGCTTAACCTGGAAACAGCTTGCTCTCTGCTGACCACATCGAGAGGCCAGGCTAGGCATCCAACAGTTCAAATGGAGAGGGCAGGAAAAAGGACCCAAATCCCTACAAGTCTTGCCCATGGACCTAGTGCACACCTGGGTGGAGGAACACAGGTCCCTTTTTTCCCCATCCAAGAACTGCATATCCCTCTTCACCTTATGGCAGATGCCAGTCTGCAATCCAAGGGAGGTAGGTATAAGCCCCCTTTCTCTAAGGAAGGGCATAATGTTGAAGTGATCTTTTTCCCCAAATGACAGCCCCTCCAAATCCCAGCTTTCATGGTACAGTCTTGAATGTAGGTGGAAAGGCAGAGATATTGCAGGTCTTCACATAAACTTCAAAATTAAAGTTGAAGCCAAATGTGCTTTCATGCCTCCCCATCATACTATCTCCAATCTTTACCTTCTCTTTGGACCTGAGAGCTCCAGAACTTCTCTTAATTCAACCCAGTAGAACCAATTTACTTAATCATTGCTTTTAGACCTCTCTCCACTATTTCCTTCCACTCATGTGTTCCTTTATTACATTTTACCTTTCTACCAACATTTAAGCATTCGCTTTTCAAATTTGTACAAGCTCTTTCTGAATTTTCACAGCTGGACTTGTATTATATTTTCCTCAAGTAAAAAGCTGCAGCATACTTTTCCCCTTTAATATTTATTACTCTTTGGTGACAAGGCTTCACCAAGTCACACACTTCATGCAAAAACCAGAAGCTTTTCAAAACTTGTGAGTTTTCCATTCATTCATTCATTTTGACCATTCAGTCATCATTTTAATAAGTAAAATATTTTTTAAAGAAACCATATTTTCAATTTATTGTTATCTGACAAACTACTGTGTACTGAGCACCAGAATGAATAAAGCTGAGTGACAGACAACTTGATCAAAGGCAAAAATTAAGCTTCATGTCTCAGCAAACACTGGTGGAATCTATACAATCTAAAAGAAGATTCTTTGGAGTGCAAGGAGATAGTATTTCAATATGTTTTTTTTAAAAAATCCCGAATTTAAACAATAAATAATATTGTTAAGAAAAGCATATGGCATATCACAGATGGACCAACACTTGTATTTCAGTAGAGGAAGAGAGAAACATAACTGGGGAATAGCTTTAAAAGTTATGAACATTAAAACCAGCAGCACAATTTGCAAAGCCAGAATAGAACTACAGCATTCCTTCCTTCATTGCTTATGCATTACTCCAGCTTTACTGTGCTTAACAAATCATTCTGAACCTTGTATTCATACTGGATTTTTTAAAAGATCTATCAAGCAGATAGCTCTTTAACTTCTGTCTTTAGAATTAATTTTTCTTTAATCAACCAAAATGTATCATTTAAATACACACTTAAACATGTAACTATCAGAGTAGGAACTGCTATTTTTAATTTTAAATTTGCCCCACAACCATAGTAGTCATTTTCTATTTCACAAGGGAAAAAGACAGTACCAACCATAAATGTACTTTGCATTTTCTGATTCAGTTTGATTTCACTGGCCATGGATAACCATTAGATCTGATGCAAGAGTTTTATACAGTTTTTCTTTCCCTATAGAAAGCTATTCCACAGCTGCTGGGGTAGCACAGAATATGTTTGTGTGTTATGCTCTTTTTTGCATGGTCCATGATAAAAACTTGGTTTCTGTTCTCAAGAGGATAAAGTACAATGAGCCAGATCTGAAGTGGATTTGCTCGGGTGGTTTGGGACTGCAGTAACAATTGCTTTAAGCATGAATATGGGGCTTTTAATACAGTTCCTGTTACATTATTCAGGCTTGAATCTATTATCGAAAAAGTGAATTTGTAACTTGTAAACAAGAGAAAAAAATTTCTTTACTAAGTCACATTTCCCAAGAGCTTGGACTGGAGACTTCTTGGCAACAGCAAGAGCTCTGCCTTCTGTATTACTCTCCCTTAGGCATAAAACATGAGTTCTCTGCTTTTACAGTATGGGGATATATTCATTTACTGTCAGTTTTTAGCTGGAACCTGTCAGATTTAACAACGGAGGCAACTTTGAATTCCAGGAGTAAATCCTTACTTAGTGCAAGCAAGGAGGGAGGGAGGCGCAGATCTCAGTGTTACAGATTGGCAAAAAAATGGAGAATCTGTCCTCTTACTAAACACATTTAATAAGCATATTTTTTGAGCCAGCTATTCTTAGATTAATTTTCTTTGGATACACCACATTTAAAGGTGTTAGCCCTCAGAGCACAAAAATTCAAGAGTAAGAAGTTGTAAATTATGGAAGAGATCTCCCTTCCTTCAACAGAGGGCAAACTGAAGAATTTATCAGAGAGCCAGAGCAGTATAAAGCCCTGTCTTTCAAAGATAAGATGAAAAGACCTTTCTGTGGGGAACTAACCACTTAGTTAAATAATGATATGCCAAGTTTTTAAAGCTGTTTTATCTAGGACTTTACAGAGTAGCTGTACTGGGTATAACTAAAGGTCCAGTAAAAAGTATAAGAAAAGGGCACATGCACAGTAGCCCTCCCTCACTGTACTCCCAGCCTTTACTGGATTGCATTGTCCCAGCGACACATCCTTGACAACATGCTGATGATCCCTGCAGCGCTAAAGTAATAATTTCAGCCAGCTGCATCCCAGACACCCTTGCTCCATCCTTTTATCCTGTGGGAAAGAACACATGGGGTGCTCTCAGATCCTTCTGACTTCCATTATTTTCCAAGGGCATGTAGTGGAAACATAGCCCTTCTTCCAGAGGAGAGATGGATAAACCAAAAGATGATTCATAACACACACTTTAGTCAAAATTTTAGAAAAGAAATCAGATCATGCTAACTAGATTTGTAACACTGGAAATACTTTTAGGTTGATCTGATGGTCAAGATACGCCAGATCAACTAAGAAGGATTATAAATTTAAATTAGGTTCTTTTAAATTATAATTATTGTTCTCAGCAATCTACACATGTTAGTCTTTATTTCCAGTGACACTGCAGTGAACTTTGGAGCTTGAGACTGCTAAATGGATGAATGTTGGATGAATTAAAGAATCATAGAATCATAGAATGGTTTGAGTTGGAAAGAACCTTAAAAACCATCTAGTTCCAACTCCCCTGCCATGGGCAGGGACACCTTCCACTAGACCAGGTTGCTCAAAGCCCCGTCCAGCCTGGCCTGAACACAGCCAGGGAGGGGGCAGCCACAACTTCTCTGGGCAACCTGTTCCAGTGCCTCACCTCCCTTACAGGAAATAATTTCTTCCTTATATCTAACCTAAATCTACCTTCTTTCAATTTAAAACTGTTACCCCTCGTCCTATCACTACACTCCCTGATGAAGAGTCTCTCCCCACCTTTCCTCTCGGCCCCCTTTAAGTACTGGAAGGCCACCATAAGGTCTCCCTGGAGACTTGACTTCTCCAGAGGCTGAACAACCCCAGCTATCTCAATCTGTCTTCATAGGGGAGGTGCTCCAGCCCCCTGATCATCTTTGTGGCCTCCTCTGGACCCACCCCAACAGGTCTATGCCCTTATACTGGGGGCCCCAGTATATGGATGCAGTACTGCAGGTGGGGTCTCACGAAAGTAGAGCAGAGGGGGAGAGTCCCCTCCCTCGACCTGCTGGCCACACTTCTCTTGATGCAGCCCAGGATACAGTTGGCTTTCTCGGCTGCTCGATCATAGTCAGTTTTTCATCCTCTACTACTCCCAGGTCCTTCTCCACAGGACTGCTGTCAATCCAGTCATCACCCAGCCTGTGTTTGTGCTTGGGATTGCTCTGGCCCATGTGCAGGACCTTGCACTTGGCCTTGTTGAACTTCATGAGGTTTGCACAGGCCCACCTCTCAACCCTCTGGATG
This sequence comes from Athene cunicularia, assembly GCF_003259725.1. Classification (NCBI taxonomy): domain Eukaryota; kingdom Metazoa; phylum Chordata; class Aves; order Strigiformes; family Strigidae; genus Athene; species Athene cunicularia. Next base: position 81,216,727 of record NW_020799097.1, read on the forward strand.
GGTCCCTTCCTTCCAGCATTTCGACCTCACCACACAGCTTGGTGTCGTTGGCAAACTTGCTGAGGGTGCACTCCATCCCACTGTCCGTGTCACCAACAAAGATGTTAAACAGCACTGGTCCCATTACTAACCCCTGATGAATGCCACTTGTCACTGGTCTCCACTTGGACATCGAGTCATTGACCGCAACTCCTTGAGTGTGACTATCCAGCCAATTCCTTATCCACTGAGTGGTCCATCTGTCAAATCCACATTTCTCCGATTTAGAGACAAGGATGTCATGCAGCAAAGTGTCACATGCTTTGCACAAGTCCAGGTAGATGACGTCAGTTGCTCTTCCCTTATCCACCAACACTGTAACTCCATTGTAGAAGGCCCAAATTTGTCAGGCATGATTTTTCCTTAGCGTGAAGTCACACTGGCTGTCACCAATCACCTCCTTGTTTTCCATGTGCCCTAGCATAGTTTCCAGGAGGATCTGCTCCATGATCTTGCTGGGCACAGAGGTGAGACTGACACACCTGTGAGATGAACACAAAGATAGGTTGGGAGCCTATAATTAGCATCTCTTCTGCACTGCTTGACTGATTAAGAACAGCATCCTGTTCATCTCTGGGGTGCCAGAAGCACTGGGCACAGAGTTAGTGTTATTTTTCTAAAAGACTGATTCTTTTCTTGGGTCCCCCCACAGGTATTGGCAATGATGTACAAGGAAAAAAAGACAATTACTTCTCCAGAAACTCCACTGAACATGGTCTCTTGAAAGCAAGAGGAGCTCATTTATGTGGATGTGTCAAGCAAATGAAGAGCTGGAGTTACTGACAGTGTGCTGGAAGAGTTCTGGTTTTAGAATGGCTGCTGGTAACAGGAAGGCTCAGGCATCTCCATCCCTAGGTTCCCACAATGCCCCAACCTACCATGAAGTTGTGAAAGGCTGTGAAACGTTGCAAGACCAACTGAAGGGGAAGATAGATCACTAGGCCTTTAAAATGTCTTCAGTTTTCTCTGTCGTTTAACACTGGTTCTACAAATAGGTGGAATATATAGTTTTACCAGGCTCTTTTAGCCCCCTGAGAGTCCCTCAGACATAAAAAGGAGGATATTTATTTTTCCCTTAGATACCTCAGAGTTCAGAAACAATACAGGTTATTCATCAGTGACAAGCTTTGAGTTTCTTCCCCTTCACAATAGATTTTCAAATAATAAATATTCATTTATTGACCTAGTAAATCTGACTTTTCTGCAGTCTTTCTCACTCGTGACAACAAAATTTTCATCTGGATATTGTCACCCCCAAATACCTATCCTCCTTTAATGCTATGGGTAACAATAATAACACAGAAGTATTCCCCAAAATAATCAAAATCCTTGGGTAACCTGCAACAAATCAATGCAGAAGGGTTATCGTGGCAAAATAATTAGTCTATGAGGACCAAGAACAGGGTGATAGGATAAATGTCCCTTGGGCAAATGTCCCACATGGTTACTGAGTCATAAGGATTTCAGACTTATTCATAAATTATACCTGGAAAAACACAAAGCTTCATAGAAAATGTAGTTATCCAGGTAAGCAGGCTAGACAAAAACCAGACACTTTAATAACTTCTTTTCAAACCCAACCCAGCTGAGGAGCAGTGAGAGATCAACTCCAGCCTAACTCCCTCCAGTTCCCTCAATTCCCTCAATACATGGAAATAAATAGCCTGAGACCTACAGAAACATCCACTAACCCTTCACTCCAGCAGCCCATCTTCACTCCTTCACTCAAAGCAGTGACTTCTTCCCTGGATTGTGACTGTCACCACAGAGACAAGCCAGCACACAGGCCTAGCTCAAGAGGGCCATATAGAGCTGGAGACCATCAGTGCTGCAGCATCACTAGAGCAGGGACTGACAGCCCCAAGGTCTGAAATGAGGCCCTGGGCCATGGGCAGGGTGGTCCCAAGCAAGGTTTATCAGGGCCACTAAGGCCTGTGGGTGCCCCTAGGGCCATGACACTCTTCCAAATGTAACAGATCTTACCACTTGCAGAACACAGCTGGTGTTAAATTCAGAGCCAGACTTTGGTGTTGGTCTTCCAAATACCCACTGCCTTTCAATATGAGATTTCCTAAGGGGTCTCAGGGCTGTATCCCCATCCCTGTGAGATGCCCTCAGCCATGAGATGGGGAGCAGCTACAGATCCTTCTTCCTCATCCAAACCCATCTGTGGCTGTATTCACTCTGGCCTTTCCTTGCCCATTCTGAGGAATGGAACCAGCATGAAAATCCCCCTTTGCTCCTCCCCTGTAGCCTAGGCTGGGGTTTGATGTGGCACATCAGCCACAGGCACTGCTCCAAGATATGTTCCCGACATAAACGTTGCTGGCTGCCACCTAGAATGAGCTGGGCTACAAAACCCCATAGCAGAATACTGCAGCACAACAGTACTGACCCTTGTAATACCTGTCTGCAGATTAACCCTGTCTGCTTCATCACCACAGCATTCAGCATACTACATGAAGCACGTATTTCTTCCATAGCTTCCCACAAACTCAAGCCCAGGAATGGCAGTGACAGTAGCCATTTGCCACCTACTGGCACAGGGGGGTTTCCTGCAAATACAGTTTACCTAAATGCCATCTGCTCTCCCACACAGTCAGGAATGTTTTTCTTGTGTAAGGAGTTATCCTGGATCTAGTTTATGTAACCCTCTGAGGCACGTTAAGCCCAAAGCCTAATTGTTTTCAAGATGAAGACATATTGTTTAGACAATCAGGGTCTAAAATGATGTATTCTGAAATCTAGCTGTGGTTAATTACCAAAACAGAAAAAGGATTAAAAAAAAAAAAATCTTTTCTCCTCGCTTCGCCTCTGTCTGAACTCCCCGTTTGTTTGTGTTAGCTCTCTTGTTTATAGCCAATGCAGGTCTCACACTGGGTTGTCCCAAGATGCATTAATAATTTCAAAGCACTCTTTTCTTCTGTGTGTTCCTCACCCTTGCTAGAAGGGCATTATTAATCACCTAACGATCCCATATGTCTCCAAACTGAAGTGCCTATCACTTCCTCCAGAAGCATCTTCCCAAATCCTCGCAGGTGAGCCTGCCCATTGTCCCTGCGTCTTCCTCCGCTGACCCCAGAGTATGTACAAATTGTGCTGACTTTTTAAAAGAAATGACTGCAGGTGTCTAGCTTTTTGTTTATTCTGGCAAGGCTGAAAATAGCAACTACTAACAAATATTTTGCCCTTCACAAGGCTTCTCACAGAGATGCAGCTGTTATCTCATCTAGTAAAAGTGCCAGCCCTAAGGGGAAACAGACACTTAATTAGGTTAGGATAAGCTTCAAAAAGGTGACTATCTAAAATTAATACTCATAATGCTGTGTGGGCTCAGATCCTTAGACTGAATCCTCACTTGTGTGGTAGGGAACAATTATTTCAAGCTTTTTGTTTCCCATACTTGTCTCTTGTGGATTGATGGTTCTGTTTAATCATCAAAAGCAGCATGTAAAAGCTAAAAGTATGGCTCTGTCAAGGTGGACAGACCCCCAGCACATAAGGTGAAGCTTCTTCTGGGGAATATATCACCCTCTGAATTCCTGAATTTTTAAACCTGCCAAGGCAAAGTGCATCCACAAAGGTTCCACTGCAGGAAGGGACCAAAGTGTTATGCAGAACTTTGGGATTTTTTCTGCCTGAAAATCCACATGACAAATGGTGGAACCTGTGACACCTTTTTTCCAGTAAGCTTCAGCAGCACCGTAACACAAGAAGCTTCCTGTAATTAGGGACACAGTAGTTAGTGCCATCTTTGCAAGGAACAAATACAGGTCAGATTCAGCTATCAACACACATTCCAAAATATATTGGGCTTTGGACAAATAGCCTCCAAAGTGGGATAAGAAGTTTTATATTCTGAGCCTCTACCATCGATACCAAAAGGAAAAAGTTGTTCAAGAACATTGCCATTTTCATGAAATATCAATTAAAATAATACTAATACAGAACGCAATTTGTTCTGGAAATTGAGCCACATATGAGAACCCGTCCACTGAATTTCTATCTCACAGTCCACTGCAACAGTGTCTACAGCAAAAGCTCCAAAGAGACTAAGCTAAAGGTCATACTGGAACGTTTATAATGGCTTAGTCTGAAGGATCACAAAGCTCCAGGTACAATCCATTAATCCATTCTGCAACATCCCATCATCCCTTTTTATAGATATTCAAGAAGAGAGACATAAATCATGGGCCTTCTGACTTCTTTTTTTACATTATGTCTGCTCTGAAGTCTTGAAAGCTTGCGTCAAAAGTTTATGAGGACAACCAGGGCGGTCTGTCAAGACTATGTTTCCTTGCTCACATATATGAAACTATTTTTACAATTATGGGGTATTACAGTCTGGTTAAGAGGCAAAAGGGATTAAGCCTGATTTAAAACACTTGAGGCTAAACAATGTTTGATATTTAAACAGAAATACTTTCCTGGGATTTCATATGGGACATGTCAGTTATATATGTAGTTTCACATAAGCATGTAGACACACACTCAATAACTTACTGCAATTAAAAATAAATAAACTGAGTCCTTGCATCGATCCCTGAAAAAGCAGATGTAAAGGAGACTACAACCAAGAAGCTCTGGGTTGGTAAGATATGATTTTTAACAGATTGTACTATTAATGCATAGGTAAAGAGAAGATTAGAAAGCCAAGAACCTGCATCAAGTAAGAAAAGACACCTCAACTTTAAGCTTCCAGTTTTGACTGTCATCCTGGTTTTCTTCAAACTTGCAGACTTCTGTGCCCCACTGTTCCTCAGTCAAATGCTTATTGTAATAAAGATGGACATATTCCCTTGCCACTGCCCCATGCAGTGTAAGGAAATAAAAGAAATCGCCTTCTTTTCTCTGGATGGAATCCAGCCTCTGTACATTTTGATAGTTAAAACAACAATAAACATTGAGATCCATCAATAAAATGAATCATTAAAATCCCAGCTTTTCTCCTCTCTCACCAGGGGAAGAAAATCAGTCTGAAAATAGGCATTGTTATGGAAGATCCCAGGGTAAGTATAGCAGCGTCTCATCCAGAGAATTTTTTGTATATGCCCTGGGCATGGCTCTGTTTTTTCCACATGAAGCGTGAAATAGAAAATGCATGGACAAGCAGTCAGAATCTAGTAATGCACATCACAACTATCCCTTTTGTAGCACTACAGCTCAGTCATCATCAAGGAGGGCCAGAGCTCCCTCAGGCCAAAAGCAACACCTGTGGGTTGCTCAGCAAATTTATCTTATGCTGGATGATAGCTCATGGACAGGAGCTATCTAGCCCAGTTTCTATTACTGTTGCAGATAGCAACCCACAAGTGTTTCAGTTGCTCCAGCTTATTCTCTTCATTTCACAATGCTGTGATTCATGACTGGATGATATCCAGAGTTCCCACTTGTAAGGCAGTACAAAATAACAAGCAAGGGCTGTTTCAGGGGTCCTGACTGGACTGGCTGCAAGGCACATTGAGCCCACTCTAACAGTTCTATTTAAGAGCAACAACAAAGCTCCAAGCATGGTCCATGCTGATCATGCAAGGGGAAACAACCCCACCGCTTCATGAAACTCATATACCTGCAAAGGCTTCTGTGCCCAAGGACAGGCAGATCCTGATGTTATAGCTCCTCAGAGAGCTAGGCAGGACACATCTGTTTCAGTTTTCAAGGACATTGAAGAAGTCACCATGTCACAGAATTTGAGAAATTCAATAGCAAATAAGTCAAAACCACATCTATTTACTTCTGCCAAGGGTGGTGGTAGAAAATAAGTAAAGGGAGAGCCTTAAAATGTTACGTAAAAAAGTAATCACTGCTAGATCTTGTCTGTAAAACATACATTTCTGAAGTCAATTGACAACCTCAGTCACAAACCTTAGCCTTTTCCCAAAACCATATCAAATTTCAGACTTCACAGTGAGACTAGCTGAACGTTGCCTGATTTCTAGATTTTGACACAACTATTGGAGAGCTTTAATTACCAGATGCCCAATAATTATTCTTTCAAGATAAAAGGTAGCATGGATCATAGTTGAAAAAATTGCAGAAGTATACAGAAGTGGCTGGAGTTACACTGGGGAGCAGTATGACCCACCATCTTCCAGCCTTAAATTAATTACGTGAGGAAATTTACCATTTTTATATTTTACTTTTACAGGTCATTAAATACCAATGTAATTGCTGCACTGTTTCATTTCTAGAACATGAATTCTAATTAATAGCATTGCAGTATGTTAATTTAATATGGTAATAGCTTCAGAATAGCTTAATTGTTGTCATTATAGAGCACCTGCAGATGTTCAGCCAGTCAGCTCATTCATTATCTGACCATTCTCATGTATCCATACATAAAGAAAACTTTGCTTGCAGGAAGGGTAATGAAATGTTTCCAGTGTTACTACTGGAAAAAGCTTTGTCTTTTCTAAGGGCAAAAGGTCTAAGGGGAGGGAGATGGTTGTAGCTATATAGGAGAAATTTTTTTGACATCACTGACATTTTAGGAAATGAAACTACCTATCCATGTCTGTAACCAGAACATGCTGTCCTATACTGCCTTCCACCTGCACAGCTATTATAATTATTTAAATTCAGCCTCATGTTGCAAATGCCCACAAGCTCTGTATAAGTCAACACTGGGCCATTTCTACCCCATTTCAAGCAAATTCTCATGTGGACATGATTGGGAATAACCAGATGGCACTATTCTTGCTCCACTTAATGGTGCTTATCTGGATGAAAAAAACATGTTGTTTCTGGAGACCTAGAAGAAGAATGGAAATTGATAAATATACTTTATAATTTCATAATTTCAATGCCTCTCATCAAGAAGTCCTTTTTTCTATGGTGTTACAGCAGTGTCAGAATATTTGAACTATTGCCCTGCAATTTTTTCAGTCTTTGACTTGTTGAAGACTGGCATTTTCTTTATGACTTGTATACCTCCAAGTGCACCCTTGGAACTGAAAAAAGACAATAAAAATGAAAGACATAAGTTTCATGGAAGTAAAATACTATTTCCAATATGAAGGTAAGGAAACAAGGCAAACAGTGTGAAGTGACTTTCTGCAGTCACTTTAGTTAAGAAATAACATATGCAACAACCCAGAATCAAAGAAAAATTGAGATAGGTCTGGAGCTTGTCTCATCCAACACCCCACTCCCTGCAGGGACACCTTCAAAGTGGTAGCAGGTTACTTAGGGCCTTGTCTAGTCAAAATTTGTATACTTCCAAGATTGGAGACCTCCACCTTCCCTGGCAACACGTCCCCATGCTGCACCCCTCCATCTATGACATCTTTGTCCCTGTACTGAGCTGGTATTTGTCTCATTGCAGTGTGTGACTAATGCCACTTTAAGGCCTGTCACTGTGCATCTCTGGGAAGAGGCTCCATCTCCTCAGCCCTCCTAGCTGGAGGCAGCTGGAGTCAGCAATCAGATCTCCTTGAGTTTCCTTCAGGCTGAACAGACCAAATCCCTCCATCTCACCATGCGCTGAAATTGTTTCCATTCAGAAGTGAGTGTGCTTTTATTCTTGGCTAGAGCTATACAGATTTGCCTGTCCTTGTTTCCACGTCAGGGTTGGTAGCTATTCAGGACTGGCATGCAAAACTGTACTTTGCTTTCCTAAATTAGAGACTCTGTCTCTGTGTGCTGGTAGGAAGCCAGCAGGAGATGCTTCCTCTTCGGCAGGTAAGACAGTGCCAGTCAGCCTACGAGTAGTACCAGGCCTCTGTGTGAACGTGTGGTTCCTGACAAGTGTAGGTCCTGGGGCTCCTCTTGTTCCCAAATGCTGTCTTTCCCAAAATGCTGCAGGTCCCAACTCTTTTCTCTGCTTGGAAATCTGCCTGCAGTTAGTGCTGCCTAAGCTGTCTCGGCCATAATGACTCAAATAGATGTAACCTTGTTTCCAAAGCATGCTGCAGTTATGTAAACCATGAAAGGACTGTTCATCTCTTTATGAAAGACAATGGGAGTTCTTTACAATTTATTCAGGTTCTTACTCTGCAAATTAAAACCTACAACGTTAATAGAGGCTCTACCCTGACAGCCTTTAAAAAAGAAGGACGGATGACCTTTGTGGCATGATCTGCAAGTTTCTGTAGAACAAGAAACATTACAGCATCATTTTTAGGAGAGAAGAGACAAATTTCTGGCAAAGGAGCAAGACTGAGTAAAACAAGCTGAATTTGCCTTGCAACCTTCTCTCCTCAGTAGCAGAGATCTGAGATTTGTTCAAATACAGCAAAGTAAGAGCAGAATTCGGCAAAAAATAGACCCTTAATTCACAGCTAGGTAAATGTGGCCTTTATTCTGCTTCAGTACAGAACATCCTTATCTATCTATTTGACATCCAGGTTCACTAAGTCCAGGGACCATTGTGCAGCAGAACTATAAAAGAACATTCATTCTGATTTAGTTTCATAATTAATCGGGGGTCCTTGGATCTAATTCAAGGCCGTCTGAGTCTCTAAGCTTTTAGAAGAGTTGCTCCTATTTTATACCAGCATGTGTTAAAGAAAATATTGGCCTCTTTTCTTGGAGCTGGACTTGTGCAATGCTTACATGTAAAAATAATCCCACTGAGCCCCCCATAGCTGCTTTGATTGTGAAAAACCAAATGTTCCTATCTACTACGCAGCAAGGAAAGGAGCAAAGGGCTCTGCAAACTGGAAGAAAGGACAAGACGAAAGCACAGATGAGATGGGAGAGAGCGCTTTGCCCCATATTCCCAGTGCAGAACCTCTTCCATATTAACATTGCAAAGTCTGATATGTGCAAGGTTCAGAGGAGCCAACGAGCAGTCTCTGGGAAGGGCATAACCCTTAAGGACCAGCACGTTTTTCAGTCTAAATTAATGCTGCTTGCAGCAATGTTAGGAAGACCTCACTGCAGCTGTAATTGCCCACTCCAGCACAGAGCAGCAGCAAAGCAGCTCTGGCAGAAGGGATTTTTAAGGTCAGAACTACTACTTCTTAGGATAGTGAGCAACAGCAAACCAGTGCTGCTGCCACAATAGAAACAGTGCCCTACTGAGTCTAGCTGGAACAGGGCCTCAAGCCAAGGAGAGCCTGTGCCAGGCTACAGGGCTGAGGGGAGGTGAAGTCTCCTGAGCAGCCACAGTGCATACTGCATACCCCAGCTTTTTATTTCTTGCTGCAGAAAAGGTTTGCAGCTCGCACAGACTATTTGTGGAAGGCTCTCAATACCTCTCACATGATCACGAACCTCTTCACTCTCCAGAAAGGTGCTTTGGGTTTATGTCAGTTTGCAGAGCATTTCAGGTAGCTTCTCCCTTCTACCAAAGTAGAAAGGTAGAAGACATTTCACCAAGGTGAGCAGGAACTATAGTGCACAGAAGCAGAGTTTCATGGGTGTTAAAGTCTGACAGCTAGGAAGAAAATGAGAGAGACCTTCTTGCTTTGCCTCCTTTTGCTCTTAGGAAAGATTTTGAAAGATTTAACTTCAATGAGACTGGGAAACTGAAGAAAAAAGACAAGAAAGGTAGAAAAGAGATGACCCCAAACCGACTGTTCACTCTCTCTGTGATTCATTCCAACTCACCCACCTGACCTTCAGTCAACCCCTTCCAGGAAGGGGGGGGAGAAAATCCCTTTAAGGGACATTTTTCTCTGTATAGAGAATGCTTAGTCATCTACAGTTTCCTCCCTCACTGTGTGAGAGATTAGAGTCCAGAATGGAAACAGGAGGCCTGTCATGGCAGGGATGGTGAATAGGGTAAGTTATCTGCTGCTGAAACAAATGGTGTCTCAACATGAAGGAAAAAAAGCAACACTCAAAGAGATAATTTGCCAGATAAGCCATGAACACAAGAGTCATTACTTCTCTGAGAAGTTACCTGTGTTCTGTCTGCTATCTCAGTAATGTCTGAACTATCTCAAAGGGAAAGGGGTGTTAGCATACAAACAAGAAAAGGAGTAAGAACAAAATGGTGAAGCTCTGTGTGACAGAAATCAGAAACTCGGAGACTTTTGTGCCAACACACAGTAGTGACAGTCCTTTGCAATTGCCCTGTTTGACATCAGTCCCTAGGTGTGGTCTGTCCTGTGTACAGTCACCACTAGGTAGCTGGCCAGGAAAGGTGTCAGGCTGACAGCCAGACACACCTCCACTGTAGTAGCCCCTGGGGAGGTGGCTGGAGCTGGAAGGAAGTGCATGGAAGTGGAACTGCTTCTCCTTTTATTTCATAAAAAAACAAAACAAAACAAAACAAAACAAACAAACAAAAAACCCAAACAAACAAACAAAAAAACCAGGAGGTGTTTCTCTTCCTCTCCCTTTCCTGGATGGAGAGGAGAGAAAGGTAAAATAAATTATGTTTGTAAAGGATAACAAATTTTCAGCTCCAGTAAATTATCACTATCATGTCATTATTTTTACTTAATAACGCATCTCAAAGAAACTAAGTGTGCACATTACTTTCTGTTAGTGCACATTAGTGGTATGAGAAAATAGAGAATAATCTAGCCAGTCTTCCTTAAATTTAGAAGTTTTGTATTTAGAAAACCTTGCAATACTCCAAGCTTATACATGCAAGCTATAAAATTTATTGTACCATACTGTATTTTGCTCAGTCTTAACACAGTTCTGCAACAGTCAGCAGAGACTCTATTCTGAGATCTTCCCAGTTACAAATTTTCCAAAGGAAATGCATTTTCCAGGGTCATTAAAAATATATTATATTCCAAGCTGTTAGAGGACATCTTTTCTTTGAACTGATTTCACTCTTTGTTCTTCAGCAGGCAGTCAACTTGCAAAGAGTATTTCCAAGACTTGTTATTCACATGCGAGATCCCAGCAACACTGTAGAACCCACCACTGAAGATGTGTGATACTGAATCAGTTCCCCAGCAGACTGACCTAACCTCCATAAACATGTCATTAAAGGTAACTACTTCCATCCCCCATCTAGCATTCTGCACACAGAGGGAACGTTAATCTTGAAGGCTCTCCATTTTATTCTCTGGGAACATTTGAGCAATTCCAACTTGCAGCAACACTTTAAGTGACTATGGAAAGATGTGAACATAGCTTAAGTAATTGCTCAAGTGCCAAGATGATTTTTTTTCTCATTCTGCAGTCAATTCTCAGACCCCTTTAACTGATGAAAATACAGTTGTCCCTTGGGATGCAGAATTATACCACATGCCGCAGATTCAGCTAAAAATGCCTTAGCTGCTCTGTTACAATATCATACAATGCACATGCCAATTCCCTAAACCACTGCTCAACCCTTGGACAGGCCATTTCTTTTTCTAACCATGATAACTGACTGTGGGTAGCGAGTGATTGAAGCGGAGAGTAGCAAACACTGTGTCACGGAGTGAGAAAAGCTAAATCTGTTCATCCCATGGCTGAATTTGTCCCTTTCTGCTGTCAGCCAAGGGTGACAGATGAAACATTGTGTTAACCTGATGTAATTAAAAGATAGACCTGGGGGAGACAGTACAAGCGACAGCTGTCAAAACACAGTTCAGGCACAATATTTAAGCATCCCTTATCAGTGTTTATTCATTCAAAGGTTGTACTAATAAAGAAGAGCTTGTGTACAGCTGCACATGCATGTCTGTACTTGGGAAGAAAAGCAGCCCTTGCAGGCTTCTCACAGAGCTGTGCAAGGCTTTAGTGCTGGTTGTTAACATACCAGCTCAGTACTTTGTATCTAAGCCTACCTCTACACAGTGTTTTACCTTTGTGGTGTTATGCATCGCAGAAGTGGATCTCAGAGATTCTTTGCTTGGCTGACCTGTTTCTCCATCCCAGTAATACCCAATGGGCTTAACTCAGCAGAAATTGCCCCTTTGGATACCTTCAGTTTAGACAATTTCTGGCTTGACAGTGCTGCCTTTGTAGTTGAATACAAGTACTACAAATGAAGTGTTTGGCTAGGTATCACTCTCTGTAGCAAGGATGGTCAGGGAAACCACTGCCCTGTCTTACAATACTATGGTAGGTTGGCTGATCCCTTGGCAGCCTTGAGTTGGCAGGATTCATCTCAGTTTCTTCGAGCATAGTTTCTTAAGGAGTACTGCAGGATTTGATTCAAATTGAAAATGAAACTTCCACACTTCAGTCTCAAGAATCAAATTCTAGTGTCTGAGCCATTTGCCTGGCTCTAGTCACAGGGAATGCTTCCAGGTACCCTATACAGCTCAATACAGGGAAGCTATACATGATCCACCTTCAAACTGCACATGGCTCAGCAACCACAGGCCTGCCATTCCTATTACAGTACTGGTCTATCACAAAAAAGCCAAAGGTCATCCTTAGATGGATGAAGCTAAATGTCATACTAAGCTATATAAATAGATTAAAAGAAATTTCTAAATCTTCTGCTCCATGAAGTGCTGGTAAGGCATGGTCCGGATTACTGCATCCTTCAGTGGCAGCCCACTTCAAGGAAGAGATCTAGAGAAAGTGTGCAGCAGGGTATGATCAAAGGGATGGGAGAGATTTAATCTGGAAAAGAGAAGGCAGAAGGGAAACTGTAAGCTTAATGTACACAAAATGCTACTGCAAAGCAGGGAACTGACTCTTCCCAATGCCTGTTGCAATAGGACAGAATTAATGACTTCAATTGCACAAGGGAGATGCAAATATGACATTAGAAAAGCTCTCTAGTGGGAAGGTTAGGTTAGCACTGAAAGACTGCCTGGGGAGGATGTGGAGTCTCCATCAGTGGAGGTTTTTAAGAAGAGACTAGACAATCGTCTGGTCAGAACAGTTAGGGGGAGTCTATTCAAGGAGCTCTCATAGTCTCTTCCTATCCTATTTTTACAATCATAGGAAAGATATTTTTTTTTTGGTTGGTTGGTTTAGCTACAACCGTCTGTTTCAGACTCCTGCTGGCAGGGATGACATTCAAGAAAGGTGGTGGGTAAAACACCTCAAAATGGATGTTTCTACATTTGCTTTGCATACTACTGTGATCACTGAAACTCCCCAAACTTTAATGTGTTAATCCATCAAAACAGTGCTTTTTTGTCTAAAAACCTGTGAGTCTGTAGTGGAAGAAGGGATGAATGTTAGGCATAATGAAACCTTAATCCTGGAAGCTCCTGAATGGTTTCCCTTTGATTTTGTGATCACAATAAGGTTTAGACACACACACACACACACACACAAATATGATACAGATGAAATTAATTATATTCTTTTCTAGCACAAAAAGTTCATTTCAGCACACAGCATTTATGGTTTTCCTCACAAAGAACTCAGTTCCATAAACCTCACTCATACAGGTAATCCCCTTAAAACTGAAGGTGCAGAACCCACAAGGGAAACAGCACAGCTCTTCGGAACAGGACTATGGGATTTGCAAGGCCAAGGCACCAATTCATACCAGTAAGATGCTACCCTTGCATGACATCCTTGTAACTACCGGCAGCTGGAAAAAGGAAGATGTTATCTGGAGTGAAAATCAGAGATTAGGCAAAATTTATTTTCCTGCTGCCAATGAAAATATCAACACAGGAGGCCAGATTTTAAAAAAGAACATGTGTCAATATGCAGATATGCATGTGTTATCTTTTAACACTGAGTGTTCCCTGCTGCTGTATATAATTTAAAGATCTGTTGCCATCAATAATTTATGTATCCAGTCTTGCTTGCGCTCCATTGTTACATCTTGCTGTTCCTATTTTCAAGAACAATTTAACATTTTGATGCATATTTTTTTTAAGGGAAGACCCTGGTGTACTTTTTCTCTAGTGTTTTATTTTCTTCTGAACTTTTGACTTAACTATAAACTGATTTTAGGTCACCATATTTAATGCATGGATCAAAACAAAGTCTCATCTGACCCTTCCTCAACATCCCTTTCCCGCACGTCTTCCCCTAGACTTCACATTAGACTTCAGGATTTAAATTTTTGTACATGACAATACGAAGTGAGTCGCTCTTTAGAAACTCTTCCTGCAATGGCATAGGAGTTTTAGTGGCAACGTGATGTGCCTTCACAAAGCATGGACCAGAGGAATCTCTGGTTTATGTTTCCCATTTGCCCATGCAGCACACATTTCAGTACACATTGCATGCTGGTTTTAAGGTTTCATTTAGATTTGTGGGCATTAAATGAAATTAGCACATGGCAAGAAGTTCAAACCAAAGATTCAGTTAAACTGTATAACATCTTAGTACAAAAATACATGTAAAAATATATGTATGTTCAAAAAAAGGCCAAATTCACAATGAAAAATCTGTTAAAGACTCTTGAATACAAAGATACCACCACTGTCTTGAGTCAAAAATCTCTGGACACTGGTGACAGGATGGTAATTAGGTGACCCTTTCTTCTGGGTGGCTCTTTGTACTTTCTTACATAGACTTGCCTGTAGGTGATATGGGATGAACTCTGCCCCATAATTTCTAGTTTCACACTGGCAGATGACTCTCAGCTACAAAGTTGACAATAAAATGCAGACCCTAACAAATGTATCGAGCACAGGACCTACTCTTTGCTGAGAACACAGCCTCTCATGTGCTTGCAGCACAGAGCCACATCTTGCTCAGAGACCCCCATACTGCAGCCGGACAGCCTCAAGGGCAATGGCTGTGCTGAGTGGCTCCATCTGGCATGGGAGTTCCTGGAGCAACACTAGGATGTTGCATGGCAGGATGGGAGGTATCTTGGCAGAGGACACTACTCAGGAAAGTCCCACAGCAGTCAAAGGCATGCTTCCAGCTGCAGCCTAGCATATGTTTCCTCCTTATCATAAATGCAGTGTGACCATTCTGGGACCCCTGTGCCTCAGTTTCTCCTGAAAGTAATGTAGATACAAATAATTAGTGATATCACCTCTCCAGCTTGATATAATTTCAAAGATGCTCAGAAAACAACTTGTTTTCATAGCAACTACCCTGTTGCTAACCCAAAGCCAAAGCTGTTGAAACCTGTGGTGCTGGGGATTTTGCCCTGGTTTTAGAAATGCTGTGATTCCTACTGATACCAACCACATCCCTTCATTCAAAGTCCTATAATACAGACCAAGCACGGTGGGTAGAAAGAACCAAGAGAAGGTCTCCACTAAGGAAACCAGCAAACCATTGCTTCAGCAAGCTGCAAATGGGCCTGCTTCACACAGTGTAACTGCAGACAGGTCTCTCCAGATCTGTTTAAAACACAGTGCAGAGAAAAATCTAGTCCTCTCAACTAGACAGCTGCCTATCCTGCTGGTTCTTGTTTTTTGCTCACCTGTCTTCTCCTCTCTCTTACACAATGAACACTTTGGAACAAAAAGTGGAGCCAAAGCAAACAGCAACTTAGACTAAAGGTTTGACATAGGAGAGCTGAAAGTGAGGCTCCCAAATTCCCAAGCAAACACCTACCAGATTTTCAAAAGCGCTGTTGACTCAGCCTATAAACAAGGAACAATTACACACCAATCAGAGTTACAAGCCTAGCCTTGAGATGAGGAACCTGGTCCCCATTGTTGGGTCTACACTGCATCACTTCCTCAGAGATCAGCAGTGGAGAGTAGGCACCCCTCATGAGTGTCTGATGGCTCTTAATAGAGAATATATAACTCCAAATTGTTAACTCCAGAGATGAAAGTCAGTGAGAATGCCAGCCTCTGTCCCAAAGTCCATGACATAAGTTGCCTTTATCACGTCAGGGAAATTCGTTAGTCATATTGTTCTGGGGATACTGTGTCAGATTGTGTTCAGCCTCAGAACCCTGAGCCCTAGTCAAAGTATTCTATTTGGAAAAGCCAATTTCAAACCATTTCCTAAAGAACAAACTCTTATTTGTGCATATTTGCCCAAACAAGACTTTAAATTAATTCCCAAGTCTTTGCAGGCTTCACACAATTCATCAATTTCTCATGATCGGTCTGGGGAGGCACAGAGGAAGGCTCATGGCACTTTCATGTTTTCTCATTAAAAAACACCCATTGGTACATTAATAAGACAAGAGCATCTCAGCAGGACATACAGCTATGTGACATTTCAAGCCTTTTGAAGAAAATGCACAGAAAGGAAGTGAATCCCAGCAGCTACAGTCAGCAAGAAAACAAGTAAATGAGCTTTTGGTGCTGAGAACAAAGAGGTAGGGAGCCTGGAATGGATAACAAAAGTGCAGATATGACAGAAAAGGGGAGATCATTCTGCCTGGGAGCCTCATTAGTATCAACAGACTTGAAAGAATGAAAAATTTCAGAGGTCAAACTGTTCTGATGTGTCCACCTCACTTCGGCTAAGATAAAAGACACCGAGAAACCACTGTCCCCTTCTTTCCAGTGTATCTTACCCTGCAGTGAGCCACATTCTGAAAGGGCTAAACAAACTGGTTGCATTTATTGAGTGTATGTATTACACCCTGTTTGGTTTTTAAGTTTTTCCTTCAGACTAGCCCTGAAGAGCAGGACAAAGATGGAGGAAACCCTGCCTCATCATAGGACTCTAGGAACCAGTACTCCTAGATTAGTTAGGGTAAAGGCAACATGTCTCAGGTTTTTTTGCAGACATGCCTCTCTATTTGGGCCTATCCATCTTCATGTGATTATTCTTCCCTTCTTTCAAACCAGCTTCATCTGATACCACGCAAACGATGCCTTCATGCCTATTAGCAGTAAATCCCCCGCTTTGATGCTACTGCCATGTTGACCAGCACTTCTCCACTGGGAGCATCTATTAAGCCCCATCAGACTAAGGGAGTGAAACGCATCTGCAGATACTGGCTACAAGTCTAAACCCTGACTCCCCTGCTCCAGAGCATCAGCAGCTGCTGGCAGCAAAAGCAAATAAATGCATGCTTTTCAGAAATATTTCTAGTAATGAAAAACTGTTTTTAAAAAGTAGATTCAGCTGTTCAAGACTGCCTTTCCATGAACCCCACAGTTTGAGAAATACAAGTTTAGTGTGTACGTGGCCTAATGCATTGCCCACTACACTGAACCTGCTTCACCTTTACCAGAAGGGCATCTCCTTTTAGCAAAGAGGAAAGCATAAGCCTTTAATGTACTCCCTTTAATAGTTTTCATTTATTCCTGTGTGCTTGACAGCCATCCTTCCAAGTAGCCTCCAAACTTTATTAACATACTGAGTATATTAATCCCATTTTACAGTTTGCTGAACTCTCCCTCTATCCTTTCACTTTGGCCAAGCAATTCAACTTTTATAGTCAAAGGTAGAGAAATATCTTAACACCTTACATTTTCCATGATAATGTCCCCAGGCCTTTTAGATATATTTGCATATTTTTTGGCATATAACTTTGGGGGGGAGTTCCCATAGAACACATCATATTCTTGCACTATATTTAAATCTTGGGGTTTTTTTCACAGTGTAGGAATAAAATACTCTCACAGAGATGCCACACAGCATAGCTAAATTTCATGTACTGTTTTGGAAATTTTCAGTCAGCAAACCAGAGAGTATCTGTTTTAACTGTCTCAGAAATACTGAAGTTTATACATTTCTAAAACATTTTCCTCCCGATCTAAAAATATCCACATTTAGTCTCTGACAAAGTACAGGGCATTTTACTTGCATGACTTGGTCAAATTGCCTTCAATTTAAAAAAAAAAAAGAAGTTTAAAAAATTGCTTCAATTAATGTTAAAATGTTAAAAAAAATTGCTTCAGTGCTATGATTTTGTAAAACATACTTCAAAAAACAAACTTCAAGATATATGGATACATTTTTTTCATATAAAGGAAATCAGAAACTGAAGTTGCTTGAAGCCATCATAAAACAAAACAAAACAAAACAAAACCAAAAAACAAACAAAAAACCAAAAAACAACAACAAAAAAAACCCACATTGGTAAAAGGTAAAATACAGAACTTTTAATTAAAAGATCTGTTTTTCCCCTTAAAGAAAATCCCTACATAGTTTTGGGACTTGTGACCTTTTAGGGTTGTTTGATTTTCATAAAAATCAAGCATTTTCATTTATCAAAATCTTTTCATGAGGAAAATAAGCAATTCCCTGACCAGTTATTTCTTTAAAGCATCTTAGATTATCTATCCATATTTGTCACATACAAGAAAAGAATAAAAATATCCCACAGGTGGCTTCTTCCAAACTGACTCTAATTTTAGTAGACAGATACAAATAATTAATTTATGAGCTGATATTTCAAGGTGATTAGGAATGTGTGTGTGAAGTAATGGAACTTACTAGCCTTAAGGAACCATTCGGCACACCCAGCCCAAAGCACAGCACTCACGTCCAGGAACCCCGAAGATAACTTGCAGAGGCATTCTGAAATAGTATTCCTATATCAAAATTAAGTTGGAGGAAAATAAATACCAGCTTTTATTACTCAATGACACTAACAAACAAAGGGGATTTTTAATACTAAATGCTTCAAGTTGATCCTTCTTAAACTTTCGGTAAGAACTCCCACAAATCCAGTATTATATTTGCAATAGAACTGCTGACAGTCATCAGAGCAACAGTTTACAGTATGTTAGGCTGGTATGTCAGAACTACAGATAATAAAGTAAGCATATTTCCAGCACAGCTATAATCTGTAAAAAGAATTGTTTAGGTAACATCTAAACTTGTTTTCCTCAGACACACAGGTAGAAAACACTATTTCCTGAGCCAACTCTTAGAGGAAAAGTATTGACATTTTTATTCCTCAAAGTTATGCTAATAAGCGGATGTTATTATTAATAACATTCTTCTGACAAGGTTCTGATTTGCTGGATTGTCACCAGGGATTGTCTATAGATACCAAACAAGCTACTGGTTTTGATGAGTAATCAAACCAAAAAGCTCACTGAATTACTTCTCTTTCCATTAAAAAAGATACTTTTGTGATAGTTTAAGGAAGCTGACAGTCTGTTCTTACTCAACAGGTACAATATGAACTTCCCCACACCTCTCATTAGTGGTGATAACCCTGGGAAGTGCTTCTGTTCCTAAGCAGAGAGACTGAACAAAGAAATTGTCCATGAAGGTGCCAGGCTGTGGAGGAACTTCTGGTAGTTTGGACATTTGAGCTAACACTTTCAAATTGTTTCCCATCTAGCACTAAATGGTATTATTTGGATAATAAATAGGAATCCATACCACACATATTGTCCTTCCAGTGGTTTGAGCTTTTATAATGTTCCCCTTCAGATACTGAAAGCAGACATCACTTCCTGTGAGAAGCCACACCAAATACCCTTTTTTCAAATACCCTTGATATATCCTTGTGGCAATTTGAAACTGCTGTAGAAAAAGTCCAGGACAGAGATATAATGAAGTTAGTTAAAAACAAGGAAGGCAAACACTACACAATACCACACAACCTGCTCTAGAGAGCAGCACCTCTGGGAGGAGCTGCATTATGTTGATGCTACATGCTGAAATAGGCGTATGGTGCTGTCCCAGACAGATAATACATCAAAGAGAAAGAAGAAAAATTCAGCACAAAAATGTATTGGTCTCAATTGCTGTGTGCTGAGAGTACTGCGTCCCACTAAACCGCACTCTTCTGAATAAATGTTATGCT
Organism: Athene cunicularia; assembly: GCF_003259725.1. Lineage (NCBI taxonomy): Eukaryota > Metazoa > Chordata > Aves > Strigiformes > Strigidae > Athene > Athene cunicularia. The sequence continues at coordinate 81,236,225 of NW_020799097.1, forward strand.
TATTTTCCTATCTTTATTTTTTAACTGTTGTCACACAGGAAGTCTGCCCTATCCACTGCCAGTTTCAAGAACCATCTAGTTTACATTTTGAGGCAGGCTTCCTATGTGTATCTCTCCGTCGTCCACATATCCTTTCAGTGCCATGGACAATTTAAAGCTAATTTGACAGAGATGCTGATAAACAAAACAAACCAGGCCACTGTGTAAGGGAAGAAGACCACCAAGAGTGTGATGACTGAGGGAAAGGAGGTCAGGCGATCTCACAGGTTAATGAACACCAAGGAAGCCACATGGGCAAGTGAAACATTCCTAGTGCTCTCCAACCATGGGAAAGTCTTTACTGCTGCAACTGCAGTTCAATCACAAGAACCAAGTCCAAGGGCTCCTTTTGGAACCAGACTTCAGCTTATGGTCATTGGATTGTCACTGTGCCACTGAGGACACATAGCAGAGGCTTCCACATAAACACTCTTGCTGGGTCTCCTGATCTCTGTTGGAAGCTTGGAGACAACCTGTCAGTAGGACCAGAAGAAAGGGAGGATGCAAGGTTATGCTATTATCGCAGCATCTCCATTTCTGTGCTCTCCTCCTCCTTCCTCCTTATGCCATTCCCTGGGAGTCCTTGGGAGGGTCTGTACCACCCAAATTTTAAACTGTACAGAGTTTCTTCTTCTCTAAGGTGTGTCATTCCACAGTTTCACTACTGTTTTACATATATGAATGTACAATATTTTTAAAGTAAATATTCATATTAATATTAAATACTAAATATTAAATATCTGGTCAGTCAGACTCCTTGCAGGCAAAGATTTTAGTATATAGTATTGGGTGTTGCTTCACAGTTCTCTGCTGTCCTGTTGAACTCACCAATCTGTCAAGGTGGCAAATCCCTGTTAATGAGGGTACTCAGAATGGAAAATTGGATGGTCCCATGAAAGCAGAGGAACAGAGGAGAGCCTCTACATCGTCTGTGAGATGAAAAATCAAAACACCTGATGTGTCCTATAGTCCCAAAATGAACAGAAATGCTTTTCTTCATTCTCAGAACCTCCATTAAGGGAAATTACTGCAATTGCCTCAGTATAAACAAGCAGTTCCATGGGCAGCAAAGGTCATCAAACCTATTTTACTGTAAGTGTCATAGTAACACTATAAGTGTTTTGTGGTTGGATTTGCTGATATTTAATAGGGTGGCAGAACTGTTTATATAACCTTTTGCCATTAGGGCATATACTATTTTTCTCCTAAGTGTACTCTCCAGTGTCTAAAATGGCCCAAGTCTGTACACAGTTTTTTTTTCTTGTGGAGACACTAATAAGGGCTCTGTCTCTCCTCCCCCCTGGCTTCCTTCTGGAGCTTGTAGTATTATAACACCTCTGAGATCAATGCCCTGCTGTCAATATGCCTGAACCTCTTGGCCCATCTCAAAAGTTGTTCATGGGGAAGGCGGGCGTGATCCTAAAAAACTTCTTGACTTAAAAAAATGCTGTGACAAGACAAGACAGCTGTGTTCATTTTTGCAGCTTCACTGAGAGGTAGAAAATGCTCTTTCACCCCTTTGCACTGCACTGAAAGAGGTGTAAAAAAAATCCTACACAGTTCCTTTCACTGAACCTTCTCCTGAGTGAAGAGGAAGGGAGGAAGTAGACAATAAAGGTATGTAGCACCAGAAACAGTTTCAAAATTCATTCTGAGATAACAACATGACACAGTTGTCTCTCCCCAGATGAGAAAACTCACCGTAGTTTTTTCTACAGCCACACTGTCATTGGGACTTGTGGTTGTGTTTTGTGGCTGCAGAGACAGCAAGGAGCCAGAACTGGCAAACCAGCTCACTGAGTCAAAAAACAAAACACCTTCACATCCCACCCTCCCCAAACCACTAGACTTTTACAGCAGGATTGAATTGTTATCTCTCAATTAACTGTACAGGACTCACAATTTCTACCATTTGTGTGACTTTTTTCTTGCTATCTAGAGACACACATCTTTGCTTTTATTTACATAGTTCCTTCCATGGCTGAAGGGGCAAGAAAAATTTCTTTGTAGTCTACATCACCCTGTTCTTCAAAAGCTTGTCAGTGTAATAAAAATTGAACCCTGAATAGACAGTATTGAATGGATTGGCAGAAGGTCTCTGTAGTACAATACAGTGTGACAGATGCCCCAGAATTGTGGAAAACTCAAAAAGTATTGTATGAACTTTCTGACAGCTGTGTGTACAGCCAAGGACTTCTTGTCTACAAAGCTAGAAAAGCAAGATAAAAACCCACTTCCTTCACAGACTTAAGACAGTAAGAACCCATTAATGTAAATCCTCTATACCAAAATAGGGAAGATAACAAGTCTTTTGAAGTTTCACATCCACACCTCATAAGAAAAAGTGTGGAGTATTTGACTAGATTCATAGGCCTCTGTCAATAACACCTACTGGTTTCAGGACCGTCAGTCTCCATTAACAGGAACAAACTCACAGCCAAGCACAGCTGGCTGTGAGCTGGCTGGCTCTGTGGTGTTGGCCTCAGAAACACCCTGGTGAAAGGCAGGGCACTAACTGTTAAGGAATAGAAGCTTAAAAGGACATGGGGTTGCTTCTAAACAGTTTTTGTTCTGAAGAGTTAATGATCTGATTTATGAGTCCTGACAAGTCACAAGCAATACTGTTGCCTTTAACTTGTGGTTTCTATGACAAAATCAGACCTCTCAAGGTATTCAGGAGACATGTCCACAAGGCACACTGGGAGCAGAGGGCAGAGATGCTGGAGAGAGAGCAGAGCCCCCACATGCTCTGTATCCAGATGCAGTGCAAGCATGTCAGCACTGCAAGATACCTTTCTTCAACTTAGAGCCTTGTTGCAATGCAAATATGGTGCTGTTTCTCCCTTCCAGAGCTATAATCTGTACATGGGCAAGCACAGAGCAGATAATACCAACTCAGGTCATTCATAGCTTTGGCATCTCCATTGCAATTGTAGAGATGCATCCTCTGAGAACTGCAGACAGGTTCAGCCTGGGATAGCACAGTGGTGAGAGAACAGCAGGACTATCCGGCAAGGGAGACATCCTCCTTAGGTTGCAGCTGAGACCACTGGGATGTCAGAGATAGAGATGCAGGTAACTTAGAAACTACAACATATACCACTACGCCCATGAAGGCGAGTGGATTGTTTCCTCCTCTCCTATATGATTGCTTCAGTCTTGAAACATAATTAAAATGTGAACTGAACACAACACTGAACAAGACTTAATTACAAAGAAAGGCAAGAGCCTCTTTGAGACCGTTTCTCTCAACCCACTCACTTGTGTGATTCTGAGCAGCCTGGGGAAGCTACCTTACACAGCTTTGAGAACTAATGAATTTCCCGGTGTTGGAGACTTTACCACAGACAGTTTTCTCCAAACCAGGCTGACCAAAAAAACACTGGTTTTATAACACCCAGACAAACAAAAACCTTGCTGTGATGAACCACCAGCAAGTTAGTCCAGAAACCACAATATTAAATGATTTATGCTACTATAGTGACTCATAAAAGTAGGAGAGATTACTCTGACAGGAAGTAAAGTGGTTAGCTAAAATTACAGCTAATAAAATAATTCCCTTCACAGATATTTTCCTGTGATGCAACAATTGCAAAGAAACCTGCTATAATATTGGATGCTTTGGTATCTTTAGATGACCAGTTCAGTCAAGGTCAAGTTCAGACTGCTTCTGGATCCTACCAGAACCTCTTCTGTGTCCAGGGAATTGATTAGGGGGGTTTCTTGTGGATGGCATGTCTTCTGCACAGCAGGCCAAACTGAAGCAGATGTGTAGAGAGTACAAGTAAAATAAAGGTGAGGACAGGGCAGGGTGGGAGAGAAAACTGTAGCACTAAGAGACACATTCCCTCTTGCAAAATTAAACAGGATTTTGATTTTCCTGGAGCTCCCTCTTGCACTGTTGAGATGTGAGACAGGTCATTCCTAACACAAGCCTATCTGTGGGAAGGACACCACAGGTTATATTGTACTCTCACATCAGTACAACCCCATGCAAGTAACAAAATATCATAGAGCAGAATGTGTCCCACAGACATCCATTTCTTTGGGGATGAAAGGTAATTTCATTACTTCCCCTCACCACTGCAAATTATGTGTGCTGAAGTAACTGCAGCACTTGCCTTCAGTTTTTTTATAGCCAGCTTCTAAAGAAATACACTTTTACACTGAACAGAAGTGGATTGAAAGCTACAGTTAAAGAAAATGGAGTTGAAGAACCTCTCCTGAATTAGCAGCATCTAATCCTGTCACATTTGTACACCTAGTTTAAGAGGTTTGGTTGTGATTTCTCATTCTGTCATACCAACAGTACCATGGCAGCAGTCAGTAGAATTTACAGGTCTCTCCACTAGGCCTAAGTGGTGTAATATTGTAGGGAATCACTCTCACAGGGTGTGATGGTTTTAAGCCCTGCCAGGACCGGAGACTACGTTACTGTTGTCCCTCTCCCACCCTTGGACACAAGTAGGGCACAAACCCTGGGTTAAAATAAGAAGAAATTTAATACAACAGTGTAATAAGCAATCTGAACAACAAGAGTAGCAATGATAACAGCAACAACAATAAACAGCAATAACAGTAAACAAGACAAAAGATATACAGAGAAATACCACAATAGTTACAGACAGCTCGCTTGCAATGCTCCCCGTCACCAAAGCCACAAAGGAAAAGGTTCCCAGCAGGAACTGACCTCAGAATGGTATGAATAACCTCTCTGCTGGGGAAACTTAACCCTATCCTAGCTGAACCAGGACACAGGGTCAAATGCTGCTGAAAAGTAGTAACAAGATACTGATCTGCCAGGTCTCACTGGAGATCCAGTGATGACGTAGGTGGTCAGGATGAGTAGAGACCACGCTGAAAACAACTAGTGCTGCCTGAGAGAAAAACCACAGTGAGGGAGAGAATTTCCATTCCTGCCAACACAGGTTGAAGTGATCTGCAATTTTAGAGGCAGTTTGTACTCTCAGTAAAATTGAACCTTGAAACTTTCTGCAGACCAGGACTGTACATCAACTACAAGTAAGTTTAAAACAGAACATACGCATCTAGCCAGAGCGGACACCCTCACCCAACAACTCCCAAGTCCCTTTAATAAGCTGCAGTCAAAACTAATTGTATGGAGTAGTGCACAATCAGATTTAAGGTCATGGAAATGATGGAAAATCCATCACGACTGCTATGTCCCAGGATCTAATTACCATCCCATTAGAAAATTTGGCACTCTATTTCCAATATGAGTTGGTCCAATTCTCCTATTAGAGCTCATTAAAACTGCCCTACTACCAATCTTCCCATGTGTATTAAAAGTGATTAAGTCACCTCAAGTCACCTGAACGGGTGAATTTGAGAGCTTACCTTCTATTCTGGGAGACTTAATGAGTTTTCTACACCACTCTTCTCTCATCTCTCCCTTCCTAAGTGTATTAACACCAGCACAGGATGAGGAAGCCCAGTAACAAGTGCACTAATGCTGCATAATGGCAGAAAGTGCTTCTCCATCCCTGTTCTGGATTCCCTCTGCTACACTGCTGAGGACTGTGCTAGCTACTCAGCCTCAGCATAAAACCAGGAGTACATGTTCAACCAATTACCCCTCAAGCCCTGGCCCCTCCCCATCCGTTCTGAAGCTTTCTCAAGACACCCCCCCCCACTCTTCAAGTGGGATCTACATCTTTTTGTTTCTGAAACATGCAGCCTTTCATTTGTCACATGTAAATACACCTAGTTCATAATGCAACACCAGCTGCTCTTTTTAAACAACCTACCTTGCTCATTTTTTTCATTCCACCAATTTTTATCATCTGCAAACTTCTATGCAATGGCCTTGTATTTTCCTCATGCTACAGACCAAAACTAATCCTCTAGATGAGGCATTAGTACTTTCTTAGCCTCAAAAAACTGCAAGCAAGACTTGCACCTTTCCTTGACAAAATGGCCATCAGCATAAAGGAAATCAGTGTTTCTGTTGACACAGACATGCCACAGTTCCACTAAGATATCAAACACAGTACAAAAGGCTGTTCTTCTGTTCACTCCTCATAGCTCATTTTTTTTTTTTTTTTTTTTTTTTTTGGGTGAGAAACAACTCTAGCCTCACAGTTCTTCCTCTGACTGAGAACATAGCCAAAAGTGATGTTTGGAGGCTACAACCTGCAATAATCATACAAAATTCATAGCTGATTTTAATTATAAAGAATTTGAGGTTTGGAGCATTCTCTGGTATTTACGAGGACCATAAGATATCTAGGAACGAGGTGGTATTGTTGGATTTTGTTTGTACGTTTTAATGTACACTTAGCAAATCTTTTTGTCAGAAAGTTCCACAGTAAAGTCAAAGTTGCTCTTCTACAATCTGTGTATTTTTATGATAGGAAAACACAAACAGGTGTATAGAATTTATTGTCTGCTCTTATTTCAAGTGTATCTTGCCACCAGTTCTCTTTTTCAAACTATGTTCTGTGACACATGAAGAAGACTGGAGGAGCAGATTGAAATAGACTGATTATCCTTAACAAAAAGTTTTACTGATCTGCGTTCCCCTCAACTTGAATGTTCCAAGCAGATTATTTTTCTAAAGTCTAGTTTTCTCCAGCTAATTATTTCCCTTATCTGCCTTTTAAATAATTCTGTGTGTCAGAGACAACTTTCTTTTTCTAGACAGTTCTAGAAACTTTGTTAGCAACTCAGACACTCTGTTCTCAGGTTTGTTCAGAATCAGACCAATAATGTAGTTCCTGGTAACTCGTTGCTTTCCAGTTCTCCTATGCACTCCAGTATGTTACACACTGGTGAGCTTCAATACAGACCAGGAGGTAGCACAGCAGTTCAGCTGTCACCTACTGCATGACCCTGAGTGACCATTGTGTCAGATTGGTAATGGCAAGGAGAGACAGAAGTCGGGACACATTCTTGTACATATTCTGTCTGACTAAATCTGTCCCTTCATCTCACAGGACAAAATATACAGGAGAGGTTCTTCCAATTCTACACAAATAAAAAAGCAGGGAATAGAAGAGGATGTTCTGCCATCCTGTCAGAACACAGTGAGCCAAACTTTCTGACTTTCAAACTTGCAGAGGCCATATTCTGCCTCTTATTTTTAGCTTTAGTGAGGCTGTAAAGTGCATAGGCTATTACCAGGCATAAGAGACTGAAGCAATTTTTAATCTGACTCTGTGTGAAAGGAAGAAAAATTACATGAACACAAGTGTTTAAGTGGTTTTGTAGACCAGAACCCCTGAAGACCTACCCCAGTGGAAGATTAAGGAGCAGAAACAAGGCTGAAAAGGAAATCTGACACCAAAATTAGTTTGCATGGCTGTTTTCATTTCAGAGTGCATCACTAAAAAGACAGAGAGAAGTCAAAGAAACCAAGCTTTGACACACCACAATTCTTTCGGGATTCCACATACATCCAGTGTACCATAAACTGTAATTGTGGAATAAATGAAAACTCATGGCTTTGTTTATTTCTAAGCACCTTAAGCTGTCTCCATTTGTACCCTCTCCCCTGCCTTGTTCCTGCTGTTGGCTGGGAGATGTAATGAAGAAGCAGTAGAACACAAGAAACATCAAAGGAATAAGAAGTTAGTTAGGAAGAAGGAGTCAGAGTTCAGTGGCTCCTACAAGATAATCACTGGATCACACTTCCTAGAGACTAAGATCAGAGGATAAAGAAACCCACAAACCATAGTTCTGAAGTGGTAAGTAGTTGAGGAAAAACAACTTTGTGAAGACTGAAAGCCATTTGGAAAAACTTCCACCCAAGCATTTTATTATGTGTTTCGGTTCAGCATCTTACTGAGAATTCTTTACGATAAGTAAGCAAACTGTAAGATACATCTAAAACTTTGGCTACAAAATTAAAGATTGCACTTTCCAGTAAGGAAAACGCAGCAATCCAGTATGTTTTTACAGCGCAGGGGGTGAAAGGCTGTTTACGATAAGTGGCATTGAGCTTGTACACTATTTTTAACCTCTTCAATTGTTAAAGTATGTGCAATACTTAGGGATTATCCCGACAAAACAGCAAAAGCCTCAATAACACCTACAGATTTCTCTCTAATTCTTACTGATGTCCATAAATCTAGAATGATTAATGAGCATTGTTCACCACTCTGTGATCTGTGCTGGATTCAGTCCAATTTATACGTCATCATGAATTACTGACACACTGTAACACTAATTTTCTGTGTATGGTAAAGATAAAATACAACATGTAATTTGCTGACTCATTCTCAAAAATCAATTAATCTTCCTAAATGCTGTCTGCTTTGGGGAAACAGTGTAGGAGGAAAGAGAATGTATGTCATGATGAGATTATTCAAGTATTAATGCCACCATTATGAAAAAATGTGGTCAAAATATATTTTCTAATTCACACATCTGCATGAAAGTGGACATGCAGCTGTGAAACTTGACAGGCCAGAGACACTGTTACAAGGTTAAAAATGTCTATAAATTCAAGGAAATCACCTAAGATATGCATTGCTAGCTCAGTTCTGATCTTCTTATCTCAAGAGGAGGAAGGAACTGAATTTAATGCCTCTTCAGTGAGGAGAGACAAATGGAAGAGTGGCCTATGGCCTTTGCATGCAGTTTGTTCACTGTTTTGAGGATCCACACCTACATTGTTAACACTAGGAAGTGGGGTAGGTCTGCAGGCTGATGGTAGATGCAAGATCTACAGGCTGAGGATTGCTATGAATAGGATGTGTGGAGTGGAGAGCACTTAAGCTGTTTCCATTTTATTTCACTTGATATGACTATTTGTGTTCTTTCCCTTGAACATTCATTTTCTACTTCAGCAAAACCCTTCAGCATTCTGAACTGTAATACTCCTAAGTAGATTATTATATTCAGCAAATTATGAAAGTTTTCTCCTACTGACAAGATAATCATCATCAAATCAAATTGTCCTTATGGATCCCACAAGTCAACTTAGATGTCACATTTAAGTCAGACTTCTTATGAGGAGCAGAAACCCTTCAATCTACCAACATTTCCATCATGCATCATCATAGCAAAGCAATTGCTCTGTAGAACTGCAAACAGGAGTTAAATTAATTTAGGAATTTGCTTAAACTGGTAAAGAATATTTTTTAACTGTAAACAGACATCTGTTCTGATACTGACAACCATTCATTAGCCCTGGTGTTTGCCAACATAGCTCAGCAGATGTTATTTTCTTGTATATTTTCATAAGATGCGGTCATTGTTTAAACTACATTCTAACAAGGACTCAGAATTAAATGGAACTAGTTAAATTAAAAATGGAATGTTATTCTCCAATGTGAATTAATTACACTGACGAAGTGAGAAGAAATAATTTGTGTTCTGCAAATAGCTGCAAAATGGTGGTAATGGTAACATTTAGATGATCTTTATGCACAAGTGGAAAAAAGAGTATACTGGAAATGCTTGTAATTGTGTCTCTGCACATTCTTTTATAACATAGATGTGAGTATTGACAGAAGCACATATATACATGCACATATAAACACAGTCAGGCATTTAAATTCTCAATTTTTGACCAAGACAATGTATTTAGTAGGAAAGGACAAAATAACTCAAATAAATTCTCAGTCTCTCTAAACTGAATTGCAGCCCAGTGTGCTAAAGAAACTCGCCAAATTTCAGACAGTTTACTTCCCATTTCTTTTCTGATATAAAAATGGTGATATATAATGAAGAAAGCTGTCCTCACACTATCTAAGTTTAACATGGTAAACCTATGTAAGATATTTCTCTAGGTCTGAGTGGCTCATATATGTATCCGATAATAATCTGAAGTGCTGGATAATCATTTGGACTGAATTTTAAATCCCTAAAGGTTCATCCATCACCAGCTTACTGTCTGCAGGAACAAGAATGCTATTTACTTTTTTTTTTCCAATTTTTCTGCTTCTGAAAGGTCCAAAATTACTGTAACTGGAGACTAGACTGGAAAAAAGGATGCTCTATTTATAACCAGAAAAACTGCCCTACCTTGTCCTCTCAACAAAACTTAAGTCTGAAACTTAAAACCAGGTGCCAGATTCTGACTACTAACATGTCTTCCATCATTGCATATTTAATAGTAACTTTATGGCCCAGTTTGAAACTCCCTGTTCAGCCTTCAAGAAACACAGACTATGTAAAGAATTCTACAGCTAGGGACAAGACAAAGCTTGTAGGACAATGCAACTCCTCTTATTAGACTGACAGGTATAGCTTTTTGAAAAATTTGAATAAGCTTTTGGACATGCAATCCCATCTCAGGGTATGAAATACATAATAGAAACAGCCTACGTAAGAACTATATAACAACAGAGAAAACTGAGAACCGTGACAATTACAACAAAACACCACAGGACCATTGAAGACACTAAATTTTGCTCTTTGAAGTTGAGAATATACAAGATAAAGGCAGCAGCCAAGTTAAACACGACATCTCTTTCCTAAGAGGTCATAGAGACATAGCTATTAGCCCTACTGTTAAAAGCACATGACTAAAGACCAGTTCATGTCCCAGGCTGTGCAACTATGCTATTCTGTTACTATCTGTAGAACTGTAGTATCAACTTTCTATCTGTTCAACCAGAACAGGTTCACACCAATTGCATTAATCTCTAAATCACATATAGAACTTCAAAGAAAAGAACTGTAAAGTACAAAGGATTGTATAATGAATAACACTTGAAAGAAAAGCAGAAAGAACGAGCAGTGTTAAGCCCAAAATATCCACAATTATCCGACTGTCAGGTTTTGCCTCCAGCTAGAATTCTGAACAAAGGTTTGGAAAAAAACAGTGGAAGCAGAAATCATGGGTGACATAACAGGAATGGACCTGAAGACCATTTCGTTTACTGAGATCAGTGGATCTTGCTGAAACTACAAGATCTGAGCCAGTGCAGGTAAGAAGGGGAGACAGCACACTTCTGGTCTAAAGAGCCCCTCCCCTCTCAAGGTCAGCAAGTTTATCAGGCTATTTGGAGGGCACAGGGGCTCAGACTTGCAAAGATGGGGCAGCATCAAGCCTGCTGTCTCTCACACTGACGGATGTAACTGCAGTCACCCAGAGTTTCCAGCCCTTGAGGCAGGCAGCTTGAGTCTGAGGTGAAACTCATCTTTTGTTTTTATTCCAGCTGTCAGGAAGGAGTAAGTTTCCAGCAGCTTTAGGTATGAGGCAGGAAACAACAAAAAAATTGAAATAAAAATAAAAAAGAACGCAGAAGAGGGCAATAGGAGTCAAGAGACAACGTTATGGGTTAGTAGAAGGACAATATGCAAGATGGGTGTGTGGGGGGGTGGGGGGTGGTGATGGTGTGGGGGGGTGTGTGTGTGCGCGCGCGCAGCACCAGCACTTTCCATAAGACTTAACTATATGCCAGAAATTGGCTTACTGTTGATCATGATAATTTGAGACATCAATGACCTGTATTCTCAGAGGACATTTAGTATCACTGTTCACTACACATGATGCCTAAATATCACTCCATGCCTTGAGGAATTATATGCCAAACTTAAGTAAAGTACTTTAGTGGTATATTCTTTGCATGCAGCTTTGATTGATACAGGTTTTATAACAGCTAATAGCACCTACTGGAAATGTTCTGGGATCAGTTTGTGCTGTATAATGGTTAGCTGTGGGAGCCAGGATTCTCAGCTTATTCTCTTTAAGTAAAACCCCAGAACATTAAGATTAAAGAAGAGCAGGAAAAGCACTGAAGAACTAGCACTACCAGCAAGGAGAAAATGTCAGAATTATATTTAAGACTCTCCAAGCAGCATTCAGGTTTTTATAACAGTCTTGATAATGATCTTACACTTACAGAGCATCTTTCATCCAGAAGGATTCATTTATGGGCTATATGCATACCATGGGAATAACTGTCCTCTCTTCTGCCAATTTACACAGTGAAATGCTGTTTACACCTCTGGAGGAAAATGTTGTGCTATGCAAATTGCTACCTCACAACCAGAATGGATTAGGACAGGCAGTGCCAAGTGCTACAACAGTCAAATACAAAACATAGTAGGGAATTTGAAAGAAACAGAACATAAATAATCAAAGCCACGTTCTGGTCAGGACACTGAGATTAACAGAGAAACTTCCAAATGTATCATGGTATTAGTCATCAAACTTTTGCTTTTAAATCTCCATTAGACCTTTTGGCTCTCATTTAGATTCTCTCAATGTATACTCATACAGGCTGCTCTCTAAAACATTAGCAACCAGTCAGCTGAGCCTGACAGAGCTGTTTCCAAAACTTTAAATAGTTATGTTATATATAATATATGGTAATTACTGGCTGTTTAATTGTACCCAATGTAGAGCAAGAAGGATTTTAAATCAAATAACATGAACAAAAAGCATTTATAGAATAACATTCATATTTAAAATGCATTAGGATAATTCTCACTAGGTCCAACAACCCTCTTTAATTCAATTTGTTTCTGACTTAGTCCCATCATCCTTATGTAAGTTGTTTTTTCTCATAAAGGTGGAAGAGAACAGGACTGCCCATTGAGATAACAGGAGCAAACTCAGGACTCCTGCAACAGAAAAAAGATAACATGAAAATGATATTGACTACAGTATTGTAATTAAGGCTGGCATAAATTTAACTTGTTAGGGTGCAGTGAGGCTTTGTGGGAATAGATATGGGCTGGGGCACTGACAGTGCCTTAAGCAGAGACTAAACTCCTTACTTTGTCACAGGGCGACCAACTCCATGGTAGATTGAGGCAAAAAGCCCAAACCCAGTTTGAACTCCTTTAACTCTGTTTCCATGAGGGGAAAATTCCCCATGAGGGGAAATTCCACTTTCATTCAACAAAGGGGAAGCAAAGCCACAACAAACCTTTTCTGGCCTTGGGTCCAAGCAACCCAGGGGCTATATTCTTACAACCAACCAACAACCAGCCAACCTACTTTACCTATAAAGGCCTGCCCCACAGGTTAGGAACTCAGGACAAGAGCAGAGAAAGAACTGTTCTTGCTATTATTTCAGCACAAAACTAGTCTACAGCACAATCCAGGTAAATAATATAACCATTTATATTTTCATTTAAGAGCACAGGTCAGGACAGTGAGGGAAAAGAGAGCATCTTCCTAAACCATCACTGTTCCCCTTGCCCTCAGATCTTCTTTTCGTGGTTTCCCTAATTAAAGAAGGACTTTTGTCACATCATCTTCCATTAGCTTAACAAGTCAGAGCAGTCAGCTCTCCTTTTGACACCAAACTGCTCAGGTGATCTTTAGACATCACTTACCAAAATGTACTTTCCAACAATTAAGCTTAATTCCGGGTTAACACAGAGTAAGATTTCCCCCTCTCTGGAATAGGAATAATACTAAATGGGGGAGTTTCCTAGTGCAAAAGTAGGTATTTCAAATGAAATTGGATGAAGGAGCCTTCCACCAGCCCTAGGCACAGGGGAGTCCATGGACAAAACTAAGAGTGGCAAGACTGAATTCAAATCTAGGTGCTTGCAGGGTGATGGCCAATCTCTGACACAAGGTCATAAGGCAGGGATCCATCCTTTATTAAATTTCAAATATTAAATATAATGCCTTACTATGATATTTCAACCCATTTAGTGTTGAGCCACTTGCTTCACTCATGAAGGATTTTTACTTGAAAAACACCTAAACTACAAATGGATCCAAATACCAGCCATGCAGACAAAGCACATATTACAAACAAGTAAACAACAAGCTCTTCTTGTGGGAAGAAAACAAATCCTCAATTCCTGGCAAGCAGGCAAACCACTATTCCTAGCAACCATGACTTCAGAACAACAATCTAAACTGATGAATCAGAATTTCTAATGACAGAAACAGAATTATACACAGCCCTCTACAAGGGTTTATAGGAGAAATTAAACATAACTACATTACCAGTTAACATGACAAATGCAGCTAAGCTAGAAAACACATTCTAAAAAATAGTAGCTAAAACAAATTGTAACAATGAAGATAGTTTTATCATTTTTAAAATTATTTTCATCCATCTGATTGCTCAAATTACTTTTTATTCCCTAGTAATATTGAGCTGAATTGGCTATTCAGCAATTTCAATACCATTAACTGCTAATGCTGAAATGGGGGTTTGTTTTCACATGAGGCAAGAAATGATTGACAGCCATGCCAGAGTTTGTATAGATTTTAGCACAGGCGAGACTGTTTGTTTATTCTCTGTGACTTTCCTCATTGTGGCTGGGCAAAACCACAGGTGGCACTAAGAGGAATTTATTTAGCAGGCAGAATTTCTTTCCTTTGTTTTTTTCTTGGTAGAAAAAGAAGGAATAGAAAAGTACCTACTAGTGACTGAATTTTCTTGGGAAAATGTGTTTGTTCTTGTTACAAGAGAAGGGGTACAGAATCTCTTTTAAACCAACAACTAGGGTGAGGGGGAAGATGAAACAAATGTACAGGCATTTCTTTGATATTGACAGAAACGTAAGCATGCATGGTATCAGATTAGGAGAACTGCATCCAGTTTCTTTAATTAAACAGACAAAAACATAACAAGATTCAGTGGCTGAAGAACAAAGCTAGAAAAATCTGAACAGGAAGAAAAATGCACATTTTAAATGAAGGTAATTAACTGCTGGAATATTTTACTGAAATGTGTTGGTAGATTCTTCAGCATCCCACTTGGATAGCTTTCTAAAAGATAAACCCTCAAACAACCATAATGTATTAGGCTTCACACTGAATAAGTGGGTAATATATCATGGCATCTGTTATTACACAGATATGAATGGATGTGCATAATGGTCTCTGCTGACCCTGAATGATCAAAAGCTTTAACCCAAACCAAATACACAAAAGAACAAGAAAACAATTTATGGATCCTTCTGCCAATTTCATTTATGCTGATTAGTATCTTACTGGATAATAAAATCTAACTGAAATAATTTCAAGGTATCACTAGTATGAGTAAGGCTGGAAAAATCAGAAACTTCCTGTTTTATGGAAATTAGATTTTGTAGTTATGCTGTCTTTCCATTTCTTCAGACTCAATGACTTTTGAAACTAATAAATAATTTAAAAAAAAAAAAAGACACTAAGTGTCTGAGAAATTAAATTATTGAGGCTCAGGGGCCAGGCGTATAATTTGCTTTTCCTCATTCCCAGCAAGAATCAACCTATTGAGATGTCTGGAGACTTACTACAAGAATGTGGTGTCTGGTCCTGGCAAGAAACCAGTCATGTTTCACAGATGCCCTGAATTTTGTTGGAGTACATGAAAACAGATAATTCAAATTACAAAGCCCATTTGGGTTTCAAAAGGCCTTTGGAAAGGCCACTCACCTAAGGTTTTTGAAGAGCCAAACTGCCATGGAATAATCTTATTATGGATACATAATTGCATAAAATACAAGAAAGAAAATGTAGGGGTAAACGGACATTTTTTCACAATTATAAAATTCATCACCGAATGTCCATCTGGATCTATACTAGGGGCTATTTTGTTCAACTTCATCACCAATTTTATAGAGAAAAGTGGACAGTAAAGTGACAAGGCTTGCTGCTGATGCTAAAATATTTGGGACAGAAGAAAACAAAAGCTGAATGGCAAGAGTTACAGAAGTACCTCACGATACAGAATGGCTAGCAATAAAATGACAGATGTGGGGGAAAACAATGCAATTCATTGTAAATATGCAGAGTCATAGCAAACCAGGTTTGATATAGTTTTGCAACCAAACCGGAATGACAGGCAGTGGAGAATTGTACTACCTGCAGATCCAGCCAGTGAGGCAGGACATTGGATCCTTTTGCCCATTTATGAAAAGATGAAGTCATTTCAGCCAGCAAGAGGTGGGATAGACTATCGCCTCCTGAAATGCTTTGTGTGGGCAGAAAAAAAGCTTGTCTGCTCACTTAATCTGTTTGCTTGTGATTAAAGGCTTGTCTCCATGCACACAAAGGAGCACAGAGGCACAGTGGCAGGCAGGGGAACCCAAATAACCTCATCAGAGGAACATGCCTCAGCTTCTCCAGAGCCGTCACAGGGAGAGGGATCAGCCTCTCCAGGATGTGGAGCCCCTCAGGATAAGCCAGTGGAAAACCTCCCCGGAACACCTTACAGGCTGAGGGAAGTTACTGCCTAGAGAGGTATGGGAATCATGGTGGGATGTAAGGGAAGAGCATTTTGGGATTCTAACAGACTTATGGGATGTTTGGGGTATGAATCAAAGGTGGAGAAAAGGAGGGATAAAGGTTGTCTGGGAAGGAACAAGCATGGAAAAATAGAGGGATAAAAGGGGCCAGTTGTAAATGCCTGCAACTGGAGTTGGACCTCAGGTTACAGGGACAACTGTAGAGACTGGAGGGGGTGAGGGGTCTAAGTGCTAGCAACTGGAGAGGGTACCACGAGTCATAAGAGCCCCTGTGTCTGGGGTGCCAGAAAAGGAGAGATCAGAGCATATGGGGGTCTAATTGCCAGCAACTGAAGTGAGGACCACAGATCACAGTGACCTGTGCGTCTGGGGTGCCAGTAACCACAAAGACCAGAGTGTGTGCGTATTTTATGGGTGCACATGTCATTGTATGATCATTAACTGAAGCTGGATTATCATGCAAATTGGATAAAGAGGCTTGGGAACCAGATATCAAAGCAGCCACAAGTCTGGGCCAGACACTGGAAAGACGAGGGTCTGACGGCTGCTGGAGGAATCTGGCAGTCCAAACCAGCTCCTGGAGAGGCTGTGAAATCTGTGGGTCAGCTGAGAGACTTGTCTGCATTTATATGTCTGTGCACAAGGCAAGTGGTGACAAGTGGATCCAGAGCCAGACACTGAACGGACTGACTGTCTACAGCCAGTTCCTGGAGGATCCATAGTGTGTCTCTCTGTGTGTGCATGGGTGTGTGTGTGCATGTACACAAGAGGGTCTGAGTAACAGCAACTGGAGTGGGGCTGCAAAGCCTCGGGGGCTTTTACATCCAGCTGACAGCAAGTGGGGAGAGTAGGAAATCCAGGAACCAGTTACTGGATAGAGTGGGTGTCTAAGGCCAGTTTCTGGATGGATCCATACTGTATATATGTGTGTATATAGAGAGAGGTATGTATATTTTTTATTAAAGGGCTTCACCCTGATCAGCCAGAGAGGGGAGCAGGATGAATCCATTGCTACTGTTTATGCTGTTTTCTGTTGGTGTTGATCTGCATGGCCCATCATTTGTGTATGTATATACGTACACAGTGTGCGGGTGTGTGTCTGCTGGGATTCAGGCTCAGTCTGACTGCTGGTTGCATGGGGGAACACAGAGCAGGAGCAGCCTTTCCCCTCCCAAGCTACCAGCTTGAGCAGCTAATAGCCTGCATGAGCATTCCGTATTTGCCCTCTTCTGTGTGGATGCAAAAGACACATGAAGGCCTTCCTGAAACATCTTTACACTTATCCACCAGTATGCTACAGGGCTTACCATGGCATCCTTTGTGCATAAAAGTTGTTAATCAATAAAGGACCATCTCTGAGCAAAACAAATCTGAAAACTACATTCGTCTAAATACATGTATATCTACAGCTTGTCAGACTGGCTTAGCT
This sequence comes from Athene cunicularia, assembly GCF_003259725.1. Lineage (NCBI taxonomy): Eukaryota > Metazoa > Chordata > Aves > Strigiformes > Strigidae > Athene > Athene cunicularia. Next base: position 81,253,812 of record NW_020799097.1, read on the forward strand.
TTTCTTTTTATTCTCTTTACTATTCATGCCTGTTAACTTTGAAAATTTTTTTACTGCATTTAAGGAGATTAGATCCCAGTGGGAGATAATTTGCTTCACTTTCCTGGGATTTTTGTATTCACTTCATCCTATGGTTTCACTGATTGAACTGTCTTAACAGGAATTACTGCCTGATGCACTTGTTCCAGTATAGCAGCTCGTACCAAGCACTCTGCCAACTGTCACTCAAAGTAGTATAGAAATCCACTTATGTTCCTGCCTATGTAAACCAACAATCACAAAAATGACATTCTCTTGACAAAACTGTTACACCTTAAAAAACAGCAACTGAAAAATTTAGCTATACAATCAAACTTATTCTCTGTTGCAATGAAGTTCTTCCTCAATTACAGATTATTCCATTGACATCTAACACACAGCAGAATTCAGTCAAAATTTGAAATTTGCAGGTGAGTATCTATGTCAAAATAACAGATTAACATAGTAAATTTACTTTAATCATCCCATAACAAACCAAGCTGGATTTTTTTTTCAGAGTGAATGCTTCTTGCCATTTCTACTAAAAATAAAAGAATACCATACAAAATGTCATGCAGTTTCAAGGAGACTTTTCTTTTTGAAGAAGTAGGAGGTGGGAGAGTACTGAAAAGAGCAAACAAGCAAGCTGTTTGATCGAGAATGGAAACAGTGAAAAGTGGTTTCCTATGGATTTATGCTATAGGTTGAGCTCTATGTGGCTTCTCTCCTGTCTAATAAGGATTTTGTTTATGCTACATAATTCTCCTTAGACCATTAAAAGTGTCTTCCTCTTATATGTAGATGTATGTTTAAAAAAATGTATAGCAATTTACTAGATTTTTTATTTTTTCCTCTCTGCCAAACTGGCTGCAATTGCCCAGGAGGTTTGACATGCTATGCTTGTAGAGACAGAGGACTACATTATTTGAAGGTTGGTTGGTCTCTGTTTACAATAGTAAATTCAATTTCACAGATATTCTCCAACTTCCATATAGAGGGTATTTATAACATTTGATATAATTTATTTCTTATGTCTCTATTTTCAGAAAATACTTTCAGGAATTTCTTCTGTTTCGGGGAACACAACCATTGATGGAACATGAAGGATTTCTACTGCATGAACCACACATAAAAGATCCATAGATAGAGAGAGTACCACAGTTTTCATCTGGAGGAGGCCTTGCATGTAGCTAATGGCTTCTCTCTCTAGGAAGTTTAGGATTAAAGACTGGCAGGCTGTAGATGCTCAGTGCTTATTCTCAGGCACCTGCTGACACCATGATTACTTCACAGGCAAAACAAAGTAAGTCAGAAATAGCATCACTAGTATCATTAGATGGCCAGTGGTATACAGCTAGGCCCACCATCTGTGAGCGGGAGCATTCTCTGCAAGTGAGAACAAGGACAAAATAAGGAACTCTCTAAAATTAAATCTCTTAAATAACAAAGTGTTCTTCCCTATCCTGACGTAAGAAAAATGCTGTGCAAACTTGAAGTACCATGAATCAAAAAAGACAAGTTCTGTTGGGAGAGCAAGAAAAGCATTTCAACCTAACCATTCTCTCTCCCTTAAGGGGGAAAAAAAACCCCAAACCTAACACCAGATAAACAAAGGGCTGAAACTGTAACAATGTACTGAGCCTTCCTTGAGGCAGAGTGATGAAATGAAAACTACTGTCCAATTGAGGGTGCAGGTCAGAGATGGTAGGTTACACTCATTCCTTCCAGCTCCTACTCTAGGGAATACCATAAATAGCATAAATCACCTCTTTTCTTAGCCACTGGTCTGGAAACTTGCAGTTAATTAATTTTACTCCATTCAACATAAAGGTCTAGGACTGTATCCAAGTTTTTTTTAGTGAACATTCAGCATTAAATGCAGGCTTCCCAGGCTTAGCTAATAGTTTGTGACAATGATTGGCAGCTCCTTCCAAGGTCTCCACAGGTCACTCAGAATCACAGCCTGCCCCTGGTACCCCAGAGGGGGTCTTTTCCAGGCACCAGACTTTTGTAAATATTTCTTTCTTGGCCTTGCCCAACCATACAGTTCAATTCAGCATGAGTTGAATTTAACTGACCCTCACCTAGCAAAACCAGAGTCTAGGTACTTGAACAGGAAAACACTTAGAGCTGACACCTTTTTAGGAATAAATGACTACTAATTAAGCTACCCATACTGGAAGGGGAAAAGCTGTTTTCTTCTCTCCTCATCCTAAATGGAGTAAAACCCATGCTGCCTATTTTTTTTTTAGAGTTATCTACACTGCTAGGGTATGTGCCACTTTTATTTATTTCAGCTAACCATCTCCAGCCATGAATGCAAAATACCCATGATTCAGAGAGCACACAGACTGACTCCAAAGACTACTGGTTACAGCATACAGCTACAGAGAAGACAATTTATAAGCTGCAGCTTATGCTTCTTGAACAACCTGTGTATTCTGTGCAGTCAGGAGATTATAGAATAAATATATCAATGGGAACAAACTTAAAGAGTAAATCTTTGACAAAATAGATATAAAACTTCCAATTTGTTTACCAAACATAAGGTGCTCTTAACAGCAAAACTCTACAAAAGCACAACTGGCACAACTACTTTCTGGTTTGGGTGCATTTAAATGACTTCAACCTAGACAGAGCATACAGAAGAAGAGAACATTTTATGGTACAAATTACAGTGGAAATCAAAGTGGAAAGCTAACTAACTTAAGCCCTGATGCTGAAAGTACTTTACTCACACTTTCGTTTGCAAGACCAAGGTATTAGCCGCAGTGTGAAAAAACTGTCAGGAGTCCTGTATCTGAAAACTGGATGAAATGGTTCTTACAATATGGAACCAGAAACCAAGGGTTCTGTCAAACGGTAGTGACAACCCTAAAATTCTCCACATGCAATTCTGAAAATGAAAGGTTGATTTATAAAACCTAGTAAAATTCTATGTCTAACATAGCTTTGACTGCAACTCGGGGAGAAAATGAGAGTTTACAGCTTTTGTAAGAAGGGGCTAGTGACTCACAGTGATTACAAAGATGCTCTGAGGCTATGCAGGGTGGAAATCAGGAGGTCTAAAGCCCAGCTGGAAATTAATCTGGCCTCAGCAATCAAGGACAACAAGAAATGTTTCTATAAGTATGTGAGCAGCAAAAGAAAGACCAGAGAGAGCCTCCATCCCCTGCTAGACACAGGAGGAAACATGGTAACAAGTGATGAGGAAAAGGCTCAGGTGCTTAATGCCTTCTTTGCCTCTGTCTTTAATAACAAGACTAGTACTGAGGGAATCCAGCCTCCTCAGCCAGAAGACAGAGACTGGGAGAATGACCCCCCCCTCATTCCAGTAGGAGATAATCAGTGACCTGCTGCATCACACAGACACACACAAGTCTATGGGACCAGATGGGATACACCCAAGGGTGCTGAAGGAGCTGGCTGGGTGCTCGCCAAGCCACTTTCCATCATTTACCAGCAGCCCTGGCTGACTGGGGAGGTCCCGACTGATTGGAAATTGGTCAATGTGACACCCGTATATAAGAAGGGTCGGAAGGATGATCCGGGAAATTACAGGTCTGTCAGCTTGACGTCGGTGCCCAGGAAACTGATGGAGCAGCTCATCCTGAGTACCATCATACAACACGTGCAGGACAACCAGATGATCAGGCCCAGTCAGCATGGGTTTATGAAAGGCAGGTCCTGCCTGACAAACCTGATCTCCTTCTATGACAGAGCGACCTGCTTATTGGATGAGGGAAAGGCTGTGGATGTTGTTTACCTTTGTAAGGTAAGTAAGGCCTTTGACACCGTTTCCCACAGCATTCTCCTGACAAAACTGGCTGCTCACGGCTTGGATGGGCACACGCTTTGCTGGGTAAAAAACTGTCTGGATGGCCGGGCCCAAAGGGTTGTGGTGAATGGAGTTAAATCCGGTTGGCGGCTGGTCACGAGTGGTGTCCCCCAGGGCTCGGTTTTGGGGTCACTCCTGTTTAACATCTTTATCGATGATCTTGACGAGGGGATCGAGTGCACCCTCAGTAAGTTTGCAGATGACACCAAGCTGGGTGGGAGTGTTGATCTGCTCGAGGGTAGGGAGGCTCTGCAGAGAGACCTGGACAGGCTGGAGCCATGGGCTGAGGCCAACTGGAGGAGTTTCCATGAGGCCAAATGCCAGGGGCTGCACTTGGGCCACGACAACCCCCAGCAGCGTTACAGGCTTGGGGAGGAGTGGCTGGAGAGCTGTCAGTCAGAGAGGGACCTGGGGGTGTGATTGACAGCCGGCTGAACAGGAGCCAGCAGTGTGCCCAGGGGGCCAAGAAGGCCAATGGCATCCTGGCTTGTGTCAGCAATAGCGTGGCCAGCAGGGACAGGGAAGGGATCTTACCCCTGTACTCGGCACTGGTGAGGCCACACCTCGATTCCTGTGTTCAGTTTTGGGCCCCTCACTACAAAAAGGACATTGAATTACTCGAGTGTGTCCAGAGAAGGGCAACGGAGCTGGTGCAGGGTCTAGAGCACAGGTCCTACGACGAGCAGCTAAGGGAACTGTGGGGGTTTAGTCTGGAGAAAAGGAGGCTGTGGGGAGATCTCATCGCCCTCTACAGCTACCTGAAAGGAGGTTGCAGAGAGCTGGGGATGAGTCTCTTTAACCAAGTAACAAGCAATAGGACAAGAGGGAATGGCCTCAAATTGCACCAGGGAAGGTTTAGACTGGGTATTAGGAAGCATTTCTTTCCAGAAGGGGTTGTTGGGTGTTGGAATGGGCTGCCCAGGGAGGTGGCGGAGTCCCCATCCCTGAAGGTGTTTAACAGTAGAGTCGACATAGAGCTGAGGGATATGGTGTAGTGGGGTACTGTCAGTGTTAGGTTAATGGTTGGACTGGATGATCTTCCATGTATTTTCCAACCTAGACTATTCTGTGATTCTGTGAAAACAACATTGTCTAGGTCTCTTTATGTGGCCTTCCTGGGTGACCAACCAATAGATTGAAGAGTTTAATATTATATAGAAAACCTACCTGTAAAATCAATCACAGTAAGCTCTGCACTGGAAAGTTCAGGGCAACGGTGAAGTAGCCAGCTATAACGCGTTCTTCTTGTGTTAACAGTCTAGTAAATATGCAGTTCTTTTCTGTGGTTCTTTCTTTAGATTAAAGATGCCTGACAAACACCTGCAGTAAGCCGTAAGTAAACATCACAATTTCATTGCTCCTGAAAAAAAAAACCAAAACACAAACAAAAGTAATGGAATATAAACTATGAAAATACAGTTTTCATTTTAGGTGACATAGGAAGCTATCTTTGTTACCTTCATGCTATAGCTCCAAGAGGAATGCCAGAGTTGTCAAGTCTTTTTTATTAAGTATTCAAATCAAGCATGAAACATGTTCCACACTACTCAGTGAAATGAGGAATAAGTCATTATGTTTAAGAGAAAGATAAATTAACTAAATCTGATTATCAGTGAAAGCAGAGAACAAGCAAACAAGAATTTGGAGTTACAATCTCCCCTCTGAAATGACCTCTGGCCAGATCTAGTGAAGTAGCCAAAGAAAGGTACAGATGTTCTAAACTACCTCTAGTCTGTTTGGAAGTAACACTTAAATTTTGTTTCTTATGGCTCCCCAAATTTTATGTGAAACAGAATTGTACTGATCATATATAATATATCCAGTGAACTGACCATATGTAATATATCCAGTGACTATACAATGCTGTTGATGGCAGAAACTAGGTCTTTCCTCCTCTACATTAGCATCTGAATTGTGCTCTGCCTGTCCCAATCAGCTTGAATAAGGCTGTGCTGTATCTCAGCCTTAATAGAAAGAGCCTGTGAATTTGGTTATAAGGATACTCTCCTGGAAAACGGACAAAATGGATTGCAACTCCCTTGAGGCTGAAGTTGAAGGGGATACAGGTTTCCTACTACATGACTAAATGGTAGCCTATTACATAAAGCAGAAGTGCTTCACCTGCAATTATAGAGCAACTGTAAAAGGTTCTAGTTTATAAATCCCAGATAAAGAAAAATCTCTACCATTCTGAAACACTGCACCAGATTTAGGGGTAGGGTGTGTTTCTAAGCATCCTCCTGTGTTTCCTACTGGCAAGCTTCCTTTCCCTCTGTACTGTCTCAGGATCCTAGGCATCAGCTCTGGTTCTGCATGCCACCAGGAACCAAATATGTAACTTATTAACGCCACCTCTTAACATTTCTTTGTTACACTCCTGAAAGTGGTGATTATGATTTCTACCCCACAAGAGTGCTAACCCTTAACTGGAGTGTAACTGAAGACTGAAAGAGACTTTTGCTTTCCTCAGAAGCCAGAAGCACAGTAGTACAAAGTACTATTATCATGCAGTGAAACAGCCGATTGCATCCCTCACACTTTTAGATGACCCACCATTTTATAGACCCTGATCCTAGCTGACCTGAAAGTATTGTATATTTAAAGACACAGAACCACTAGAGGGTTGCTCTTCATTCTTCTATGAATATAAAACCATACAAGAGTGGCTATATGTGGTGCACACATCAAAAATACTTTGTTGAATTTATGGAAATACCTGTCTATTGCGATGTACAATCTACCTGCTGATCTACACATTTCATATGGCTGGAAAGGATATTCATGATCTCTGTGAAAATGAATAATCTTTAAATCCTCGGGAAATTACTGAAAATGAAAGCCAGACAAAGATGTGCTGAACCTGGAGATACATTCTAGCTGTAGCAAGCAGCAACCAGGATGTATCCTTTTCATAGGTCAGTATTTTGGGGTAACCATTTTGGTGCTTAAGGCCAGGCAGGGATCAGTAGGCTTCCGTGGCAGGGCATCTCCTCACCCAGACTTCTGCCTGTGCACTGCAGCCCTCCACACAAAAATGCTCTTCACTGCTCTTCCAGCTCCCCATTGCCCGAGCCTGAACACAGGGGTCACATGCATTTGGTGTTTTGGGATGACGACACATGTCTGTCAGTGTCTTTGTTAAATCTGCGAAACTTTTCCATTTGTGACCCAATTCGCTCGGCTCTGTTAACACCCTAGCTATCTATTAAGCCTCTAGATACATTTGTTGTCTGCATCGAGGTATCAGACAACCCATTCATCTTTTAATTGACTGGTTTGTTGCATCCTGGAATACGTTGTTTACTGAAACGGGGAGAAAGCTCTAGGGAGAGAAATTAAGACATTAAATAGGTCAAGCTGATTGGATGAAGAAAATGCCGACCCACACTGAGGAAATTAATTGTTTTTTCCCCTCTCCCCTGACCTTAAATAACGTCCATTTTCTGGGAAATAGCACGGCAGCAGCGGCCCACCCCTGGGCTGTGCCTCCCGGGCCGCCACAGGCCGGGCAGGGCCCGCCGTCCCTCGGCGGCTGTGGAGCAGTCCCCGCGGGGAGGGGCCGGCTCCCCTCAGCAGCTGCCGGGCCTGGCGCGCAAGCCCCCGCCTGGGCGCTGTCACCCTTTCGGGACCGACCGACTAAAATGGCGCGTCGGCCGCTATGATCCCAGGCCACAGGAGCCGCCATCTCAGGCACCGCCGGGCCGGGGCCTCGGGCCG
>NW_020799097.1:81261434-81376940 GCF_003259725.1 Athene cunicularia
ACGGAGCCCCGGGAGCGCCTCCCGCCGCAACCGGGCCCGACAGCCGCCTGCGAGGTAACCCCGGCTGCCGGCGTGCGGGCCTGTAGCTGCTCACCTGTTGAGGTCAGAGCCGCTGTACTCATTAATTTTTTCCTAATAAAGCTCCATTTTAGCTCTCGATCTTTATCCCATGTCATGCACGTTTCCAGACGCTGCTGCTCTGTCCCTGGCTCCTGCCCTACAGTTCAATGCTGAGAGGAAAAAAAAAACCCAACCAAAACCCAACCCTGGACAACTAATCCTACTTCAATTAAACTGCAGCCATTAGTAATTTCTCAGCATTCATCTCTTCTGTGACCTAATTGTAGTGATTTAGTGCTTCCAACCTAAGTAATGATCAAGTTATAGGGTAATAATTAGTATCCCAGATGGGCAGGCCTTGATTGAAGCAGTGTACTACATCGTGGTAGAAGCTGATTATTGTGGAGGTAGAATGGAGCTAGAATAGCATGAGGGTCGAACTATAAGGTTGATAAAGAAATAAACCAGTTATTAAGATTGCAAAGCTTTCTTTTGTGGTCAGGAAGTAAAGCAGTGGGCCTAATTCTCCTTTCTGTGAACCTTTTGCAGATGCTGTCTTGTCTAGAATTAATTTAAAATGCTACTGCTAGGTTGAGATAGTGATACATTCCACCCACTTCATTCTGCCTTTCCATCCACTTGAATAAAGGCAGCACTCTGGGAGACACAGTGGTTAGGCCTGCTTAGGCCTTGTCTCTGTTCATTTCACTGAAGTCGAATGTACAGTTCTGATTAGCTAAATGTATAACTTTAAGCTTTCTTAAGCTTAGTTTGAATGATTTTTACTTTCTTTGGCAATTTACTGAATAAAGGTAACCAAATTAGAGATAGCAAATCTACTTAGCCAAATTAATATAAATTCACTTAGCAGAATCAAGGCCTCAGGAATGTGGTAGATACTGATGGTGCCACGTTTGTCATTTTATTTTTCAAATGCCAGGAATCCCTTTGACTTCAGTTTTGAAAAGTTTGGTTAATAGTTTGACTAGGTGCCCTTGAAGCCACAGAATATTCTGCCATTGATATTGACTGTTAAGAAAGTAGTTCCTAGATCTGCTTAAAATCTGAGGGAGGAATTTGGTATGTGCATGTTGAAATGATTTCTGTTGGCACCTTTCAGGCAACTCACATTTGGTCTGTACTCCTTGTCTTCAGGAATGTGAAGGTTTATTCTGTAGGATATTTTCTGTCTTCTCATTTTTTTACAGCAGTGATTAAAAATGAAGTGATAACAGTAAAATTTGTGAGATGTGATGAATTTGAGATTAAAAGGAAATTGTCAAGGGATGTACTTGTACAGTGGCAAAGGAGAAGAAATAGCTCCTTTGTGGGAACTGAGAGGACATCTGGAACATGGCCAACATTCACATTGTAGAAGGTACATCAGACATCAGTTGGCGAGGGTTTGGAGGATCTGTCCTAGGGTAAAAAAAATGGGTTACAGGACCACTGGGTAATTCATGTGAGAAGGGACTTCAGGAGGTGTTAAGTAGGGTCAGCTTATGAGGCCAGACCAAGTTGGTGAAAGCTTTATCCTGTCAGGAGTTGTAAACCTCAAAGAATATGAAGGCTGCATAGCCTCTCTGGGCAGCCTGTTCTAGCTTGATTGTCCTCATGATAAAAAAGCTTTTCCCTTTATCTAGTCAAAACCTCTCTTGCTTCAGTTACCATTAGAAGCATGCTTTTGTTGTTGGAAATAATTTTTGCCACGTAGGACTTGATATCTCAGGGGTAGGGGGTGCTTCTGATTTCTAGGACATCAGTAGAAGTACTGTGTCCTTTGAGACAATTAGGCTCCTGGTAATGGCAATCAGCTTTGACCTTATGATCTAAAAGGAGGATGAACTCAGCTCTGTTTTTAAAAGGTAGTGAATAGAAGTGGTAGAAAGGGAGTGTCATGAGTCAGTCTTCCAGCTAGCTTGGGTGGGTATCAGTTGTGGAACAGTATGGCTCTCGTATTTACCTGCCTTGGGGCAGGCTTTATGGCCTTCCTGTCCACTATCTAAGCTAACAAGTTCAGTGATAGCCTGGGATATTTGTACCATTCTGTTGTGACTTCACTGTAGAGATACTTTTTAAAGGCTAATAAAACATTACAGTGTCAGTACAGGATGAACTTTAAAACGTGCTTCTGTTCTTTCCTACCCTTTAAAAAAAATAAATTTGCAAACCTAAAAAGTAATCAATGTTCCTGATGAAGTGAATCATTACTGTGGTGTTCAAAAATGAGCTTTTAGTGTAAGGGAGGATTAATCCTGTGTGCATTTTGTTTCTTCATTATTTTTAGGGGTTGGAAAGACTACTTTGATCCAGAAAGTCACTCAAGCTCTAAAATCTTCAGGCATTCCCATTGATGGATTTTACACAGAGGAAGTTAGAGAAGGTGGCAGGAGAACAGGCTTTGATGTTGTCACTTTGTCTGGAAAACGAGGACCTTTATCTAGAGTCAGGTACTGAGGTTTTAATAACTGTAAATGGCTTATTGTTTTATGCTTCTGCTTCGGTCTGTCAGCATGTAAAATGTGCCTCCAGAAGGTGATTTCCAGCACATGAATGGCTTGTTCAGTTCTCTTGTCTTGGCTGATACCTGTATTGTATATGTAGACAGTGAGTGTATTGCATAGTGAAATATTGAAGATGTGCTAGGGAAGGGTCTTCTCTCTTACTGCCTATTTTACAGCAGATAGAGTGGAAGCACTGCTGAGCATTTTATTGTGAGGTCAAGTCTCTTTGAGGTACAGTAAGTAGCTTATTGTATTGTTGGCAGAGAGGAAGATTTTTTGTTTCCACCAGCTTATTTATGGAGACAGAAGTGGAAAATAAAAGGGAAATTGCATATAACATAGTTTTAAAGAGCCACTGACTGGCCTGCAAAACCCACATGTGAATTTTAAGAAAAAGAGGATTTCAGAGCCCCACTGAGGGAGGCTTCTGAAGTGCAGAGGGGCTCACAGTCTCTCCTGGTTCACTAAACTTGGCTTTTCACACTTTGTGCAAGACTTAGTCTGCACCTCGTTCAGATACAGTTGATCTGACTAAATAATTTGCATGCTGCTAATAAAGAAGATTCACCTAGGATGGTGTGATGCAGCACATGAAAACTGAGGTTTTTTCCAAGTTTGTTTAAGGGTTTTGCAGCCCATACGGAGATTTGGGCTACTGCTGTGATGCTGTCTGTAGTGTCACATTACCAAATTCAAAGATCTGAACTGCTGGCATGTATTTTGATTTCAGTGTAAATATACCTGCTGGTGTTTAGATCCTATTGTCCTTCTGAACACTTTCAAATTTGAGCTTACAGATTTGTGAAGGTAGCTTATGGTATATTTATTATCTGAAAGAATGCTATCTGCAGTATGACTGAATGGATGGTTTAGAGTCCTCTTAGAACTAAGGGGATTTGACTTATGAGAATAATTTCTCATAAATCCACTTGAAATGACTGTGGTATATTCTCACTAAACTCATTACTTAGAAGGACTTGTGTTTCTCTTTTTCAAATTCAGTTCGGATTCTTCAAGACGTGAATATCGGGTTGGACAGTATGTTGTAGACCTTGTTTCATTTGAGCAGTTGGTTCTACCTATGCTGAGAAATGTAAGTATTCTGTGAAAGCTGCTGAAAAATGGATGTTTTATGATAATCAGTGTTATTGGAAGGCCCTTCTAGAGCACTATTTTTTGATATTAATAAATGACCTGTTTCTTGGGTATTGCTGATTCTGATTGACTTCAGGATCAGGAAGCTGGAGGAACAAATCTGTCTTGTTCTCTTGTGCTTATTGTAGTGTTGGAGAGATTGCAATCCCCTGTCATTCTTGATCTGACATAATCCTGTGAAATAGACTTCCTTGGCCTGAGAGATAACCGAGAGGAGGTTTCTTCCTATGCCACTGTCTTGCATATTGGAAAGCAAACAAAATGTATGGGTGGCTTACCAGGCAGAACTGGGTGGAGTCAGTGGGTCCAGGAAAAAGCCCTTTGCTGCTGCTTTTCTTCTTTACAGCTTTTTTTCTCCCTCTTGTTCTGATTCCCACCTTCTTCCAGTAGAAGCATTAGTTTCTTGAATCTAGTGGTTATTTTTGATTACCACTGTATAAGTACTTGCAGACTGGTAGGTTTTAACTGATGATAGCAGCCTGATAATTTGGGATTTAGCCTGCTGCAGAAGGAATGCTCTTAACTGTGACAAGACTTTCTACACAGTCACTTTCCAATTCTTCTAACATTCTGTTACTGCCTTTTTCCTTCTCCCCCTCTCTCACGCCAACCTTTCCCCTCTCCAAAATTAAACAAGAACAGATCTGATTTTGGCAATAACATATCACAAGCAGTGTACAGCAGCTGCTGAACTGTACCACTAAAAAAAAACCTATTGTGAGTTTTCTACACTGCCAAAGCTCAAGGGACCAAGGAAGAAGACTCTTCTTAATGAACTTCAAAAGAACAAAAAACCAAAGAGGTACAAGGACCAAAATTGACATTGAGAATCTGATTCTTGTTTTTGTAAGGGAACAGTCTGAGAGTAGGGAAGCAGAGATGGTGGGAGCAAGGGAGAAAGGAAATATTAATAAAATGGGACAATTTTTATATGTTTAATTTCACTTTAACTTGATTTATTGTGTTAGTAAATAGAAGCATAGTTTAATAAAAAAGACTTCACTAAGCCAGCACTGTACTTGGAATCCTTTTACTGCTGCAGTAATGTGAAGTCTAGGAGAGATCTTGCTAGAAGAGTGTTAGCAGTGTTGAATTTCTCTCGTTGTTTTATGGGTTTCTGCAAGTAGAAGAGAAGAGCGAAGAGAAGAAGAAAAGGGGCCAGCAGGGTCGGACAGTGCATGGCCCTGTTCTTGTTGAAAGCGCTATTAATCTGGTTTGTGGGAATGTTGTCATGCATGTAGGTGGCACAGAATGGGAGAGGAGGAGAGTGTGGAAGATTACAGAACTGAAACAAGAAGAGACAAATGAAGAATGAGGGCAGGAGAGTCATAGGTATGGCCTGGTTTGATCAGAGAGCAGCACAGAGTGGGCATGTGCCCATTTAGCTTTCGGGACAGCTTCAGCTCTTGGCTTGGATCTCATTCACTCCAGTGAAAACAGGAGTAGATCCTACAGTGGATGATCTTTCTGGTTCTGGAAAATTTACCAGGCAGGACTGAGGATTTTTTTCAAAGCAAAATGCTCTCTCTTTGCTCACTGATTTACGAAAGAATTTTAGATAAAACAGCTATTCAGCAGGACTTAGCTTGAATATATTTTAGGACGCATGTTACACAGTTCTTCCACTTTCCCAGAAGCAAATACTTTGCCTTCACAAGGCAAAACATTTATTTTCCCTTTTTTTTAGGTTCTGTATAATATGACTGGTATCGGTATATATTCATGGATCTACAGTGAGGTTTTGACTTCAGTTGATTTCCTCCTCACTTTTATAAATAATGGAGTACAGTTCTCAGTTACTTTTCCTGAGAGGGTAGGCAGTGCACTTCCTTTTCTGTTGAATAGTTCCTTCGCTTTCCAAGTTGCCTTTCCCTCAGTGGCAATATTACCTGTGTTCTCTCCTAGACTTCCCCATCAGCAGCACAGTACTGTTTAGCACAGTATTCACTTCATGAAAGAAGCAAACAAACCACAAACCTGGTAAATAGTATGGTGCCTACCTTACAATCCAGGGGTGGCCTAGAACTATTAAATAAGCAATATCTTGACAAAGAAATGGAAGATAACTGTTCTGATGTGATAGAGTCTTGGAAACAGCTTTGTTGTTATCCACATATCTTTGAAGAAAACTAGTTCTGAGAGAAATGCTAGTTTTGACCCTCCTTTGACTAAGGTACAGGAGAAGAAACTTCCAGAGCTAGATTTAATGCAGGTCTTTTTTTTTTTTTTTTAATATTTGTGTTGTGCGGATGTTGATCTATCCTAAATGCTTAATTTGATGGGAAGAGTGGAGTTTTGAAAAATTGTCCCTCAAATTGACTGAGAGTTGCTGGTAGGCAAAGTGAAGTTCTTAGTTGTCAAATAGCTCTTATAGGACTACTGTAAGAGTTCTGATTTGAAGGAAAACTGATGTTCTGTATATTTCCTATTGTATTGTAGTTGTTATTTATGCTGTACATATATTTTCATCTTTCAAAAAATCTGTGCTGAAATAGAAATGATAGATTTATAAGTTTGTCAGTTACCAGCAGCAGCTCTGACTCTTCCACCTTCACCAGCATTACAATTGAATTGGGGTTTTTTTGAAGGTATTTCTTTTATTAGCATAGAATTATTTGTGGTGCTTGTTCTGTGTTGTTTACAGTCTCTTGATGCACTTTTCCACAGGTAAACCATGGCAGTGATGCAGAGAAAAAAATCTGTGTTATAGATGAGATTGGTAAAATGGAGCTCTTCAGCCAGGCTTTTATTCAAGCTGTTCGTCAAACACTGACTGGCTCAGAGACTGTGGTGCTTGGAACTATTCCAATACCTAAGGGAAAGCCACTGGATCTTGTTGAAGAAATAAGAAGTCGGAAAGATGTTAAAGTGTTTAATGTAAGTAATATTTAATATCCTTAAAGAGCCCTTTGTTCTAGGTTGCTGGTTTGTATTTGGCTCTGTTTAAAAAACAATTGTTACTACCAATTGATAGCTGTGGGTAGCTTGTATGAAATAAGTTTTTTAGTTTCCATTTTACTCTTAATGGGCAGGTGTTCACCTTATAAAAAAAAAAATTGCATTTGGCACTTACTGTGGCAGTCTCACACAGCTGGGCTTGTGAGGGGCTGCAGAAGTAATGATATAGTTGTTTTAAAAGGTTTTCTTGCTGTAGTATTATTGCCTTATAAGTATTCGTTATTCCTAAGAGTTGAATCTTTTAAAGTACGTTCAGATTTTTAAATTATTTTTTTAGACTGGCTTGCAGAAATATTACCAGTAATTCATATGGAAGGAAAAAAAGGGGAAAAAAAGGCAGCAGTGGATTTTGCAGAAGTGATTTCTAGAAGAAAGACACTTGTAAATGGAGTGTACTTTCTCTGGAGTCAGTGAACCAATTTTGGAATTCATTATGTTATTTTTATAGACATAATTTTCATAATACTAGGGCCTCAAAGTGCATTTCTGATCAGTTATGGGGAGTTTCTCAAAAACATCACAACAAAACAAAGCCTGTTCACAGGAGTACATGCCTGAGGTTTTCTGAATGTCTCCAAGTGTCCTGGATGCTTCACAAGCTAAATACAGCCCCCACTCCTTTGATTTATTTTTCTGCTCAGTGTACTATTTGTAGTAGAGAATGAAGCTATATAGCCAAAACTGAACTGTGCATCTCTATAAAAATACACATTCAGGAAGTGGGACTTACACATCCTGCCTTACTAACAGGGGTAATAGAGCAGTATACTGTTATTTGTCAGGTGCACATCACAGTGAGAATACATACTTTGTTTTCATCCAAGTGAATGAGGAATGAAAAAACACGATCTCAACAACTTTATACTGAATGATCTTAATTACTGCAGAGAAAGCAAAGTCTCCATCTTCTTTTTTCATCTTCAAATTGAAATTAATAAAACTGCAGTGCTCAGAAAATTTCTTCAGCTTTCTTTCAGTTGGTGGTCCCATCATCATCTTAAATTTCTGTTTTTCAAATTAAATTCCTGTTTAATTAAGTGTTAAAGTCATCCTAGGAGCAAAGATGATAGAAGATTCCTTTCCACACGTAAACATTCAACTCCTACCTTTGCTTTTGGAGATAAAACCCCAAGTTTCCCACTGACAAGCTGATGTGTATTAGTGGTCAGGTTACTGAATGGGGATGCATGTAAATGTGAATTTTATATGACTTGCTTTACAGCAGTAGGTCTGAGGAGAGGGAATGGAGAATGCCTCACTGAATGTAACAGTCATTCAGTGCTTTGTCTGCAGTCATGGCAAGGCAATAGTGTGCATTTGGCCTGCTCAGGGGAGAAAATGGAGTGCTAGAAAACAGCTTTTGGCTTTTCAAGGAAGCTTCTGAGGCTTCCTCTATCTCTTTTATTATCAGTGATGTTCTGAGGGCATGTGCCACTCGGCCCTGGGTTGTTACCTGTATCAGTCTGCTAATGTATAATTCACTTAAGTACTGACTACAGCCAGCAAAAGTCTGCCTGAAACTTCAATGGAGCAATTTTTTCTGTCAAAAAAACCCCTTTACTAAAAAATGAGCCATCCTGTTCATGCTGCTGAGCTTAGGACATGCAGGTTTCTTTGTTTAAGTAGAGTTCTCCAGTTAATCCATTAGCCACAAGCACGGGTGTGAAATGTGTGACAGACTGCAATAGTTCCAAGGTGGCAGAGACCTGCTATGCTAAAGTCTCATGCAGGAGAGCATCTGTCTTGCTTGCTGCAGTGACATGCTATACATGCTCTTGCCCAGCTAGTTAAAACATGTACATGAGCAGGAACAGAACGTGCCCACGGGGAGTCAGAGGTGTTACTAGCTGAAGTAAATACTGGCTCCGTAGCTATGTTCTTCAAGGGCTGTGGCATGATGAGAACCTGGAGTGCCCAAATAGCTCATGGTCAGTAATTTCTTATTAACTTTTATGATGACTGGAAGTGTGCAGAATTGGGTGACTGACTACCTTCCAAAAAAGTTCAGCCTGCTTTGTTACTTACTACAGAGTTAGGCTGCGTTCAAGTAACGCAGCAGTTTTCTCATCCTTCTCTTAGTGTCACAAGGACAGCTCTGGTGTTTAACGCTAAGTGCAGAGAGACAGCTGTTTGGGGTTTGACAGTCCCTTCTGTCTTGAAAACATTCAGTTGGTGTAAAGAGGCCCCGATGCCCTAAAAGCAGTTGAGCATTTGGTCCCAAATGTTTATTATGTTTAGAGCACTTAACTATAGGAGCTCTGATATTTAACACCTTTCTTTTCATTGTTGCCCAATTCCCTTTTGCTGAGAACTAAACTTTCCAGGGAAACTACAGAGGCTCTTTTTGCACTGCCCGGGTCTGTGTGGTTTTGCAGACACAGTGTCATAAATAGGATCAGATTATTCTTAGCAGCTGCCACATACTCATTTTCTCCCATTTTCCCATCTATTAATTTTGCTTCCATGAAACCCATGCCTTTTAAGAAAGAAAAGTTAAATGGATCAGAGTAAGAAAAGGTTCCATTTGAACAGACTGTATGTACAAGAGGGCTTTTCTTGAGGGTGCATTTAACAGTTAGGGGAAGAAAGCTTTTGTCCTCTACTGTTGCCTGCTTGGCAAGAGTCTAGGTGGTAGTTTCCTCCAAATTACCTAAATGCTCAGTATAAGCAGCATCTACCGTTATTTTCATCTCCCTGTCTAAAAATGTACCCATCTGTTTGTACATTCAGTACAGATACGGGGAGATTTGTTCTCTCTGGGAAAGCTGCCTGCACAGAATGTATCCAGATCTTAAGAGGAGACTTATCTATCAAGCAGCCTTTGTAAAACAGTTGTGAAAATTTCCCAGCACTTGGCACTTTCTCTCTGTTACTCTCACTGGACTTCTGGCATGTAGGTATGGAAAAGGGATAGATAAAATGTAGTATTGTTTCTGTTGGCTGTGAGACAGTGGGAAGAGCTATTAAATGTTTAGAAGGTCCTTTGAAAGTCAGGATATCAGGACACTTGCTGTGAGATTTAGAGTTTGGCTGATCTGTGCACTATGCCTTGTTTACCTTGGGGGCTCTCAATAGCCTTACTGAAGAGCAATTCCATTCTTTGTTGTCTTGCTCTCTTTGTTATTGTGGGGCATTCTGTTTATCTTAGAATAGGCTTGGAATGATACTCAGTAAAATCAGCAACATTTTTCATTCCCTTTTTTCAGCAGTCCGATGTTGATCTGCTGTCTTGAATTCAAGTGGTGTGGGTGAGACCACCATCTCTAGGTTTTAGTGTTGGTTTCCAGCATTTGGATAGGATGTCTGTGACTGTAAATAGCAGTAGACTTCTAGGTCCAAATTCTTCAGGTAGGGCTGTCAACTAGTTAAGAAAAATGGTGATGATGATAATAATTTCTACTATTTAGTATTGACTGTAGTACTGGAAGGGATACAAACCCTTGTGCTCAGATCTTAAATGCAGCTGCAAGGAATGCAGTGAAACCTTGTTGGCAGAGTTTTATGCCATCCATAGTGCGGTGTCTCTCCTTCCTCCTCAAACAGCATTTCTCAAACTTTGTTAAAAATATGAACACCCCTACTTTTTTTTGGCTCATCTGTCTTTGTCTAATTTCTTCCTGCCCTCTCTGCAGGGATCTGAACAGTGGGAAAAATTTCTTAGGCTTTTTAAAATGAGGCTTTTGCTGACACTTCACAATTGCTTGTTAACTCTCTCACCACCCCAGCCATCTCCCCAGGTTTTGGTTGAGTTAGGAATGCCTGGCACTGTGGGTCACTGGGTTCTGTATCAGGACCTGCTCTATCAAGAAGGGGTAATTTATCCGCCCAGCCCCCTGCAGCTCTGTGCTTTATTGTTGCTGTAGCCGGGAGCTGAGCTGACTAGCAAGTGCTAGCATTTGCTTGGCAGTTTACAGTAATCTGCATGTGCTGCAATGCAGATGGGCCCAGCAAAATACGGGACTGTATGGATTTTCACATGTACTGGTCTTAAAGCCCAACATTTCCATGGACTGGTCAATGAAAGGCATACCTCAATGTGCTACAAAAGCCCACCAGCTTTCTCAAGTAGTCTTCTTTCTTTTACAAGGTGTTTCTATCCTGCAGTGCTAAGGTTTCTTGGATTAAAGAGTTGGGCTGCTAAGCATGTTTTAATATTTTTCATTTCAGATGTTTTTGACTAGGTCTGTCATGCAAATAAATACAGCCCTTTCAAGTACTGAAGGCATAAGAACTCTATAGTAGGAAAATTATATTTGGTAATTGAAAAGGATTTCTAGTAATGACAAAAGTACATGCTGGTTCTTTGAGTGATTCTTGTTGGTTATTCAAGCCCTGAATAATACTGCAAAAAACCATGGGTAATTAAATCAAAAAGATCACTGAATATTCAATTACATATGCAGGTTTGTGGGTTTAGCTTGTGTTTTCAGTAGCAGAAGGTGGCAGGTGCTTGACACTCAACATTCCTCCACTGAGAAAGAAATGCATTTGAATTTCTGCTTTGTTTTTGAAGTAAACACTGATACAGAGGTTATTCATCAAATTACATCAGTTTTAATTTCTCTTTCTCTAGGTTAGTAAGGAAAACAGAAACAGCATTTTGCAAGACATCTTGGCAGCTGTAGAATCCTGCAGAAAATGAAGACCTTTTCTTCCCTGTAAACACAAAAGCTTTTATTTTAACAAAGTATTACAACATTTTGCGGATGTTTTGGAATCTTTCCTTCCTGCTTTAGCCCCTGGAGGCTTTATTGGAGCCTTCAGGGTAAATAAGGTAAAACTGGTAAAATGAGATAACATGATTCTTGTTTATTCAGTTCACAAGCTGATCCATTCAGAAAATTGAACAGATGCGTAGTTAACATCCAGTTCTAATCTGGGTATTTGAAAGTTAGGTGGTCTGACTCTGATCTTAGTTATACCATGTAAAAGCAATTAACTATCAAATCTGTTTGAGATCTTAGTCTTTCAGAGTGTGGACTGTTTTGCCAGGAGAACAGTTCCGTATCTGGAACTTAGCCCTGGTGTAACAGAAAGAATTCTGCCCAAAACGTATGGTCTGCCTAGTTTATGCAGAAATATCTTTGCTGTCAGTGACCCAGCTTAGGTGTGTCCAAGTGTGTCTCAGCATGGGTGCTGATGATTCATGAGGTACAAGGAATAAGCAGATGCTCTCCCCCTGCCCCCAGACACCTCTCTCTCTCCAGTTGCAGTATAAGAGGGGTTATCTAGAATTTCAAGGAAGTTTCCTGTAGTCCCAAGTGGCATTTACAGAATTCCACTTCAGGAGGAAAAATAACCAACTTTACCCTGTCCTGAGTGGCCCAGACAGTTATTGAGGGCTGCATTTTAGGTTCATTTCCAATGGCAATCCTGCCTCTCACCCCCTTAAAAAGAATACATATATAAATCTTCAAGTCCATGAAGTTCAGTCAAATCTTCACTTGTGTTTTTCATGCAAAGGTTATTAAGTCAGGATCAACTTAATACTGCATTTGTCCATATGGGTTTTACAATGTTATGTTTATTAATACTTTTTGTTTGGTTGGGATTTTTCCTTATTCAATTCTGTACATGCTTAATGGTTAATGGTGAAATAAGTGTTTGAGAGTATTAGACAATGTGTTTCCCTGTGAGGTGTGCAGCTGTGTTCAGGAGAAGTGCTACCACCTAATCAGTGTTGTGTGTTGTGAAAACAGAGTTCCCTCCCAGGTGCACACATGATTATTGTACAATTTATAGTCATCTCTGGCTGTAAAAAGTTGTTAAGAATTCAGTCATTTCTCAACTTTTTTCTGTTCAGTTCAACAACTGTTAAAAGGAGCAGACTATTTAAAGGCATTTTCAAATATCATTTGAGTTACTTATTTCTGTAAAACTGACACCCAAAGTTGTAGGGGACTGGATGGGGAAAGGCATGTTTACAGGTGCCCTGGAAACAACTGGGAGCATGGAGGGAATGTCCTTTCACTTTCCTATCTTTAGAAGGAGGGTCTGGTACAAACATTGCCCCTCCACAGATGGTAGGAGGTACATGCTACGTTAAAGAATGGCCTTATTCCCTGACTACCCTGTTACGCTACCATTCTGCCCAAATCCATTTGGATGGTAGTATCGTCTTCATCGTATTTGAGAAAAAGAAAATTCCTTATAGGGTCCCACTCCTTTGAGAATGTACAGCTTCTGGCTGCTTTTTGCAAAATAAGGCTGTGTCCTGAAGGTATCACTAATCAATTACTTCAGGCATCTTACTTGGACAAGATATCTTATTAGAGGTGGTGAAGGACTTGGGACCAAAGTAAACTTCAGGGCTATGTGCCATAGACTTTCAAACAGAAACCTCTTTGCTTAAGTGTGGGACATCCTACTGTTTCAGTGTTAAGTCTCTTAAGCTGTTAAATATGCTGCAAAAAAATAGTTCTTTCAATGATTAAATAATTATCTAAAGTCTAGCAAGGTTTTAGTGGGACTGCAGTTGAGTCTTAAATGAGGACTAACCTTTAAAACTAAAATAAAATGGAGATATTTGACACTTTGTAGAAGCTGGGGAGGGGAGTTTCTTCAGGAGTAATGGCAGAGTTCAGTTTTCCAAATTCCAGTTCAGCCAGTATTACTGGGAGTTCATCACTTAGTGTGTTATTTTTTCATCATAAAAGTAGATATATTGCCCTGCATATAGCACCATGATGTCTGCTGTAGTCCTATCATTTAATAGACTGGAAAAAAAAGGAGAAAGAATCGTAACAATGTCTGAGGAACTTTTGACCAAGGTGCTTCTAGTACTTTTAAGCCATTGTCTCATGGTACAAGGAAGACCTTTTGTAGTGAGGGTAGTTAGTCACTGGAAAAACTTCCAAAATGGAGGTGGATTTGTCCTTCACTGGAACTGTGAGTGAAGTATCAGCCCTTTTAAATCAAAGGGTATTTTTGCTACTGACATCAATGGCTCTTGCTTTCTGTTCCTTATCTCAAGACTGGTGAGAGTCTTTAATTTGTTGTTGTTCTTTTTTTTTAAGCCCATCTTCTCTCTGAGCTAGAGTGCTTTTCAAGAGAAATAAAGAGAAATTTTGTGGTCTGTGTTTAGCAGGAGATCCTAGATGACCTTAACAGTCATGTCTGGCCTTTAAATCTGAGACAGTCCTGAAGAAATGATTTGCCTGTTTCAAATATACATTGAGTGAGTGAGAAAGTAGTATTTCCAACTGAACTTAGTTTTTATGACACCCTGTGTTTACTTTAGAGATAAAAATTTATTGTCTGGTCTTGCACTAGTAAAATATTTGGAAGGCCTTGAGAGCACTGTAACAACAAACAGAGCATTCACGATTCCCCTGATGGGCTGATTTTACTAATAGCACACATTTGGTGAAAATAACCTCTGGTGTACCAGCAAGATTCCAGATGATAACATTAGTGCACCTGCAGGTTTTAATTGGTGCAAAAACGGGGAGAATATGAGGTACCAATTACTCTCTTGAAGCCCAAGAATCAAGGACTTTTTGGCAAGGAGGCTTGTAATTCCAACATAAATTGCGCACAGCATGGAATAAACAGGGCCTGCATTATTCATCATGTATTAGACAATTTCTGACTTGTAAAACTCTGAGAAGGCTGAATGAGAGAGGTGAATCTTTAACACTGGACCTACTGCAAAGTTAATTAAAATAGTATGTCTGTTGCAGATTTAAGGATGTACAAGCACTCGTGAAACACTGTAATTAAATACCAGCTCCCAATCTAGGGAGTAATCTAAATATGGCAATAATTGGGTAGTTGAAAAACATGCATCGATGAGAAAATGATTATTACATTCAGGAGAATTTCACTGGTAATTCTGATCTTCTAAAATGAGCTGCACAAAATTCAGCTAATCTTTAACTTAAATTCCCCAGCAAGAGAAGAGCAGTTGGTGGGTTGGAGACAAATGCAGATGACATTTCGTGCTTTATTCTAACAAGTAACTTTAAAAAAAAAAACCTGTGATTGACATCGCAGAGACTCTTAAGAACTTAATAGTTTCAGAACTTTGTTCGTAAGTATTGAGAGTATCTGGCGATCTTGTCAAGGCGAAAAGACTCATGCTGGTAAGTCCTTTCTGTTAACATTTGTCTTAAATGCAGTGAATGCCAAGATTTTCTGTCTATGGGAGTGAGGTGAGACTTTTCAACAAGAATGCCAGTTCCTCACATAGAAGAAGTTTGTATGGCACTTCAAAATGGAGGGAACAGCAGGTTCTCCAGCATTTGTATTTTTGGAGGAATGGAAATGAACTTTGTATGTTGTGCCCATCTTGCTTGCTGTGGTGGGAACCCGCTGTGCTGAAGGCCACGCTGGAGGCTTGCCAGCGTACCTGGTGGATGTGAGCAGTTCAGCAGCCTGTGGTTGGCTTGGTAAAGTGTTACTAAAAGTTGTGTTACCAGATCTTCAGGCCATGTTTCACCCTTAGGAGTGTAGCACCTGGCTTTTACTGTATGATGTAAACAAGAGCCTATTGGTGAAAGGAAAGTTTAGGAAAACAACATGGCGGGGTGGGGGTGTGGGGGTAAGTATCCCACATTTAATGCAAGGGCTGAAATACTGTGTTTGTGCTTGTTTTACCATCTACTCAATATCCTCCTTCCTGTAGCCTGCTCTACTCGATGTGTTCCTCTCTGCTCTGGTTGTGAGGGCCTCACTGAGCCAGTGTGCGTAAAATCACTCCCAGTGTTTCTTTTCAGCAATGGTGATGTTATCTGGGATTAAGCTGGGGGAGGCAGATAGGGCCTCCATCTCTTCATCCCTTCTGACATCTCTGAAAGAACCACATGTACCAAATGCTCTTGTGGATCGAGTGCTTGATTTCCTCAAAGGATTCATTCAGCTTGCTAGTGAGACCAGAGTGTTTGTTACTGTTTTCAGGTTGCAGAAGCAAGAAGGTTCTGGGCTGGCTGAATGAGCATCGAGCAGGCTTCTGCCTTCAGCCCCGGCTGAGTAAGTGGCCTCTGCAGCTCTGGAAAAATTAAAGCATAGCACCTGCATCTTCAAAACTGACACAAAATGGAACTGCCTATAAAAGGTACTTAAGTGTTTGTGGTGGTCATCTGTCCTGCATCACAGATGTGGTAAGAGATCAGACAGGTAATGTAGGCAGACTGTTCAGCTTGAGCAACTTCAGGGCCAAGTTTTAGGCATTGTGAAACCTACCATCAGTGCTGCAGCTGACTTAAAAGCAGTGAAAGTTGTCTTTGCTTTTCATTCTGACCCCCAAACTGCCCAACAAGGGGGGGTTCTTGAGGTGCCACAGGTACCTCCATCTTGCAACTCTGAAGCATCTCCTGTGTGAGGTTAAGTATTAAGCTGCATAGGTCTTTCAGGAATAAAAGTATGGCCTAAAGCCTTTGTGTATCTGTAGGCACTGATGCTGAGAACAGCAGTCCTACAGACTCAGGTGCCTTTTGGTGCTATGAAGAGCTGTTCTGAGCAGCTTACTGTTGGAATTAGGCCTTGCATAAAGGTTAGGTACCTGTTTGTTAGCTTTTTGTGCATCAGCACCTTAGATGCATTGTCCATCCTGTACAGAGTAAACAGGTCTCTCTATACCTCATGCAAACATGGGGTGAGGTCTAAGATGTGTTTAATCAGTACAGCCTCATACCTACTTCCAGGTTTTATTTCTAACCATCAGATCTGATTATTCTGTAGGATTGGCTTGTATTTAAAAACAATGCATACAGCAGTAGTCTTTTTAATAACAGCAGACTATATCCTAAATCACGGAGAAATGTAATGTGCGAGAGTTTGTGCTGTCCTCATAGGGTTTGGGTTTTTTTGTCTTTGTTACTGTTGTTAATGGTCACTCTTAGGCTTTTCAACTCGGTATGCTACAGTAACAACCTTATTGCAAAATAAACACTGTGTAAGACATGGCTACAAAAAGGAACTCTTTTTTTTAATCTTACCTTGACTCCTGCTTTGCCCTGCTTGTGTGCTGTGACTCAACAAAGGAGTTAAGACATGCATTTTCTGGTAGCCACCCTGTGCAGCCGGAGGGTGGACTTCATGGCACACTCCTGTCCCCAAGGAGTTCTGTTCCAGGGCTGGTGGCTTGAACTAAGTCAGGAACTGTGAGGCAGCTGCATTCTCTTAGGGTACAGTACCAGAGGGCATGGAGATGGTAGCTTCCCTTACAGAAGCTTTGGTGCTGGGGGAAGGTGGTGTTGCTGGGCCTCCGTCCACGCTAAACAACAGCAGCTTGCTGCTGGGAGGATTTGTGCAGCTGTTTCCCAAGCTGGTTTAGTGTGCTTGAGTTGGATACATAGAATAATTTAGGTTGATTGGGACTACTGGAGTTACTTATTTTTGATGGAAATGAATTCAAATTTAAGTTAAAGATGTGAAAATTGGAGGCCTAAGTGAGGCTAACTGAATATGAGAAGGGTTTTAGTGCTTTCCACAGCTGCCTGTTTGCTCTGCCTCCAGGCAGGGCAGGGTTTAGGAAGACAAAGCAGTGATTGTTTATCGTAGTAGACTGCCATGCAAAAGCCCCCAGGGCAGAAATGGGGCTGGTGGCTGTTACTAAGAGCCTTCCACCTACCTGTATAACCTCCATCCATTTGTAATGAAGCACTTCATGAGCAGGGTGGGGGAGGAGAGGTATGATCTGCAAGAAATGGTCAGAAGGGAGCAGCTGAATTCAATTTCCTCTTCCGTATCGCATCGGGATGCTGGAGGAGACGTTAGTAGGGCCTAAACTGCACTGATGACCATAGATCTCGGGGGTCTGTACATGAATACTCTGCTTTTGCCCTTGCAAACATGATCAGAATTTTGCCTGAGTTGTGCTGAGCTTTATAAATAAGCAGTTCATCAAGATCTGAAGTGAAAGAAAAACAGTAGATTTCTCAATTTCATAAGGCAGAAAGCAAGCGAAAACAATTCAAAATAAAAAAGAAAATCCAAAAACTGCTGCCACACAAAACGTACTTTGATCATTTTATTTTCACTAGGTGTTATTTAGTTCTACTACTTATAATCTGAAGTGTGGCACAGTAGGAAGCTCAGAATGCAACTGTGTATTGCCTAACAGTAATAAGACTTAGCTACAGCATCTCTTGTTAAATCTTTCTTGTTAATTGGGACAACACAGCCTGGCTGCACATCACCGTGTTGAGAATTAGAAACAATCTATGGTAGTTACAGTAAAGAGGAACAGCAAGACACTGATAGCTGCGATTTTTTTTAATTAAAAAAGAATGAGAACAGGCGTGTGTGTGTTCAGACACTGTGGTAGAGGAAGGATTTGTTGTAGCCTTTTGGCTTCCAAAGTAGTCATGCATTCCTGTAAATCAGTGTTTCTCAAACTCTGTGAAAGCATGGCCTCCCTATTTGCCTCATCTGTCTTTATGCAACTATCAAATTGGCAGCATCTCAGTTTCTCTGGGGGAGGGAAATCAGAACGCTCTGTAATTACTGGCTACAAGTGTTTATGGACAGTGAGTTTGTCCAGCAATTAAAGGCATTTAGCTGTTCCCTTCCTAATACAGAACTTCCAGACAATAATTACAGCCTGCTTTGCCCTTTCCTGTCCTTAAGGAGGATTCCCTTGGGTGCTTTTGTAATTCCCACGGGGGCTGTTGCCTGGAATTTGAG
Organism: Athene cunicularia; assembly: GCF_003259725.1. Lineage (NCBI taxonomy): Eukaryota > Metazoa > Chordata > Aves > Strigiformes > Strigidae > Athene > Athene cunicularia. The sequence goes on from NW_020799097.1 coordinate 81,279,740, forward strand.
AAACACTGCTGTAAACCAAACAGGAGCACGAGATAATACCTAAGAGCAGCTGTTTATGCAAAGCTGCTTTCTTTGCAAATAAGGTGCACCATATGCTTTGAAGGCTTTCCATGCACTGGATACTCTCTTTTCTCACACTTGACTTCTGTCTATCTGTGTAGCATGGCTTGTTCACACAATATGTCATTATGGCTGCATGCAGTATATCAATCTGTGATGCTACGTTGCTATTCAGAATTACCACCTGCATAACATGTTAAAGAAAAACAAATGAGAGATTTGCTGTTGGAAAAAAAAAAAAAGATTTAGCTCTAATGTTACAGTACAGGTTGTACTGTCCTTTTATGTATTCATTGCTTCTGTTCAAAGTTGCCTTTTGCTATGTGTTATATATCAAACGCCAATTAGTTTGCATGCAATCAGCTGTTCAGTTGTGGCAGGAAATAGATGTCTTGTGTGCTTTTCACTGAGTTGTATTAATATTTCCCACTGTATTCGTTTGTGATTCCAACCATTCCAGAAGAAGGAACGTTAAACAGCTTGTATTCATTGTTCTAGGATTTACAAGAACCTGAGATGAAGTGGCACTGTGTGTTTTTTAGGACATCTTCCAATGCTACCCATTCCAAGGCCTTAGCTGAAGAACAACTGTCCTGTAGTATTGTGAAGTTAGAAAAATAAATATTTAGAGGTTGCTTGTTACATTTGAAAGAACCTAAACCCACATGCAGCTCCCTGACCTAACTTGTGTCTGTATGTAATTATAAGTGTGTGGCCCTCGTGCTAGGCACCCTTCTTACTGCTCTTCAGACAGGCTTTGCTGAGAAGCAGTGTCTTCCAGGGCCATATCTTCCTGGCTGGCCCTTCTGCACTCCAGGTTCCGACTCATGAATATGGCATGGGCTGGACCTGCCTCTCGCTGCCGTCTAGGTTCTGTAGCATCAGTTGTTTCACAGGTCTCTGTGTGTTGCTGGAAAGAAAGAAAAAGTCAACTAGTTTAGGAAAGTTCTAAGTAACACTTCAGCTATTTTTTGATGTGACAGGTGAAAAAAGTTAAAAATTGATCTGGGAGTGTCATTCTGTGAAACTGCATGGGATTCTTAACATGCATTATTCACAAGGGACTTCTGAAGAGGTACTTGTCACACTTTGTGTAACGCATAAATTTGGAAACAAAAGCAGACCAGGAGCTAGAGGTTTAGTACCACAGATGTACATGTATAGAGAGCTGTAAAATCATTTGGATTGAAAAGGACTTCTGGAGGTCATCCAGTCCAAACCTCTGCTCCAAGCAGGGCTGACTTCTAAAAAGTTAAACTGGGTTGCTCTGGGGCTTGCTTTGTACGCCAGACTTTAAATCCAACTGACAAAGAAACCTGTTCATCAAAACTGGAATGCAATTATCAGTCTGAAAATGTTATGCGCGGTGTCACCCCATTGTAAGGAGTCCATTAGTATAAAAGCTTTCCAGAACTGTGCTGTGTTAATGTTTAAATAAAACACTTCCTCCTTAGCACTTCAAATAGGCACCTGGACTCTTGAGCAGTGACTCTGGCCAGGATTCACCTTACCTAAATTTAGCCATGTAGTCTTAGTATATCATCTAGGCTGTCAATGGTTGGCAAAGTGATAGGAGTGTCCCAGGGGAAGATTTCTTCCTGACAGCAGTAAGGATGAAGTGGATTGTCCTCTCCACTGAATATAGAGGCCACACCAAGAATCAAGATTTCAAACCCAAATTTTAGATGGTTTAAAGTTAGATGAGGTGAATCCTACCGTTAGTACTCAGTATTGCAGACTGGCAGAGTTCTTGCAAATTAGGCTATAAACTCTTGAGTGTTGGAATTATGCCTTGTCATCTGATATTTTCAGCTGTACATGTAGAAATATTATTAATGCTTATTAGAGTAATAAAGCAGGATTGGACCCAGCTGAGTAACGTTGTCAACTTCTGTTGAAGTTCATGGCAAAACTCCAAGGAAATATACCATACATGGTATTTTTGGGTTAAGAGCAAAATACACACAGGCTAAGGAGCTTTTTTTCACTCGAGGTTTGGAGAATTATTTGAAAATTAGATAAGTTATACAGTGTTAAGAATGACAGTGTTTTGAACTTTCCATATCCACAACCTTCCCCTGTTGCCAATTTGGTTTCCATTTTGGTAGGCCAAATACAAGTCTGTCTTAATTAGGTTGTCAACTGCCATTTTCAATCACCCTTTATCTCTAGTCCATCTCCTCACATTACTGCTCTGTAGTGCAGTTTCAAAAGTTTCAAAATTCAGGAAGGCAACTGATGGCAACCAAAGTTAAATAAATACATAGATAATAAAACAGTGACACCACTATGTACATTGAATTTTCCAGGGAAGATGGGAGTAGGACTTGAAGTTCTTTGTGTGTACTGTTTTGCTGCTAGAAAATGCTGAATCACAAGGGCATGCAGGCTTCCTTTGGGAAATACTTCCTTTGACTAACCCTTTCAGCAACAAGGTTTTCAAGTCCTGGATTGAATTTCTGGTCAGAGAGGTTCACTGCTCATTGTTCAGTGGGAACTGTTCCTCCTTGTACAAATAATTAAGTCCTGCATAAGCAAGCGAGGAAGGAGCTATTTAGTTTGCTTATGATGGTACTCATCATCTGGGCTGCAGAAAAGGGACCCAAGTCCCTGGTCTGAGTGAAAGGAAGTGGGACTTCACCCCAGTTTGCAATTTCAGGTGCATGCTTAACAGCCAACCTGTCAATTACTTATAAATACATCACTGTCGTACACACATGCACACACACACACACTTATTAACCAGTCTCATTTTCATTGTGATGCAAGAAAATCCGAAACAAATACCAAAATCCTGATGTTGTTTTGGAAAATACTTTTTTCTGACCAGTGAGAAGGAAGAAACCCAACAGGAGTTCAAGAACCTGATAGGAGAGCAGTACAGTAGCTCAGCTTAGTGCTACTATTCTGGCTTCAGCCTTACCCGAGTTGCTTGACTTGCTGCTCTAGCAGATGGGCCCATGGCAATATTCATACTGCTGGATGACTGGGTGTCACTGGTGTTACCTCCATCTGCAGCTGAGAGCCCAGAAATCACTAAAGCACTTGAAAAACTTCTCTTGCCGAACAGCAGGCTGAGAGTTGAGCTGGTGGAAGAGGCCAGACTGGACCTGAGCATTGCTGCAGCTCGGTCCTGCACAGTCAGCTGGCCAGCAACAGGAACAGCAGGGGACTGGGAAAACACAGAAGTTGCCGAGTTGTGGAATGATAGCTGACTGCTAGAAAGCCTTTGGGCAATTTCATGGGCAGATGTAGATGTTTGGATGAAAGGCTGGCGGCTTTCTGCAATTGGTCCGGAGTGACTTGAAGCAGGAGGCCTTTGGTTTAAAGCAGTGTGTGCCTGGATGGACTGACTTCTGGGTTTTCTCCTGCCTTTAAGAGAAAGTTTAATATATTTAAGTAAGTGGCATCCTGATGACCTGCATGCTATTGACAGTGTCCCATGTGTACATAGGGCTATTGGTGTATTACTACTGGTTTTATCAGCATAAGAATCCCAAGAATAACAGAAATAAGTTGCTAAACCTATGAACCTTCCTGTGTTTTCCACCACAGGGGTCTGGCTTTTGGTCAGAATAGCTCTGGTGGTTCTGCACTGAGTCAAAATACAGGAAAATAAGAAGACACCTCAAGGAAAGTAGTCTAATTGCAGGCTCACACCTATTCTGCCACATACATTTTAACCTGCCCCATGAATGACGGAGCATAGTGTTGATGTAACTCCACTCCCCTTTGATAACGTCACTCAAGTAAACGATGTTGATTATCCACCTTACAGGGCTTGGTATAATTTAATGTAAAAATAAACCCCAAAACCTGTGAGTTAGAACAACGTCACACAAAAAAGAATTGGTTTTGCATATGGGGAAAGAGAATTTGATAATTCAACTGAGTAAAAGACTACGGCATTCAAGCCACAAGACAGTTTTTAAGACTAATATTAAATGATATCTGAATTCCAAGAATGATATTTACACCATATCACAGACTGAAAAGATGTGAACACCTTTAGCTAGGGTAGTCTGTTGGAGGTCTGAATGAGACCCACATAAAATTTTTGCTCCATTCTGTCAAGTGTCTCAGCACAGCCACTGTTGGATACAGAGTAGATGAGAGGAGCTATTCTGACATGCTGAGACAACTTCTATCTTCCTGTAGATATACACCCCCATTTTAAACATTTATATCAACACCTTATGTCATTCAAACAAGTTCTGTATTTCTTATGCTTGCATATTTAAATAGGCATAGAATGAAAAGTAAACCAACTCACTGGCCAGTGAACCCCCAGATACTTGCACCCAGGCCCCTTGCAAATGGCATGCAGTGGGCTGGCAGGCACCACAGGCCCCGAAAGAGTTCACTGTATCTGCAGACAGGCTCTAACCCAGGCTTACGCAGCAAATACCCCATCACACGAGTGCCTGCTTGGCTTTTTTGCTTTCCAGGAAACTTCAAACAGTAACACAAGCTGGCATTTTGGTTTCCTAGCTATAGCTGTAGGGTACAGAGTTGATGCCAGAAAATCTGTTGAGAGCCATCAATGCAGAAACAATTTTTTCTGGCAAGCATTTCCAGGTGGTTGGTAATTTTTTTTTTGCTTTGGTTTTTCCCAATACCCAAACTATGGAGGGGCGTGAAGCACTGAAACTCCTCCAGATACTGAAATCTTGCAAGCATAAAGGAATATACATCTCACACTGTCTTCTAGAAACATGACTGCTTGCTGAATTCATGAGGGTTCCAGTAATGCAGAATTTCATGTCCATACTATTTGTATTATACAGCTGAAACATGCTGTTTTACATCCACAGACCAGCTTTCCAGAGGCTGGTATCATCAGCCCCATTTTTCAGATGCTGAAGCAAAGAGTAAGATTTAGGTAACTTGGCACAGGTGGCAGAGCTGGGCCACAACCTAACTGGAGCACTTGAGCTGGACTAAAACCTGGTTGGTTTGGCAAGCACTGGACACTTTCACACCCCACTTACTTAGAGTGTATCTTTAGTTCTACTTTTATACTCCACAAGAAAAAAATAATTTCCTAAGATGGCATGCAAAGCAGCATCCTCTGTAATGAGAGCCCCGAGGTCTCTGCTTGCAAGCAGTGGGATGGGCGCACGTGGCTCCTGTGTGCCACGGTGCCGCTGTCCTCTGCGCTTCGGGCATGATGAACGGGGAGGGCACGCGCTGTGACGGGGGTCAGGCCTGGCCGCCGTGCCCATGTCTGGCCTCCGCAGGGATTCAGGTTCTTCAAACTACGGGGTTTTGTTTAGGTACTTTGGTTTTCACATCTGATGGTTATTTTAATGTGTTACCCTTTTTAAATAAAAAGAACGAACTAGAATTAAGAACAGAGGGGCTGTGGTGTGTTAGTTTGTGCAGGGGCTAATGTGGCCAAACATCTGTTTGTGATTTAAATTGCCAAGCTGACCCCTGTCCAAAAGTATTCTATATTCATCCCAAATGCAGTGGTTAGAGCATTGGACAGGAGACCACCCGCGTCTACACATAAATAACTCTGTCCCTGAAAACACTTAGGAAACAATGGCTGTTCTATAAACTGCATTATGAAATAAGGACACTTTAGGGGAGAACCCCACATGTTTCCCGTGCTCCCGATTTTGGTCACACTTTTATATAGGGCTTTCATTGCATTTTGCAGACTCAGTGGCACCATGCTGCAAATGAAATATGAAATATGAAAACATTAAATGCACTTAATTCACAGATTATGAGTCTAGAAGGGATTGCTGTGATCATCGTCTTCTCTGCTCTATAGCATGAGCCAAAGAACTTCCTGGAATTAATTCCTGTATGGCATTACTAATTACTATGATTATTTTTAAGAAATGCATCCAATATCTCCAGTCACAGAGAATCCATCTTAATGCTTAGTCACTTGTTTCACTTTATTTATTATCATTGTTAAAAATGTGCACTTGATTTCAAATCTGAATTTGTTTAGCTTTGTTATATCCAAGTCTACTCAAATCAACTGTCTTTGGTCACTTCTTGTTACCCAGGTAAGTACTTACAGACTGTGATCAAAGTCTCTTTTGCTATATAAATTGTTTGAAAGCTCTTAATCTTTCACTACAGGATGTATTTCCCAGATCTTTGATCACTTTTTGGCTCTTCTTTGAACTCCTTCCAAATTAAAAATGTCCTTCTTAAATTAGGGCACTAGGACTGTGCATGGTAGGCCAACAGTGTCCTGAACCAAAGTCAGACTGACAGACATGCATTTCCCAGGTCACCCTTTTCATTCTGCTTTTTTAACAGGCATAGCGTAAGTTCTTTCCCAGCCCTCTGGTATTGCCATAGTGTCCCAATACTTACTGAAGATCAAACAGAGCTTGCTTTTTAACCAGCTCTCTTAAAACCTTCTTCAGTGAGAGTCATATGGATTTACTCAATTAAGCATATAGCTTTGATAGCCATTCTTTCATGTTCTTTGTAGCTGCTAGGATGGAAGGAACGACTTCATGATCTGGTCATAGAAATAGATCATCTACAGTTTTTCCAATACAAACCAGATATCTCTTTCTCATTCCCACATTATTGGCAACTCTGCCTTTCTATGTAGGGACAGATCAAGACCACTGTTAGGATTTCTTTTGCTTCTAATACTCTTTAAAAATAAATGGCCACAAACTCACTTTCATCTTTTTATCCCTAATGGTGCTAGCCAGAAACTTCTCTGTTTCATTCTCTTATCAATAGTCTCTCAGGACTGGATGCTGATTTGTATTTGCTATTTTCCACCTCCTTGCATTTGTTGTGCATTTCTTCATTTTACCTCAAAGCCAGGTTGCTTTTCTTAACTAAGTGGGACCTTCTGTCTTGATTGTGGTTTTCTGGGCAATCATTACGTTCTTTTAAACAACTCACAATTAACTTTCATTCTTGTATGGCATGCTCAGGATCATTATTTTACAATTAAGTTTGCCATTCTGATTACTGCAGTGTCAAGTTATGAGTATGCACATGGGGATTCCTCTAATGCTAGACTCAATTAAAAGCAACAGTTATTTTATTCTTACAACATGATTTATATTCAGGGCAAGATTTACTCCAGTCCTGTCCATTATCTTTAATGATAGGTCAAAACGATCTAAGAGGAAACAAACAAATATCATACCCCTCTAGTTCTCTGCTTTAATTTATACAGTAATACCACAACTTGTTGAAAGATTAATTGGCTTTACATTACAAGTACTGATCCCACAATGATAGGTCTCACAGTGTCCCACTGCTAAACTTAACATATATTTCCAGTGTGAAGGCCTGTAGTTCTACCTCGTCAATATATCTAAAGTACTTAGGAACCCATAATTTAGTATGAGGGCTCAGCTGTTAGTTGATAGAATGATTGACAACATTTAATTTTCTCTTGATAACTGCTGTATAGACTTCAGAAATTATTTCCTGTTTGTTTGTTCTCCACATGCATGAACAGCCAAACCAATTCCTCAAGTAAATCGCCATGGTCCTTCCAAGATTATTAAGATTTTTGCATATGTTCACTTCTGCTGTTCTCAGCCAACAATAAGGACAGGTTCACTGTGGTACGGGCTCCCTGCATCGCACATGTAGACTCCCTCCCATCTGCATTTCTCATTCTGCCATTGTTAGTGGCACCTCCTAGTCCAAAGGTTACACATAAAGGAGTTTGACAGTTGAACCTTTGGTGAATCACATTTATCTTATCCCTTCCCAGTAAATACCTGGAACAATATGAGGAAGGCATCTCCTACATGTTCTTGGTCACTAGGAAAAACAAAGCTCTCTCCTTCTAAAATTACTTTTTGACTGGGTATGAGCACACCCCAACAGCATCTACCTGTGTGGCCCCTCAGAAGACTACAGAAAAAGCCAAGTAAATTGTGCAAATACCTGCACGCTGGTGGACCTCTTGAGATGAAGCTTGCAACTGAGGAGTTCCATCTCTGGTGGGCTGCGAGCTACTGCTCTGGCTTGAATTACCTGTGGAATTGCTGCTAGACGAAGACCCCCCTCCACTATCCACGTCTTCAACATTACCTCTCTCGTGGTGAGCTGCATGGCAGTCCTTCCGCATTCTGTTTGGGGGAACACACACACATGATCAGCCATTTATTACATACAAAAACTTGTGCCACCAATGTTAGGTGCCCTTAAGATATGTAGTTGTACTCTCTCATACCCCACTGCAGGTCTTTTGACATTTTATAAGATAACAAAGTGATGATATGGCAAGCTTACTTGGAACAAAACCATATATGACACAAACCAAATCTTTCCATGACTGTGTTAAGTGGCTTTGGAGCCGTGCAAGACCTTAGGATTCTATCTAATGTTACAGGGCTCTCTAAAGATCAACTTTTGCATGAGGTAACAAACAGCAAAGCAGAGGAATGGAATGGAGGGGGCTCAGAGAGAATGAGCTGCATGGTGGGAAACTAGCATATTAAACCACTAGATTTAATCTGGGAATTTTTGCGTAGGCCTGAGCATGCAAGCTGGCTCCCGTAGTCTCTCCATGGTACCCTGCCTCTCCTCAACCACAGTGGCAATAGGGCAGATGGAGGAAATGAGACAAGAGGGAGTTATTGCTGTATGCAAAGTGAATGTAGAAATGAGAGATGGAATGTGTCAGATACTGACCAATCATACCTAGGGGAAGTCAGGCAATTTTGCTGGATAGTAAGTACATTTTTAGATGTGTTTTGGTCAAGAATAATGACTTGGGGATGATCCTTTATGCTGCCAAAGCTTTGGTGCATCACCTATCATAACCCACCAGCACATTTACTCGTTCTGACATGTCACTGAGTTACAAAAAGATACCCTCATTTGCAAGGCATGAACAGTAAAATTCCCTGGAATAAGGGAGATGTCTGTGGTATTAAGTGATTTGATAATGAATCTTGCTGAACATGTACAAAGCTTTGCTTATAAAGCCATGAATGACTTAATGAATTTGATTTCTGCTATATCTGTAGGGCTATTTTATTATATTCTGAGTTATTTGCAATTTTTACTCATAGATAACAGTATGGAATTACTCTCTTTTAACAGAAAATACAGTGGAACTGAGACGGCAGGGTCTCTATCTGCATAGCCAAAATTTAACACCTACCTTAACCATTTGGTTCTGAACCACTTTTTAATGTTGTCCAAACTGACAGGTCCCCCCCAAATGTTCCTCAGTTGGCTGTGTGTCCCAAGATACGAGGTGGTTAAAGGGGAAACGTACATTGGATATCCCAGTGGCTGATCACATGAAGAATTAATTAAGTTCCGCAAGACCTGTTTATTGTTCTGGATGCTTCCTCTCTCTGGGTTACGATTGCGTAAGAAAATCAGTTCCTGCTGCTGCCCAGCCCAAAGCCCTCTGACGCACTCCTTGTTGACCTACAGGTAGGTTAAAAACACGTGGATCACGTGAAAACGTTTGCTACTTAAGGTGCAGAACTACGCAATCTAGGTAGAACAGCAGTAGCTGTGTGTGCAAATACCTCGTGTCTTTGCACCAACAGGTTTTATGAACTTGTGCAGCTATTCCCTGGTAAAGCATAGAAATGTTATTTCAGATACACAAACAAATGGGTACAAAATGGAAGTCAACTGAAAAGAGTTCCTTTTAGCCTCCAGTCTCTACTCTGATAACTGCTATCAACCTCTCCTTTTGGCCAGATTACTCAGAAATAATATTAGTTGCCACATCCCTAAATTACTTCAATATTAGAAAAATGGTGTATGTACCTTGATAACCTTGAAGCTCAAGTAGCTTTTGTGGAGCATGATAACTTTATATTCATCTGCTCCCTCATCTACCACGTGTCTCAGGGTTAGCAGCTCCTCTCTGTTGGAGAGTACAGCGCTGCGCCAGGCTGGGTCCCCTTCATGACAAATCACAACCTTTTCTTCAAAAGCTTGGATCGCTTCATACAAAACTGCTGGGTCCTCATACTCATCTGGGCAGGTGAACTGGTCCTGGTAGTACGAGAAGAGTATCAAAAAGGTCAGGTGTATTTGTGAAAACACAAAAACTATTAACAGTAAACAAAATCCTGTTTTTTGAACCCTTGCCAGCTGACCCCCCAAGTGACTTGCCATTTGATACAGTGTGGTTTGGGGGAGGTAGAACAACTACTTTAATATAGAAGGGTATGATTTTTGTTTTATTGTAACTTGTTCTGATGTCATATCTCCACTGGACAAAGACACTCAGAGCATGCCAGCTTATCCACTTTCTTTTTATAAAGTGGGAAACGACAGGAGGCAGAGCTTTTGGGTAAGCCAGAGGGAGACTGGAATCACCTCAGGCATTCCACAGTTCTTGTGGAAATCCTGATTTTTATCCATGGAAAACCACCAACAAAAGCACAGACTGGGAATCCATCAGCAGATACCACAGTATTGTGTTATTACTTTAGCTGTTATGCAGCAATACGACCAGTGATAACATTCACAGAACTATTTTGTCAAATTCCTGGATATTAATTCACAGCAGTTCCACTTCATTTATATTCAGCACAATTATAAATATCATGCATGATAAAAGTGTATGATACTAAATAGTGATGCGCCAGAGCAAGAACAAAGTCAGCTCCAAGCTATAACAGGGGTTGACCTGAAGAAATTGGAGCAACTTCAGTGAAGATGTGCCAGATTTTTACAACTGAAACCAAAACAGGGTCAGAAACAGCCTAACATAATCAAACAAACAGCCGTGACACTAACCCTTCAAACCACTCCCCTCTCAGCTGTGTCTTTTAACATATGGAAGTGTTAAATGTGTATTGCCCTTCACGAAAAGATTGATAAATTAGCAATGAGATTAGTCTAATCAATGTATTTCTTTTCTATCTAGAAACCATCTTTATAGTATCCATTCAAGTAAAACATGACATGACGGTCAGTTTTGTTTTGATGAAAAACACAGGGTCACGCTCTTCAAATGGGCAGCGAGTAGGTACAGAAAAGAAGATCAAGTGAATGCAAATTAAATAAATGCCAAGCTTTTCCATGTTGGTTAAGGAAGTTTCTCAGAATAAGACAGCAAGTACTCCAGTTCCCTCTCATTTCTTTTCCTTTGGACAGTTTCTAAGGTTTCCTGTGTTTCCCCAAGAAAACAGATACGGTAGTAAAAGTTAAAAGTAAAAATTTAAAACAGACCCTACCTGGTGTAGCTTCAGAGACATTCGGATTGCCGGGGCAACAACCTTATGCAATAGATCCATGTCTGCAAAGACCCACTCATCTTTTGCCGCTATCCGAAAGTCTCCTTTGAACAGTGCATGGAGCCCATAAAGAAAAGAGTCCAAGCTGTAAGAGAAAGACAGCGGTCACTCCTGGAGCCATTCACAGCTCACCGACCACCGGCCCTTGCCGAGTGGTGCAGTAGCCGGTGGCCCTTCGGCCCAGGGTGAGCTCCTGCAGTACCAGGTATAAAGCAGGCGTCACATCGCACATTTCTAAATAAAAACGCCCCACAGGGTAGGTGGTTTCCACAAAACGAGTGTGGCACCTGGATGCCCTAAGGATGGGTGGCTGGGTCACAGGGTGCCTCAGGGTGCTGCTTTCCTGCGGCTGTGCCAAAGAGACCAGGTCAAAGAGTGCCAGCTGCTCTGCAATCCCTGTGCAGGCAACAGAACCAGCCCCCTCGCTTGAAAGTTTATTGATTGGCCCTGTTACACTTAGCAGTTTTCCTTGCAAGGTAAAACTTAAAAATAAACCAGCTGTAAATAATATTTTCAGCAAATCTGAAGCTTTTGTCACGAAACTCAAACCCAGCCATGAACATTAAACCAGATGTACTAAGAAGAATACTAAGTTTCAGGAACTGCTTGGCAAACCGGGTGAGAGCATGAATCAAACAACAGGCATTTCATACTGAAACAATGAGCCCTAAAGCAAACGTGCACTGGGTTTTGCTTTTCTAATACAAGAAACTAGATGTAACCAGTTCTTCCTGAGCTTGGATGGTGGTTTGCCTGGACATGAATTTAAACTAGAGGTAAAAGGTACAAAATTGAGTAGCTGTTAGAAAATGGTTGCACGAGGGCTTTGCGAAGAGAAGCAACCAGTCTTCAGCTCCAAACTGCACCCCGAACCACGAGCTTCCCATGACACCTCAGCCACTTGTATGTACTTTATGTAGCAGGACTGCTGTCCTAATGCTGCTCTGAAGAAGTGATCTCAAAATTGAGGAAAACAGAACCATCTGTTAAAAACGGGCACCTCTTGCAAACCCACAGGACATGGTTTCATCTACCTACCAAGATTTTACTCACAACAGTTGATTTTTTTAGATTGTAAAAGCTCTGAGGAGAATCTGCATTAAGATGTTAGCAGTTTTCATTACCTCCCAGGCTTTCTCTGGAGAACACATAATCTTTCCACATAATTGAGCTTTCTTAATTATTTTAGGAAAAGGAAAAGATCTTTTAAATTTTTTCTCTAAGAGATGGAGAAGAGAGATTGGGAGACTGCTTGGCCTATCTTCAGCTCAAATGCATTCTAATTTTGCCCTTGGTGAGTAGCACATTTTAGAAATTAAAATGGAAAGATATATATGTTGTTACCAGAAAAACAGCTGGATACCAATTTTCTCCACGAAAGCACCATCTAAGACAAATCAACTAATCAGTGGGACCAAGGCCAGTCAGGAAAGCAGGGCTGTTGCTGCTGGGAACATGAAGAGTATGGGGAGACTTGTGAATTCTTAACTGATTTGCATTTATTAGTACTAAGTTACGTATTAAAACATGCCTATGTGAGACAGTCACTCAGATCTTCAAAACATTCAAGTGCTGATTTCAATGACAGTTATTATGTGTCTTCAAGGTGAGTCCTTGTCATCCTCACTGACTTTCAATCAATCATCTCCACAGTTTAGAAAATGATAATGTACCCAAATCCTGCTTAATAGCTAGGAAAACCCTAGAATAAACAAACCAGTTAGGGGGAAAAAAAATGGTGGGTGCAGCCTGTGTGGTGAAATATGTGATTATCATCTCCTTTGAAAAGGCTAGAAATCAAGAAGGGTCCTTTCACTCACCCACCCACTAGACAACATGCAACATAAACAGCTGAATCCTTGCCTGGAAAAAACACTTCTGTATCTAAATATTTGTCACAGGATGAAGCTGAAAAAACTAACCTGAACTCTGCACCTAATGATGATCTGTAGTACAGTTTTTCCCATGTAACATCCCCTGTATTTGCTCCAAAAAGTTGGCTGGGATGAAGGGAAGAATAGGCAGGAGAACTGGTTTTTACATCATTAGAGGCTCTCAGAGCCAAATCTGAACAACAGAGCAGACGAAGAGTTTGCATTCACATCAAAGTGTCTTATAGGCATTGGCACATGCTAAAGAGGCTGCTGTGAACAGCAGCATCTGCTGAAAGCAAGGCCAAGATTAGGACAGCTATGCAAACTGCAGCTGAGCATCAGCAGTGGGAGCAGAGGGAAGCACGTACAGCTCTCACTGTGCTTAGTTAGGGAAAACTCATCGATTTCTCATCCTTTTGCATAATAAGTTCTGTAACCAGCATTTTTAAGAATAAATATGACTGCTACAAGGAACAAAGCAGTGGTGGCAGTGGTTGTGAGAGGCTGAGAGTCAATTATTTTATATATTGTATTTTCCACTGGACAGGTCTGGATGAGATTGCTGTATGCACAAAACCGTGGACATCTTTTATTCTCTTGCCAATCGTAATGAGGCTTCTGGGTACATTCTGCCTATAACGTGACACTACCTCAAGCCATCACTTCTGTAACAGGCAGCCCTTAATCCACATAAAATGCATTTGTTTTTCTTCCCATTGTTATGCTCTCTCCTGAAAAGTCTAATGAGATTAGAAGGAAGCTATAAAAGCAACAGCTTTGATCTCAGGCCTGACTCGAGGTTGTTTCTGCTTTCTTGGCCGAGTTTTAACATACCTCAATTAGTAATCTGCTGTAGTTACAGGCTCATTCAAAATATTTTTAAAACTAGTTAAGGTAAATTCACATGCCAAAGAAATTACATTAATCAGGAAGAGACATAAGTACTATTTCTGGCAACATTTCTAACCCTCTGAGCTAAGAACCCAAAAAGCTGCTGTCACAACTGTGAGCTGTTTTAGAATAAGACTAGTAGGTGTGGGGGAACCATCGGGCCCCTCAAACATGCAGAATGGAGGGGATTAAGTAGCACCACAAATACCAGAGGGAGGGCAACAGAGTCAGAGCAAATACTCCCTCCTTCAGCATTCCTTACGTTGCTCCAACAGATGAAACTAAAAGCACCTGATGAAAGCCTGAAAACAGTATGGATGAAGACTAATGAGCAGGTGAATATATCTCTGTGTATTTTGCACAACAAAACCCATCCTCTGTCTGCAGTTTATAGACCTTTCCCAATGTTAACTGTAGATTTAATTAAGGAATAAAAACATGCATGCCTGTGAGCTGGTAATGACCTGAATGTCATAGCTCACCCAAATGAAATACCTTCACTAGTAGCCCTTCTAAATGTGGAACTTTAGATGATAGTGGTTGTGAGCTAAGAGTCGAACTTTCCTCCCCTGCTCAGCTCTGGCAGACACAAAGCTGCACTGTCTGCTGGAACTGCCACCAGCCATGCAGCATCACTAGCAGCATTGTGGCGCCATGTCCCGCACTCTCCGCCTCTTTCCCCTCAGATGCTGAGCACTGCAATGTGGTGCCCAGGAGGGAAGGGGCAAGTGGGGCCAGCTGCTTCCATGGGCTTCAGCATGAGCAGTGGTTCCTCTAGGCAGAGCCCTTCCTTGGTGTGATCCTCTGTCCACCCTGAGTGATAGCACCCAGAGGGAGCTGAGGGCACCTGAGCATCCAGGCTTCCTAGTGTGGGAAGTATCTGATGAGAGATGCTTTATTAAGAGATTTTTATATTTTTCCAGATTTGAAACATATACTAAACATTCATGTATTAGTAGGTCTAGTGGTTGACTAGGATTATTAAGTAATTCTTTACAAATGCACATCTAAATATATCACTCATATTTGAATAAATGAATGGTAATGTCACGTCGTTCTTCAAATTTCATTTTGTGTAGGATGCCTCCTAATGACAGTTTAAAAGAGCAATTTGATTTGCATAGCAATGTTCTGCCTTCTTAATGAATGCATTTATTGTGTAATCTAGTGTTAATGTTGGGTTTCTACTGACATTTACATGAACAGGTACACTGAATAATTATTTACATACATTATATAAGAGCATTTAAAATCTTGGTTTACACAGTGACATTTACTGATTAATAGATTAGTCAAAATCATGTGTACATGAGTGCAAATTGATAGTTTACATACACAATGTAAACTTGAATCTCAGTTCTGTAGCGCACACCTCAGTGTAACGTTACCTTTGCATTACTATTTCTGTGCAGCAGTTGGATGAGTGTCACTCCTCATGACACAGCAAGGGCTAGACTTAGTCCAGAGGAAGTTTCCTACCACCTGCACAGTTACCCCAGAGAGTAAAACATGAACCAGAGAGCACAGATTCTTGGCTAGTTTGCTCACATTGGACATATATGAAACTATAAATAGAAATAAGCGTGAGGAGAAGACTACAATGCCTATCTGGCCATTACATCTCGAACTCATCACAAAACCTGTAGGAATGTTGTACACAAGATGCATTTGAGTGTGACAGAGCATGTGTTAAGAGCCCTGATCTCTTACCAAGTGAGCCAGCTCCCAACAGCCGTGCACGTGGTACATCCCCCTCATGCACACAGACGGCTGTGGGACTGCCTGTTCTGACACCATCTCTGCAGAAAACTAAAACCGTCTTCAGCACCAGTAGGCTCCAAGAGGTCCCAAAAATATCCTGACACCTTTTCAAGGAAAAAGACTGTGAAGCATCACCTAAGGAACAATCCCTCCAGCTTCTGAGGATCTTAAGTACTTCTCCTCCACGTAACTGAATGCAGAACTGCATCAGCCTGAGAGCTGGGGGCAAGGACCAGCAATAATGCTCTAAACCACCCTCCATAAGAGCTGCTGTTATCTCCATCAAACACAGAGAGAGGGGAAGGAGACCTGCCTTCAGTGCCTGAAGTTAATCCTGGGGAACATCTCCTTCTGGCCTCAGCAGTGTTGCACATGTTGGACAAAGTCTCCTTCCCCCTGACACGCCATATAATTGTATTCCTATCGGAGTCTCACTGACTGGTGGCTTCTTTGTGTTTAGGTAAGTTGTGAAGATCTGTGTGAAGCAGTAAACACAGTAAGTATGGTAAGAAATGCCCTCTGTGCTGAAGTGAATGTATTTAGGTCATTTTTGCTGATAAAGGTCTTGATGTCAGGAGGTGGCATACCCACCTTGCTCCTTAGTTAATAATTTCTACTAAATTATTTTTGACAATTATAATAAATATATAAATTATTTAAGACAAGAATAAACATATCTCACCAAAATAAAGTCATGTTTTGTAGCTGTAGCAATTTATAACCTGAATTGTGCTACTCACGATTCCTTTTTTTTTGCCCCAAATCTTCCTGACAGTTGAAATGTATTAAAGGTAATTTAACCAGGTGGGTAAGTGACACCGTTTTTCCACAGTGAAACTTTTCTAGAGAAACCTTTTGTGAAGTAGCACTGAAAAAGATACTGACAGAAGCTTCCACTTAATCCCTTTTATGTCACAAAACACATTTTAAAAATACAGTGATTGAATACTGCCCTGGAGCACTTGCTTAATAAAAAGAAATCCAGGATGTAATTAAAGATCTAGGATTATATAGAACAGATTCAGAAAAAGACAGAAATAGAGCTGTGCACTGCAAATAAGTAGTGCATTTTTTGCCTTTCTATAGACCTCCCCACAAAAAGTATTTTTAAGTATGGAGTGTCCACTCACCAAAAGAGAGGAACTAACTTGGTTCATTGGTAATATTCCAGATTAAAAAAAAAAAAAAAGGTATAAATGACTCCTTCAATTATTATTAAAATCTTTACAGAAGACTTTGCAAATAATTATCCTCAACATTCATACTTTCCATGTTAAGCTTTAGAAAGTCTCTGATAATATTATCTCTTTACATTAGCTACTAACTATGTAAGCCAGTACAAATAGGTGACATTGTTGCTGTGCTTGTACTAGCGCCAAAACACTGTAATGAAGATTTTAAGATCTGGTGGAAAGTATGTTAAACATGATGACAGTTTTAGGAAGCTTTTGTGATATTTTTAGATGCATTTCTAATATCGCTGTGACGTATCTATTGCAGGCCCAGATCAAAATCACTTTAATCTTTCCTCAAAAAAAAAAAAATTATAAACGCACACCAACTTTTCTATTATGTTTCCAAACTCTAAAATTTGGATCATGAAAAAAACCAGGGCAATTTTAGAAATATCAACGAGTTACTAAACATCACACTAATTTGAGTGCATAGAAACGAAGGAAACAAATCAGAAGAAAACTACTAGAGGAAGGGAATGTGCAAAGACTAGTGAAAAAAGAGATGATGAAAGCCACTTTAGAAAACAAAAGGAAGCAGCACACCAAGAAATAAGCTGTGTGGGCCACAAACATAACTGTATTTTGCATAACTGATTGAAAGAAGGAGACATAAAATCAAACATTAACAAACATCTCAACAGATAACAAAGCTAGAATGAATATTTAAAAGGACTGTTTTATCTTATAACACAAAATGCATTCAAAATCACACACGCCGTCTTTGCTTGTTAGTAAGACAAATCCTCTCTAAGGAGCATGTTGATAGAGGGCTAGCTTTGCTCACAGTTTTGTGCCAATACAGCAAGGTCACTTAGAAACTGTATTTACTCAACTTCTCTACTCTTACTAAATGCCTGTGAACACAGGGAGCTCAAATACATCTAATAAAAAACTAAAATTAGGTAAGAAGTTGGACTTTATTGAAATAAAGATTATTTTATTAATAAAATGCCTTATCTATGTAACAGCATAAATGGTACTTTGTAGAAGTCAAACAACTCAAAATTCCTAGTGAAAAGGGAAGAATCCTTAATGAAAACCTAAGGTGAAGAGCACATTCAGAAGCAGTCTTAACCAAGCATATTTTAATTAACCAGACTTTCTAGAAGAAGTGTTCTGAATGAGTGAATGAGTAAGGTAGACTGAGAACAGACAAAGCTGTGGTCTCAAGAGATGTGAGGTTCTCCCTTCCTCAGTCACCAGAATGAAGTGGCACAATGAACATGAATACAGCCCTGAGGAATCCAGGACCCTTATGGATTTACTATTATTTAGCTAACTAGATGTTGGATGACTTAGAAGTTTCTTCCTCTTCTGGAGGAAGCCAGCATTTCAGTAGCCAGGCCAGGCATGAGTGAACACAAGCAATCAGTACTCATTCTTTCAATGCAAAATTTGCTTTGCCCTATGAAATAAAGACTGGTATTAGTCATTTAGCCAACTACCAAAGTAAAAGATGTCTAGGAACGGCAGAAAACAAATTATTTTATGGAGGAAAGAGGCTTTTCATCTTGATCTAAACTTCTGTTGAGATTCCACATTAAGTGAAAAAATACAAATGGGTCTTTGCTTTAAGATGAGGAAAAGGGGTTCCTAAAAATTACCTGATGGCCATATTGTGAGCTGCAGTTCCCAAAGCTCTTCGACCCAGTATACACAAGGCAAAGGAAAGTGTCACTAGAGGAGAATCCTCATCGCTGTCCAGGTGCTACAAAGTTTTAAAAATAGCTTGTTATTCTAAATGCAAATACCATCTTTAAAAGCACTGCAATACTATAAACAGTGACATAAATAAAATTTGCATGTAGCTGGACCTACACACAAAAAAGTTCTTTGCAATTAAACAGGACAAGAAGAAGATCATTGCCATCAGAGGCTTTCTGCAAAATGCAAGCTTAATTTGCCCACTGGCTAGAAACAGAACATTTTAATCTCAGCTGGTGAGAAGCCAAAGGAGGGGAGCTTTGTCAATGGTGGGGTTTTTTTTTATTTGGTTTGTTGGTTTTGATCCCCCCAGATCTGACATTCTAAAACAGAACAGATTCCTTACTGCTGAGAAAGACTGCAACTGGAGGCAGACAAGCCCCTTTTCGTGGGACAGTGCCTATGAAACACCACCACAGACTCCAAAAGAATGATCTATTTGGAAAAATTTGGAGGAACAAACTTTTAGTGAATAACGATATATATTGAAATTGTGTACCGTTGATGACACTGACCTCACATTTTGACAATCAGTCAAAACATTTAGTTCACGTTTACTAGCTCAGGAGATTTTCTTTACTGAAATTTTTGCAAAGAAAACTTTGCTATCAAGCCGGAGGAAAAAAACTGAAACAACCCCTCATAAATATGCACCTTTAGGAGGATATAGACTATTATTACAGTCCATGCAATGAGTGATTTCTTAGAGCTTTCTTTGACTCTCAAACTGAAGCCAATTTTAATGGAGAATAATCCTTCTATAAAATACATTGATTTTCAGGGCTATGTGTACATTAAAGCTTTTTATACATCTCAGCTCCTACATGAATTTTACCTCTATATAGTCAGTGAATTACAAAAACATAGTTAAAAGGTGTAAAAAATTATAAATATGCATGTGTGTGCACACTAGTGCAAGCATTTGTTTGCCCTTTTAAGTCTGAGAAGTTTCAAGTCTATTGGGCATCCCTAAATCTATTATTCTATTTGAAGGTCTCAGCCACATAACAAGTGTAAAAGCATCATTTAAGAGTGGCTCTCCCTGCACTGTGCAATTCTTTGTGTGTCAGAACTTGGGAGCTGAGACATGGAGATGGGAAAGAAAGGGATAAATATTCTCAGTAGGAGGAGATGGTAGGGAAGGCTCACAGGACAATTCAGTAAAAACAGTATCAGTATAATGATATGCAGAGGAACTAGTGAAATGGTATTCAGGGTTAGAGACATGAGAAGGAACTGAAGTGGAGAAGAAACATTAAGATTCAGCAGTGTTATGCCAGCTAAGGTCAGTGGTAGCAAATGCAATGTGCACTCAGTGATCCTGAATGAAAAATGCACAAATAACAGCACATAGTGGCCAGGAAAGATACACTTCTCATTTTTTACCATAATCAGCAAAAATCAGAAAATTAAATCAAAGGAATATGCGTGTTTGAAACTGTATTCTCCCTCTGGGCTATTTTGAGTATTCCACGGAAATACAGTAGTGCATTTCCAACAAATGACTGCTGACCATGAGTAATCTTAGTGGCTCAAAGCATGGGAATGCATAGCTGTAAACCTGCCCTTGACCTTCCAAGAGCTGCGAGGCAATTTCACACAGTTTTGCGACATGGTTCACATTTGAATTATGAGCTCTCAGAGGTGACCTATACTACCAGTGAGTTTGCTATGCACTTCCCTACCATTTGAAGACTGTACCCAAATATAGGCAAATTTTCAGAAAGGATACACAAACCACAAACATTTGGCAAATGTACCCAAACACTGGGAACACTGAAGGAACAGTAATGCTCTGATGACATTCCCTGAATTGACTCTGCTCTAGCAGTACTTCGGCGAGCACTTGTTATATCCATGCTTTCTAAAGCTGATGTAATTAATGGCATTGGAAGTGTGTGCAATAAGGAATTGGTTCAGTATTCAAAACCACTCCTTAAAACTCTACTTTTTGCACAAGGGTGGTCTCCAAAATATGTTTTTTCCATTCCACAAAGCGTATATTTTCCTTTTATCTGACATCTTAAATAAATTTTATTGTATTAAACCTGAGCAAGCAAAAGAGTAAACATGCATCATTTAACTCCTATCACAAGAATTAAAACTACTACTACTAAAAAAAAAAAAAAAAAAAAAAAAAATTGCAAGCCTTACCTCCACCCTTTTTCTAGCACAGAACTGAATCCAATCCAGATAAACACTACAGAAACTGGCTCTTGTTATTCCTTGGAGACACGGAACATAATCTTCATCGATGTTAATGTTAAACATTGCAAGGTCACGTTCAATATAATGCCACTTTGCATAAGGCTGCAGTATCTTTTGCATGGATTCATCTTTTATCCAGTCAAGGATTTTGGGAGAACTTGCTGTAAAGTATATTATACTCTGTTGAAAAAACACGCAAACATTAGTCACTCTATCTCTGATTAAAGCAGATGTATTTTACACAGAAGAGAATAAATCAAATAGGACCACACTAACATATTTTTCCTATTTTTCACTGCTTGGCATCATTGCTTCACAAAACTGCTCAAATTAGAAAGATTATAATAATTGATATCTAAATAGCAGACAACAGAAAAACAAGTCATGTTTTTAATACCCTTCTGCCTTACAGGAAAATTAAAACAATAGACTATGATAAGAATACAGAGTTCCAGCATTCAAATGTGTTAATTACTGAATATTAGTGGGGTTCTATACTCTACAACCAAGAAGGTGATATTGGTAAAAGTTTATGCATATTTTGAAAAAACAGTAGTAGATGGTCATATGCACAAAATAGGACTCTCTTTCCTCCATGGACTTCCTGTTTTATGGGGATGAAGCTTTCCTAATTCTTTAACAAAAACGGTTCCATCATGATTTAACCACAAACATGAGATTTGACAGATGTGTACAACACAAGTCTGAAAACCCTTGTTTTAATTGCTGTTTTCTTTCTGCATTTAGTAGTGTCACTATTTTTGTTATTTGTCGATGAGGCCAATAAAGAAGCTGATACCTGATGTAACTGAGGTTGCTTTTAAAGCACTGAAGGAGGAGCATCATTCAGAAGGAGCTCTTTTACCAAATGCAGAAATATTAAAAAGCAGCAACACTCGTATCTTATATCTGTGCCCGAGTTTCTGAGTTTGAGTTCTTCCAAGCACTCCCTGGAGCCATTAAAATAATAACAAATAATAATAAATAAAATATTTTTAAAAATCCAACCCAAATTTAAAGTGTACTTTCAAATAATATGATACTAAAGGAGAAGTTCCAGTGCTGCAAAGGAAAGCGGCATCAGCTGGAAAGTCCCATTATAATGGTTTATGATTAAAATTTTTGTTTTAATAAAAGATATTAATTTAGAATTGGATTCCAAAGCAAACGAGGGGCAAGTGGACATGACTGAAAATGATGTAGCTCTACTTTACCCATCCAATGGAAATATTATTAAGCAAATAAATGTATAAAATGAAAATATGATGGATTAAAAAGGGCAGAAGCACTACCAGCCCTTTTAAAAATCCCAGATGCCCTCCCCAGTTAATCTTTCAAGTTGTACAAAATACACAAACAAGAGGAAAATTAAGCTCCAGAAGAAAAAGACAAGTCAGGCAGATACAGACTGAGGATGGACCCTTCTTGGCATGTGGAGAACAATACACCCTTTTAAAAAGATGCATGCAGAAACAATAGGAGCTGGAAACACAGTGCTTACTGAATCCAGACTTCTTGAATACTAAAAAATGTTTAAATAAGAATATATTGAGAAGAGATGGAGGAGACACAAGGGAAAAATATCACAGTAGTTGGGCAGGAAATTATTTCAAAATGTATGCAGAAGGGCTACAGAAGCTGACCCACTTTATTTGTGGAGAATAAAAATCCTTTCATAAGAAGAAATACGGGCCTTTCTAGGCTGCCAATGAAACTGCAAATGAAATAAATACATTAGGAATAAGACGCTCAGTGCAACTCATTGTTTAAAAGACCAAAATGGCAATGATTCTTCAAGGATAGGAGACCTGAAACAAAGCAGGCTCTTCGTTGATCTTCAAAATAGAGAATTATTACTCTCACCTGTGTTTACAAAGAAGCAGATACACCTGGGATAAAAAATCAGACTCGCAATCAAGATGTAGAAATAGCAAAAACTTCTGTCACCTAATTAAATTCTGCTTAGTAGCTCTTCCTAGATATGTTTTGTGCACAAGTACATCCGCAACTATATGGCAATTCAGAAATAATATGGTAAATATTTACAATATTGTAAGCTGCAAAGAATAAACTAGAAGCACTCCAAATGCTCAGTGCAATGGAAGTGCAGTTGCTGCAAAAACTCCAGCCTAAGTGTTTTCTAGGCTTGTGATTTATATGACCTGAATAATGCATTAACTAGAGTTGTTCTTACAATTAGTCTCCTACAGTTAAAAAGAATGTGTCAGGGCTTTAAAATGTTCACAGTGAAATTACGCAGGGTCTTTACAGCTCAAGATTTCCTCATAAGAGCAAGCTGGGGAAGGAATGAATTCTCACCTCTGTTTCTGATATTGTTTATCTGGATGTAAGTACTAAATAAACGGGGTAAAAGCAGATATGATACATAATATAATCTTCACACCTTCCAAGGCTGTACTAAGGATTTTACTAAATCTTATCAAAGATCCTGTTTATGGAAGAAATGAATAACTTGAAGAATACGAGAAGAAAATCTCCATATAACTTTCTTTTTGGAAGTGTCATTCTAAGAAAGGGATCTCCTGAGCTCACTCTCCCTTCACTGAAGGGAGCCCCAGCCCAGGCTAATATTGAAGCTGCCAACAGTTTATTATTATTTTCTGTTCATCCTTCCTGAAGAAGAGAAGTAGATTAAAGGACTGACACTTTTCTGAGAATGAAGATCTGTCGATGCAGTGTTACAGTACTGGCTCAACTAAATCCAACCAAAAGAGATTGAATTTTTGCACCTTCAAACCCATAGTTGGTGGCATTAACAAACTCTGCATACAGTGGAGATGGAGCTATAGCGTGCCTCAGTAGTATGGAGATCCTTTAACCCACCTTCCTTTTACTCAGAACAGCATCAGTTAACCACACCTGTATCATACTGTGACAAAAGTTTGTCTAAGCCATCTTACCCATGTAAGCTTCTTCTCATGTATGTCCAAAACCAGAAGCCCTGAACTACCTTTTGGTTAAGTTTTACTTCCCACGTGATGAACCTCACACTTTACACAAGTCCTCCACATATTAGTTGATTTAAAGGCACTAACAAAGTTCCAATTACAAAACACGGTTCTCTACCGGTTTAAACTAATAAGCTTCTGATTTGATTGCAGTTGAGACTGGGATTTTTTTCAGTCTCATTCATCATCAAAAGCTGAGTCATCTATCAGCTTGCTTCAGTTTATGTTCAGTTTATTCAGGTTGCCTTTTAAAGTAAAGTGAAGCAATTGTAGCAACATGTTCATTTCAGTTTAAATAAGGGTTTGCTTTTCTTAGTTGAGATAAATTGCTTAAAACTAATTTAATTTATAGCCACAAACCCCCCTTCTAAGACAAAAAAATCATGCTCGCTGCAGTTTTGTTTCTAATTAGTTAATTAAACAAAGCAGGTTGGTTACCAGGCCCTATTGCCTGTAAAATTATTTTACAAAGTAATCGACTGGATGATAAAAGCAGCTTTGTGAGGCAATGATCTTGGTTTTACTGCATTGGCTCTCACTTGCCAAAAAAAGTTGATTAATTTATTTACAATAGGTCTTTCTCTAAGGTTGACAAGATTTTCACATTTGCAGAGATGTAAGTAGGAAGGAGTTGTCAAGGATGGTTGGGAGCTTTAGTGACTGGCTTCATGGCAGTACCAGTGGCATAGGAGGCAGCATTTGGCTCTTGTTTTAGTAGAAGACAATAAAGCTCAGCAATTTCTTCATTTGCTGGACTGGAAACAAGATGGAGATGTCTTGCTAGACTATAAAGTTCAATTATTTTGACAAATTATTATCTTGTGGTCATTGTGATCTTAATAACTGCAAATACAGAAGTGATGTAAAGGAATTGCTGTTTAATCAATGGAATACAACAACTTCAAATGTGTTGTATATATATAAAAACAGCAGGTAAGAAGGAGGTTTGTACTGCTAAAAAAGCACATTTGAGAAACAGCTCTTCAGAGATTTCCCAAGAACTTCATGCTTGTTGATTTTTATTTTTATTTTCAAAAAAAAAAAACAGGGGAAAGGCCAAGTCAAGAAGAAATAACAAACTGTCAGTAAAGTTTTTCTTTGTAAGAATGCTTCTTCTGACTTTATCGCTAGAGGATGTTAACTCACCTTCTTGATTTCTGCTTAAGCATGCCTGCGATTTTGTGTACTAACTGTAAGTGGTCAGAATCAAATGTAGCAAAGGGAGAAATGAATTAATTACCCCTATCTAACATCAAATCAGTCTGACCACCAGCAGTGCAGATGTATAAATATAAAGCCAAAAACCTGAAACACTCTTTCTTCTATAGACAGTCAGCATTCTATTTGACAAACCTGCCTAGGAATGAAGTACACTTTATCAAAGAGTTTACCTTTATATAGTATCTGATAAGTATTCTCCGCAGATCGAACACTTGCAGCATTGTTGCAGCGTTGTTATCAATGATGCTATACCCTTCCAGGATGTACTGGGTTCGTGTTATTTCCCACGTCAGCCATCGGAGGTTAAAGGCTGCATTACATGATAACAAGTGAGGCAAGTGCCCTGGCTTACAACAGCAGCAGCCTTCATTGTCTTCATCTCCTTCTGTTATAGCTTCCACTTCTCTCTGCTGGCAATATGTCCCTTGGCAGTGAGAAAAAGAGAGTATGCTGCCAGTTATTGGGGGATGAGGAAACAAAGGACTTCTTCCAAGCTGAAAGAGTATGACTGAAGGCTCTATGCACTTAGCAAAAATCTAATAGAGCAACGGCAACAACTTAGATGTGCCAATTGATCCATGGGCAGTAGCAAATAAAGAGCTGTACATTACTTATTTACCATCACCTTTAAAAGCCAAAAGGGCCTGATCTAATGTTCTAGGCCTAATGGTTCTGAGCTGAGCTAAACTAGAGACTACATCTTCTGCCTTAATAAAAACTCACCAGGAAGCAACACTAAGGAGTCTCGCTCCATCAGGCACATTAAACAAATTGATCCAAGTCTCAGTCTGCTTCTTCAAATAACATACAGGATGCAAACAAAGGTTTTACAGTGTGCCAGAGCACTTGTGAAATCTGGGGTTTAGCAAACTATCTTGGAAAGCAGGTTCCAAAAATAACATCCACCAGGTTGTTCTCTCTCCCACCGCTATAAAAGCTACTCTGGATCAGACATCTCTAATGAATAGCACTAGTGGCAGCATACCATGAGGACAGAAGAGCTTTCTAATTACCCTATTAAGCAGGCTTTAGATCAAAATAGCGTAAATCTTTCTGAAAAAGAGATGTTAACTCAAAAAGAAGTCAGGCAGATGCAGAAACAATAATATATATATATGCTCACCAGACTCTGCATTTCTGGCCAGTGCTGTGCACACTAGATGGTCAAGTGGAGCCCTTCAGGATTTGAAATTTATGAATGTGGTTTCTACACCATGTAGGGCACTACAAATCAAAACCAAGGTGGACACGAATGTGCTTCCTCCTCTGTTCTCAAAATAGGTAAGTTCTATGTTCTCAGTCTATGGATCTTTTAAAATTTACTCTCTGTGGGCTGTTGCAGAACTTACTGTCCACTGAATTTGTACACAAATCATCTTTCAAGGCCATCTCCTACGATTCAAGTTACACATATGTCTCACATGGGCCTTCCGCCAAAGGTTCAGTATCACCCCATAAGAGAGCTGGCTCCATCAGCTTCCAAACGGTCTCAACAGGAGAGGAAAGTGCTAGACACTGCACTGCAGTGCAACAGCTACAAACCCCCACCCCCAGGACCAACAGACCTGTTCTGTTGTGTCACCGTAAATGGGAGAAGAATTTGGCTATGTTCATCATCTGAACGTTGGACCAGGAAAGAATACAGTGTCAGCTCCAATCCCCTGCAGTTTGCCAACACCCTGAAAGAGAGCCTGGAGCAAGGCAGCATCCCAAAGGCCTTTCTGTGGAGCGTCATGACAGTTTCCATTCCCTTGACTGTCTATCCCGGTCCCACCACAAGTATCTGGTCAACAGCCTATGGACTTTAGTTTGTACCAATAGAAGTAGCACCCAGAAAATATTCCTTTCTCCACACTAAGAAAAGCTTTACAAAATATGTTAAAGTATTGGTTATCACCTTCTCTTTTTTTGCCTGTATACCTTCTAAAATGTATCCAACAAGCAAAAACATACAAGAAAAAAGAAGAATAGAAAGATCTGAAGGAAACATGTGAGAAAAAAAAAACAGGATTGCAGCCCTAAGAGGTTGGGAGTAAAAGATCCATTATATTCCAGTGTTCTCCGTTCAGTTTTCTATGAGTTAAAATTTACACTGTCTACCCAGTGTTGTTCACACACTGATATGTATTCCTCCTTGAACTTCAGGGATATACAATGTGACAAATTTTTAAATGTCTTCAAGTCACCCAAATATAAACATCTTTCCTTTCAACCCTGCCACAAAGTACAAAACATGACCTATCAAACTGACATTTCCAGTTGGACCTGACATGAACTGGACTGCTTCTGCTTCATATTTCACAGATTTCTACATGAATTAACACTTGCTCAACAGCAAAAAAGCAGCAACTGCTTTGTCAGTGGATGCTTTTCTGAAGTCAAGTCAAAAGAGATCGTACTCAAACTGAAGTAGGGAAAGGCATATTCCTTTGTACATAGCTCAAAAAGAGTAAAATAACTACTCCATGCTGGTGCTGTTGTTATTGCTGTTATGTTTATTCTTTAAAGTTTAGAGGTCTCTCAATATTAAACTGAATTTAAGAGAAGATATATCTTCATCCCAGGTGCTAAATTAAGTATTATCAAATGTTTATAAGTGATGAAAAACACAAGCCTAATAAACAACTGCCACTGATCCCCTTACAGCTAAGGGAATTAAAGATGGCTTTGCTCAGTCTATGTAACTCTGTTCTTAAATAACTTTTTTTTCTTTCATATGGAAAGAACACACTTCATTCCTACGGAATACTGACTGTTTCTATGCACTCTCTGTATTTTCTCTATTAGTAAATACCAGATATTATTACTGCAGATTCTGTAATTACTAGTTTTCTTAATCCACATTTTTTGTAAAATATGGCCCCTAAAGAAGATGGCAAGGCAAATAATAGGTGAATTTAAAAGGCCCTCAGTGTTTGAGAGAAGCTGTCATCACATGCATAACAAACAGAAGAAGATGCCAGAACAATTATTTGTGTGCTCAGCTAATTCAACAGGTAAAAATGTCTCCAAGCCATCTTTGTTAGGTGATTTTAATCAACTAAAGTTAAAATTATATTACAGTAGGCGCAATCCACATTGACCTTGGGGAGTGAGAGCCATTCTAACTGGGAACAAGTTATTAGAAAAGCAACCAAAGGAGCTCATGTGGTCATTTTGCATATTTATTCCAAAGAATGAAATCAGGGCTGTGCTCTTCAACATCTGTCAAACATGCACTTGCTTAACAAAAGCTGTTTGATGGACTTGGGTACTACCACCCTGGAGATGTGGTGTCTTGACTGCTTGCAGAGCCTCTGGAGTATCCCTGTTAAATTTAATCTGAGCCATGTCCAGTGCTCTGACAAAACACTGAATTTCTATTCTGATCATCATGCTGCTTATTAGTATTTCCAAATGATATCTAGTAAAAGGACTCAAATCTGCAAAGACAAAATGCAGGCTTGGTGCTCAAGTACATGTTGGTTCTCTCCCAATTCTTGCAGTCAGTTCTAGAAAGACTGTCAGTCATTTTCTTTTGTCTTGAACTGAGCCTTACTTTAATCCATAATGCACTGGCTGGACTTCAATGCCAGATTTGCATACTACTCTGAAATTTAATTTCACCATTGCCTGCATCAATCCTTTCGGTTCATTACTCTAGAAATGGGTACTACAGGGACTGAGAGCATGTGCTCAGCTTTATGCACTGAGCCAAAAGGGACAAGTCACAGTAGATGAAGTTAAGCATTTATGTACATCTTTTACAGAAGGGCGACCCTAAACTTTTGTGTGCATGTTATAAGCCGATGATTTAAATGACAATTTTTATATTGCTTCTCAAAAAATTATAAAGTTCAAGTCACTCTGAGAGAATTATTCATAAAATCAAAGAGCAGGGAGCAGAACGTGCACTTCAGTTCTGCAATGTAATTAAGTGTAGTGCCACTGAATATTAAAATACAGGAAAATGTTTTCACTGGTAATTAGTAATTTTAAAATCTGAGGGAAAACATTTTTTTTCACATTTCTTTCTGCAGTAGAAGGAAAATAAGCTCTTGCGCTTCACTCAAGCTTAGACATTCACTGTGATCCTTGCTAGTGTAGATGAGACCGATTCATTTGTAAGATATCTAATACTAGATGGTTGCCAAAAATCCATCAATGCAAAAACATGTGTCAGTTGAACAAAGCAAGGTCACTCTATGTGAGCTCAGGAGAAAACCAGGGTGAGAACTTGGAGCTTTTTCTATTTTCCTGATGCATCAGGATTTGAGGACTGACTCATGCTCTGCCAAAATGATCTGACCTAAATGGAAATGAGAAAAGTGAAACTGAAGACTGTTATCTCGCTTCTAGAGGATACATAAAATACACCTAAATGACCACCCCAGCCTTCTATAGAACTTAAGGCTGAAATCAAAGTGTGCTTTTGAATTCAATTTTGAAAACTCAGTGAGTGAAAAGCATTTTTCAGTTCTGAAGGGGCAGAAAGAAAATCCTGTAACACAATCACATACTTCTAGAAGCAGTTTTAAGTTCCATAAAACATTTCAGTTTAACAACACATCCAGAATGGGGACTAATTATTGTGGCTGAAGATAGCGATAGCTTGAGCACTAAGGATTGCTGACATATAATAAGCAACTACAGTGTCAATGTACAGAGAAAGGGTTCATAGGGCTCATGTACTAACCCCAAAGCAAAGATGTTAAGACGACCATAAATCACTCTCCTGTATTAGGCACTTCAAGCTTTAAACTCTGTGATCCCAACAACCAGTTTTGGACTAGGGGATTTGTATTTAAATTACAAATAAATGCATTACACTGGAAACATCTGACTCTGCTCCACCAAGCTCTGCTGCAAATCTGAGTATTCCCAAATTCTGATGGATAAGGCCTAGGATAGCAGCTCGGTAAGCAGCAAGTTATCACCCAAAGGAAGCACTAAGATCATAATTACAGCCATTGAAAGGCCATCCTCTCTTGAAGAAAAGCATCTTATCTAGCTCTAGAAACACAGAAAAACGAATACTTCAAAAAGGAGTAAACTGAGCTCCCAAATGGAGCATGTTCTGGAAGCTAGCAACTGTTTTGGCTCATTCCTGCTCTTTTCCTTCTGGAATTGGGATTAAGAATAGTAATTTACTGGCTCTGATAGTCTCAGGTTGTTTCAAAGAAAAATCTCAGGACTTGAAAGACTATCAATTTCTCAAACATCAAAGGTATTAGTTATAAAACTGTGGTTTGGTTTTCAGCTGCCTCAGGTGCTTGTATGCCTGAAAAAATAGTCTGGTTTTCAAATCAGATCAGTTGGTCTAATAACAGGCATCTCCTCAGAAACTTCTCCTTTTCTTGGGCCACAGAGACACATTATGGAAGCCCAGGTGGAAGAAAGAATTCTCAAAGGATGCTAGTTGTTAAACTTTCAGCTACCAAACACCATGAAACTCTCTAATTTCACCTCTTTTGGAGTGCAATGCAAGAAACAACATTTTGTTTCTGGCAAAGACTTTTTCTCCATAAAAATGGTGCAGCGTACCTAACAACATTCCCCTTCCTTCCAGAAGTCTTCTTCAGTGCACCCATATACACATATAAAATTGTGGAAGGGAGGAAAGGGAAATAACATCAAATATCTATTCTAGTTTGTGTTATAAAAACTCTTCTAAGCCTATTCAAAATTCATAGATGGCTTACACTGCTGGAGCATTATTAGGAAGACCTGTACATTACAGATTCCCTGCATTCGACAAAGTATCCTCTTCCCTCTTTCACACCGTTCTTCCCATTAAATCACCAAGATTAAAGAAATCCCTTTGCATCCTTTCTGTTCATGCCTCCAATATTTCTGAGCATTGTGTCTCTCAGCCTTTGTTCTTTCCTACAAATAATGTACTTTTGGTTTTTTAACCTTTTCTCCAAAGAGATGTGTTAAAAATGGCTGGTTTTCTCTGAACTTGTAATTTATCGATACCTTTAAATGGTCTGGTTCATACACTGAACATACTTCAAGTGTGGTCTCAGGAAAGACATGAAGGTGGGCACTTCTATTTCCCAACAACAATAAGTGATTTGTAAAAGCAAAAAGTGAGAGTTGCAACCACTCTTTAAATAATGATTCTTGTTAGCACCACAGAGCCTTCAGACACAAAAATCAAACACCAATAAATATTCCTTACACTGGTCATGTCATTGCTGCTGTAATAAAACTATACAGCGTACACATACACTGCAGAAATGAGTAACTGTCCTTATTCCTTAGATGACATTCTGTGCCTGAAGTGTACACCCTAAACTGCCTGCATTCATACACCATTTTGTGTGGGAAATCAGCTAGCTAACACAGAGAAAGCCCCACAGCTGATCCCTCCCTTCTGTCACAGCTGCCTTCCACTACGTACAGTTACAGCTGTGTCTGCTCTGCACTTCTTTCCTTGATTCATCTAATGAAGTTCCAAGTGAAGCACGAATATTGCGCGTGCAACATGCAGTAAGAAAAAAATCTCAGCAGAGATTTAGAAGCTAATTACATGATTGAAGAATACTCGGCATGAGTTAGAGGAAATAGCTCCTCAAGATTTCAGCATCACCATCTGTAAAGTAATTTCTGCACATATAACACCTAACTGGATATTCTCCAGAAGACATTTTGTAGAGGCACAGACTAAACAGAAAAATATTTAAAGTCTTCCTTGTTCTAGAGGGAACTCAGGGGAGCTAGGTATTTTGACACTCTTTCTGCTTGTTCCTTGATTGTAGGTTTTCCCCTGTCTCTTCCTTTCAAATTATAGGATAGATTATGCATTTCTTCTGGCAGGCTGCTTTTAGCATACCACTGTGGTTTAACACAGACAGTAGAGTTAAGTTACTGAAGAACTTGATTCCCCCACACCAACGTGCAGCTACCTGGAAGTTTTCACATAGCCTGAGCTCATTACTACCCCTTCTTCATTTTCAGTAAAGGAGAGTTGGGCATCTCCTCTCAATGCCTGGAGGTATTGAGGCTCCCCCTTGCTTTACACACAGGATGGATGACATGATGGAGGCACATCCCCTCTCTGTCCATAGAAAGTGAGAATGAAGAACCAATTCATACAAGGTGTTTAATCTGAATAGGACTAAAGATACATGAGAGGAATCCCAGCTTTACTGACTTCTTTCAGTCTGCTCAGTCTGTATCTTCTTACCCTGTCTGCAGGGGTTTAGATGTTTTTTTACATTTAAAAGCTGAGCCAAATGTTTCTATTACACACAGTTAGAAAGGCATCTGGAACAGTAATTTATAATGCCAACTCTCAATTAGGCTGGACTGCAAACTGGGAAGGCAGTACCTCCTGCCTGTAGTACACTTAAATTCAAAGAGTCCATGACCCCTTCTTTGGGCACTACTGTGGCAGTATTGCCAGCACAGCTTTTCAGCTACCATAACGAGAAACACCCATAGGAAAACCCAGAGATCCACAATGCAAATATTGCTTTGGGTTTGCTCATAAACAGAAAACAGTCACAGACACAGACCACACTGTTGTGATTCACTCATTTCCAAAGTAAACATAGACTTCCAATTTAAGGAACAGCAGATTTTTAGGGCCCTCAATTAAAATTACTTGTTTGAAATTGAAGTTAAGCAGCCAAAGCTCAAAAATTACAGATTTCAAGTTTCTCCTCTAGTTCCTTTCTTCCTCCTTGCGGGAAACCATTCTGTACAATGAAAGGAATCAGGGTCCTATGTGAAAAACAGTGCATGACCAGAGAACTAAAAATAGGAATCTAAAATGCCCAAATCCGGGGAAATGATCATAGTGCTTAACAACTGTCTCCTGACTTCATAACCACCAGGTTCTCCCAGGGCAGTTGCATACACTCTTCCCACTCTTGCAGAAAAAAAAATCCTACTGTGTTTAGTTGTACCCCACACCAGCCATTTGTGAGATTTGAAATGGGGAAGAACGTGACTCGTCCGTGCAGGAGATGCTTTTTGGTGCTGCTGGGGGGCAGCCCACTCTAACCTCCTGCCCCTGCAAGCAGCGATCCCGCTCAAAGGAAGGAGCAAAGAAAATCTTCCAATGAAGAGCTTCAGCTTTCACAAAGCTTCCTTGGGACAGCCCTTAGCCCATCCTCTTATGAAGCCTCTGCCTGGGTCAGCCCTTCTGGCTCCTTTTATTTAGACTCAGGATTTGTGTCTGGGCACCCTTGCGTAACGCCTACAGCCTCACCAGAGCAGCCTGTGGACACAAGGACAAAACCTATGACAGGAAGGGGATGGTACTGAAGCACAGTTTATCCAAAGCACACCAGCCCTCATGGGTTACCTGAGGAAACCAACGAGCCTCTGGTGTCAGCACACCACCTCAGCAAGTCTCCTCTGGGCACACAGCAGACTATCTGCCCGCACTCTGCAGTCCATGAAGCTTCTGTTATAGTCTGTGTCAGGCAGATCCATCTTATCTGGCTTGTGCCTGGTTCCCCTCTGGGATCTTCTGTTCCTCCTACTCCATCCTTAAGCAGGCTTGCAATTCATGTGGTTTCTCTGGCACCCATTCTGCACCGTGCAGTGGGGTTCCATATCAAATGCTATGTATTTAAGCTCTTCTTTCATCAGGTATGTTCCTTTATTCAATCCTACATGGCTTCTTTGTTCCAGGCCAAACAATATAATAACAATACTCACACACTCCTAGTTTCCCTTCCCAGGGAAAGAAATGAGGAACCTTCCTTACATAGCATGTCTGTGAGGACACAAACTACACATTTTCTCTTATTCTTGTAATAGCATCATCCAGTGGGTTCAGAGAAGAGAACAGGGGGAGTCCATTTCTCTCCCACTTGCACTCTTTTCCTCTCCTTCTAGTATTGGGGAATCTCTTCTCCCAGTGATACTCTGAGGGTGAGGAGGTATAGGGGACTGGATTTTTCCTGAATATGAGATAATCTAGGTGAAATTCCCATTCCCATTTTCCCACTCCTCTCCCCCTCCAGTAACTTGTCTGTGCTTTCCCAGTTCACCGTTTGCTGTCGCTTTCTTGGTCCCGGTCTTTTGAACACTCAGGTAAGGGAGCTGCTTTGCAGGCTGACAGCCTCTTAACTGAGGAGCATAAGAGACTGGAAAAGGGGATATTCCTGATGAGAACCCAGCTGGCTCTAAATGGCAACTCATGAAACACATGGGAGGCTGCCAGGCTCAGCCCCAGCTGAATTTAAGGACCTGTTGCAGCTGGCAGACACATTGGATCTATTCACAAAGCAAATAGCTACAGTACTAACACTGAACAGTGTTAGGCAATCTGCATGGAAATGTTGATTTCCAGACCCATTTAGTTAGTTAAACTGTGATTTTTAGGGAATACAGAGATGCCCTGACAGGTGGCACACTGCAGTTTTTGAGCTTTGCTCTCAGATCCAAATACAAAACAGCACTCGCTTGCTAATGTAAATCATCCTGGCTCAGTCAAACAAAGTCTTCCCAAACCACTTTGCAACTAAACTAGCCACTTGTTTACTGTTCAACTTCCAGTTCATTAGGCCCGTCTGCTAGGCCTCTGATCTTGTTACCCAGCTAGCACGTGGTTTGAGGATCCTCTCGTACTTTTTCATCTTTTTCTAAGATTTACTTTCCTTGAACTGCCTGGGGATGGTGATGGAGAGAGACCCAGCAGTTGGTGGCAACTGCATAAAGGAAAAAAAACACTCACAAAAATCGTGTAATTTAAGAATGAAAGTCAGATTTCTTTCTTCTGTTTGTTTCATATCCTACAGTGAACTATTTTAACAGAAGGATGATCAGCAAAGACAATTTTCTTCAAGTTA
The DNA here is from genome assembly GCF_003259725.1 of Athene cunicularia. Classification (NCBI taxonomy): domain Eukaryota; kingdom Metazoa; phylum Chordata; class Aves; order Strigiformes; family Strigidae; genus Athene; species Athene cunicularia. The sequence continues at coordinate 81,314,685 of NW_020799097.1, forward strand.
ATGGAAATGTACGTGGTCCTACTTACTCAAAATCCCAACAAATCTGAACAAAATGTCAACATTGTTCAAAATATGTCTCTTCTTTAATATACATAAATCCCTCCTGGAAGTCACTTTTCAGATCTGCAGAAATGAATGAACTATTTTTTTGGCTTCACAGAGTTTCCATAAAGGATTGTAACTGTAAAGGATTGTAACTGTAAGCAACCTAAGAGGAACCAAAAATGACAAGCTCACTAAAACAAACAAACAAAAAATTATCTCAGAGATTTACCAGCCTGTGAAATCAGTGGTACTGTAACTAAGAGATTTGAACTGCCACACTATGGAACTGTTGTTGCAGACCATCATAAATCTGCATTTTTCTGGCCTAGATTTGAAGAAGTAATACCAAATTCCAAATCTGCCCCTAAAAAGCTTTCAACCTGTGGACTCTATAGGTTACTTAACCTCAGTACCTATCCCTGACAGAGCAGCACCACTCCTTACCTTAGAGGCATACAAGGAGAAGATAATACTTGTAAAGATGTCTCTGAAGTTGAAGAAAGCCAGAGCAATACATACATCATCATGAACAACAAGACATTATAAGGCTGATAAACAAATTCTTTATCTTCCTTTCCAGTTGCTTTTTCTTACAATGTGCCTTTGTACTGAATAAGCACCTCTTTAGGTACTACGATACCAACCTCTTTCAGGTATTTACTGTTTTCTACATAACTTTTCTTAAGATACAGGATTATTATCTTTGTCCCCACCAGAGAGGAAGGAAAGTCAACATCAAGCATTTACCACAACCTGTTCAACATCCTACAGGGAGTCTGTCACAGAGTCAAGACTTGAACCCACACATGTTATTTCCTAGTCTAATCCTCCCACACCTAAGTGCATTCAAAGAGCCAGTCTGTCTCCTATTTTCTCATACTCAACCTTATTGAAAAGTCACCTTGATTATACGCTCCTCATCACCCATTAGATGCTCAACCCTTGAGACTGGGAAGCTGTTTACTCTGGGATTTCAAAACTCCCATCACCTGCAATTGCAAAGTGGTATCTTTGAAAGGTTACAAACCCAAGCAACAAATCCAGGCAGCCAACATGTATAGACTAAACAGAACTTAAAAGCTGTTTAAAAGTTCTGTGGTTTTACTTTCATTTTTCTTCCTACTCTGGGGACAACAACAGACAAAAGCACAGGAGTGTGACACTACAAGCAACTGGCCTCACAACAGCCACACCAGGGAGGGGGATGCAACTGCCAATCCTTAAAGAGGAGTGTCCATACAAAGGAATATACTGAACAAGAAGAAAGCGAGGTCCCTTCTTCAGCAGTTCCTAAGTAAGACAAATATGAAGACTGACTGACTTCTCGTCTCCTGTTTACTGTGATGGAGACCATCTCAGTACTGGCATCTTACATGATTTGACACAGGATATTTTCTGTGGGAGGAGTCTTATGATATTTGGGTTTTTTTCAAATACAGGTTTTGGAGGGTTGAACAATTTTAAGAACAACTTCAGTTTTCACGGTTATGGAGGGAAAGAAGTAATCTGAAAACATAACTAAGCATAACCTGAAAGATCTGTGAACCAAACAAATAACGTGCCTTCTTTCTGAAAGTCTTATGATACCACAGAACATGACTGCAAATTTCTTAACATTTATGTTTCAAAACACTGTCATTCAAATAACAATAGAAAGAATAACAGAACTTTTAGACAGACAGACAAATATCTGTAAAAAGAAGAAAGACCCTTAAACTGTATGTCCCACTGTAGAGTTGTGATAGATTAAAAAGTCAGACAGGGTTTGTTGGCGTTTTTGTTGTTATTTACATCATCAGGGATCCTTACCTCGAAATTCCAGCCCTCTGAGCTGAAAGGTGACAAGGCCATTTCCAATTTCGATCAAGTGCACAAAGGCATTTAAATAATCCGATGCCAGAATAAAACAGTCTCCTGTGTTGTAGTTTCCCCAGCGGCCCAGAATCAAATCTCCACAAAGAGATTCCTGCAGAGATCTTGTCAAATGCTCATAAAAAATGGAGTTGAGATTATTGTCATCGTTGCCTACAACCAGAGGAGCACACATATGTAAAGAATAAAATTTCTAATACACTAAGCCATTCTGCATAAAATCCCATGTTCTTTTTTATTCCTGCATAGAGCTTCTTCCTCTAACTGGATAATATCTTCCTTATACTTTATACAATCTACATTTCCTAGGTGGTTTTTACCCCTTCAGAGTATCAGGCCTGAAACTTTTGTTTAATATAAACAATATTGTAAATAGCACATCAGATTAGTGATAACACATATTTCAGACTGAATCAAATCACCTCCATGTGTTGCATCGGCAAGAATTTTTTTTCCCCCCTGAAAGTCTCTGCAATGCTAATGTCTACATATTGTTCTTAATTTTAAGAAATCAGAATCATGATTATTTCAGAACATAAACTTAAATCTGAATATTATTTCTGAGATTTTTAACGAATTCAGTCACACAGCTTCCAGTAATTTTGTCGGGATTTTTTTTCTTTTAGTCGGCCAGGAATTTTTCAAGGCTTTTTCCACGAAATATCTGTTGGTACTTAAGATGAGGATACATATTTTAAAAATAATTCATTTAGTATATTGAGAAAGAATGAAACAAGGTTCATTCACCACTAGAATTGCTAGCACTTATTTAAAAATAGTAGCTGTCCCATTACACACTGCTTAGACCATTTGTCCAGGTGAAAAACACCCCATCACAGTCGAGAAGTGTTATAACAAAAAGTTCTATGGCATTTTAACTGGATTAAAAGTAGCACTTTGTGATGGTGATCCATGAAAGCGAATGAACCTTGCACAAATTCTAACACTGTGCCACATAATCAAATGTGGTGTTTGTCTTGTGCTTGTACTCTTTTATGCTTGACATGAGAACTGCTTTTCTTCTATGGCGCGTCAGTATCTCACCTTCAATACTATTAAAGTGCTTGTGCATGAATAGAAATATATGTACAAACCAACATCCTGTAGGTGTATTTGTATAGATGAGAGTGTATGTGGATATATATGTACAGCTATACATCCATATTTATATATGTGCATATTTAGGGGCAGATTTAACATGGAGAAAAAACCTAGAGGATGACAGGCTGTAGTTTCTCCTACAAATAGCTCCTCAATACAAGAAGAGGAGTGGGTGTGTTACTACACTGCTTTTCATCACCATGGCCATTATGCATCCAGCCCTGGTAGGTATGCACATGCAGGTGTGTAGGAACATACAGACATACTCAGCCGAACACCTGCAATATATTTGGTCAAAATCTAAATAAGTCATAAAATGAATCTTTTAAGCACACACACAAAAGGAATGTTATGCTTGAGCTATGGGGTTTAAAACATAATTAATTTATTAGCGTATATAATAATGCTAAAGGTTATTGCTATCAGATGACAGAATGGCCTTGAAAAACATCTTAACTCCCTGCCTTGAAATGACAATGAAAGAGCACAATATACGTCACGAACTGCTAATACCTCTCTCACTTTCTTGGACACCCTGGATTACACTCATTTCTTCTTGAAGATGTGTATTTGTTCATGCTACTGATGTAACGGATAAGGATAAAAAGGGGGGAGAGGACAAAAACATAACAGCAATAATTACAATGTAAACTTACACCTCCACCATACAAGCCCCTCAACACCTCAGTGGAAAAACAGAATACTAAAGTGAGAGAAACCCCTATATGAAATCCTGGCCTCTCTCACTGGGATAGGTATTTGGCATGAAACACTGGTATGGGTTTCCCCTGGAAAGGGCTCTGTCCCACCAGGTGCTGAAGAGAGTCAGCTGAGGTACCACACCCTCTCCACATCCTCTGACTTGCCAGAAAATGTTCTCACTTCCCAGTCTCACAGGAACCACCTAGGGCAGCCCAGGAAGGTGCTCTACACTGCCATGGATCAGAGCTCATTTAATGCCCCAATGCTCGGAGAAGCCCACCATCTTTCCTACTTCTTTCCTTTACCTCCTCCTGCAAATTTTCCAACTTCCCTTTCCTCCCCTCTCCAAAAAGGTTTCTTTCCAGGGAAGAGAAACCCAAACCCTATCAGCCCAAACAGCTCAGCAGTAGGGACACTGTTAACCTGCTGCTTTTTTTCCAAAACCTTTCCCTGCCCACAGCTGACCTTCAAGTCTAGCTAGGGTGTCTGCCATGCACTCTGCACAAACAGCAATATTATAATTAACCAAGCAATCCGCAGAGCAGCAGCTCCCTGATCAGCTAAACTAACTGAAGAGCAAATTTACTTATCAAGTCACATGATTTAAAACAGTGCTCTGTTACATCTAAAACACTCTGGTTTGTTCACACAACATTTAAATCCTTTGCATCTCTTCAGCTTCCCAGGCAAAGCTTTCACAGTGTAAATACATCACATTTTGCAAACCAAGCAAAACACCCAAACTCCCAGGCCATACCTGCATCCTTTTCGATCTGAATTGCCAGTCTGGTGTTGGAATGGTCCGATCTTTTGGTGCTGGAAATAAAGACATGTTGTATAGCCAATTCTTTTTTTTAAATATAAGATTTTCCCCAAAACACATTTTTATTTTCTTTTTATCATATCTTCTCATTCTGTGTTTATATCATTATGAAGTTCACACACTAATCCATTCATTGGTTTACTCAAGTTATTTCAGTTCAGTATTGCTAACAGCACACAAACCAAAAGTGTTTGTGTTTCCTCTTCCCTTTACTCAAATGCTTTCCTCCCCATTTTCCTTCTTGGGGGGCAGAGTCCATCCAGAATTTGGCATCTGTGATAACAACACTACATACTTAAATAATCGAACTGGCTTCAGAAGCACATCAGCCAGGTGCCACCAAAACAATGAATAGAACAAATATTAAATCAGTCTTTCTTCCCTTCTAAGCCTTAAGAGAAACAGCTGGACTCAAGGGGTTTTCTTTGTGTGAAAACGCTTCTGTGGGTGTATAACCTCTATGGAAAAACAACAACAAAAATCACTTTGCTCAGTTTCATATTTAGCTGGGAAGCAATGAGAGAGTCCCTGATCATTCTTATTGCTTTAAAAAAAAGAGTAAATTACAGGGTCTTAGTCCATATGGACAGCACCCCTGTCTCCCTTATGAATGACACATTCCCAATTCAGTATTTTCACTGCAATAGTGGAATACAAATACCACAGGAAAAATAAGTCACAAAACAGAAAGCAACTACAAGGTAGATTTTTTATTTCTACATGTAACAAAAAAAACCCTAAAAAAGTCTGAAAATAAGGAACGAGTAAATCACTGTGGGCAAGCATGTGTCCAACAGAAGGGAGTGGTTGTTGTGGTGACTAGGCATATTCAACACCATAAGTCTTAGCATTTCCCAAGCATCCATCTCCCAAGCCTTCAGGGTACAAGTGAAAGCCTGGCTAAAAGAAATGCTATAGTAAATGTAGATTTCCCTGAAATACTGCTCTAGCAGTGGTGCTTTAGTATTTCAGAACACTTCATTAAGAATATTGCCTCAAAAGTTTTGCCCTCAATTACTAGCCTTAGCAGAAGATCTATCAATCGAATATGTAAATATTCCTTGGAAAAGGGGGTTAAAACAAAAGACATCTGACCCAGACAAGGGCGTAAGGTTTCATGTGACAGTGGTGAGAGTCTCATCTGTTCATCAGCCTGCAAACACGGAGGCACCACCTCTCCTGGCACAGGAACGGAGGGAGACACCCAGGCACAGTCCTCATCACGGCCTCTGTCCAGCTGTGGTGAGGGTGGCATGGCCAGGTGGGACCGCCTGGGGTCTGGCTCACTGGGGTGGGGAGCACAGAGCACAGTGAAGATTTTGAATGGTCTCATGGTTGACCAGTCAATTTAAAAAGCCTCTGACATGCCCCTAAGAAGACTGTGCCAAAAAGGGGTATAAGTTAGACGGGAGGCTTTCAAACACCTTAAATAACACTGAAAAAGGATGGTGTAAAGTCAGGGTAATGTTGTCTTTGAAGCACAGCTGAGAGTCTCTGGAAGTTTGTATGTCCTTATGGCAGTACTGGGTCCTAGAATGTCATGTGTCAATATACAACTTATTTTAAAAGTTGGAAGTTTCTGAGCTGAAGCCAGCTCAGAAGGATGGAGAAGGATGCCACTGATGTCCCTAATGTTAGAAAGCCTCTTCATCCACCCTCTGCAGCCTCCCCCAAAAAGCTGTGGAAAACAAACCAACAGAAAAACTGCACACAGGAACTTCCATGTAGTAGACAGAAGAGGAACAGAATCGCTTTGCTTCTACTCCCTACCAGCCACTGATTTTTGCTCTAAAAAAGGTATGTCCTTTACTTTGCAAGAAATACAGCTGCAGAGAATATGAGTCTTAATTAGAATTATTTGTAATTAATATTAGTATATTATCTACATAGATTAACATTTTATTTGATGTATTATTTAACTTCCTGCCTCTGGTTGGCTCGGCTTATTGTAACTGCAATTTTCATTTCCTATGCAACAGAAAATGGCAATGGGGAGGGCCTATCTAAGCAGTTCAGAATATAAAGAAGGATTTTACTTCAAAAAGGTTGTCAGAATTCTTCTACCCTCATGTACATCCACCAGCAATTGCAACATATGCAAGAGTAAGCATAAAGATTAGCTTATGGAATTCAATCAATTTTCTATTCTCAGCGGAGGAACGCTGCTGATTTCCAAATGCATACATTTGAAGATTATGAGACTCCTTGCTAACTTCTAATCCCTCTGAAATCAGTGTGGCAGTATGAGGTAAAAGTCAAAACTATTCTTTACCCCAATTTTTTCACCAACCTACAAAGCATTTCCATTCTTGAGGCATACTGAGACCCATACAAAGCAAGCAGTACTTCAGAAAATTCTAATCTATAATAAATAGGAATCCTTTTGCCCAGCATGCAGCTATGCCTCCATTTCTTTCCTTTTTTTTTTTTTTTTTTTTTTTTTCTCCTTTCTTTTTTCTTTGAGAGAAAGATGCATGAAACAATTGGGGAAATCAGGAGTGCTTCAGGACACTCCGAGACATACAATGCAGCCTGACTGGGAAGAAGGGAAGGAAACAGAACAGCTCTCACAAACAAAACAAAACCAGGATCCGTTGTGGCTTTATCCTCCATTCCAAGCACGGTAACGATTGCTTAAGAAGCTAAAACATGGGCCTCGGGACATGAGACAAGAAAGTCTTTACCTTTTCAGACACTACCAGAAAAACTGAAATCAAAAAACTCAATTATGCAGGCATTTTGAAACAACTTTTTTTTTAAAAAAAAAAAAAAAAAAAGGTTAATATAGACAGTGTGTAAACTTTTGTCTTGAAATTCAGTTTCGTTGAACAAATTTATCAGTCAGGTAATCCAGTCTGGACTTTAAATTCCTCGATTATTAGCAACCAAATCTATGTTTGTACCTTCTTGAAGGCAATGGGAATTTACAGAGCATTAAACTATAATACACTGCACCTAACAATCAAACCAGCGACGCCTTTACTCCTGGGCTTTTTGCAGCCAAGTAGGACCGTTCAAAGTGAACTTTGGAACGAGTGGGTGATTTGGACTTTCCTCCAGTGGCCTTTTGCTTTAAATTTGGTTGTTACCGCTCATCCAAGGTGATAATTAGCTCAGTAATTTGATTTCTTCCTGAATCGCATTATTCTATGCAAACCGAGGGCAGGTCCTTCGGCACTTGCCCCGGAGAGCAAGTGATTGTGTTTGAACATCTTCAGCAATTTTAAAGTCGACATCCTCCTTAGTTCCTGCTCACGCTCTTTTAATCCATCATTTACATGGGCCCTGAGATAATCCACTAGTTTGCATGGCACTGTTTATGCTATTATAACTACCTACTCTCTTTGCGAAAGGACTAAGTCACTTCCTATACTTCCCTTGTCCAAAAATACTGCCTCATTTCGCAACCTGGAAAGCCTTTCTTCTCCCACTTTATTCTTCAAGTTTCCTTAGAAAGGTGGAAAAAATACTGAGGTGGAATTCAGACAGCCTGGGGAACATACAGAGTGGATGGTGAGAACTGGGCAAATTAAAGGAGAATGGAAAAAAACAAACAAACAAACAAACAAACAAACAAAAAAACCAACAAAAAACATTGCTGTCCTTATTTCCAGAAGATGAAAATAAAATTGCAGCTGTTCTATCTGCCTTAATGTTGCTGGGTTTTGCCCCAAAACACAAATTCAAGATTTCCAGGAATCCTGCTATGAAGGAGGGGAACTCTACTTTGAAAGAGAACAAAACAAAGAAAAGCAGATCCCCTCTGAGGGGTGCAAGAAATGCCTTTCTAGGGTAGATCCAAAGTTTTTCTTTGTCCAATGAATTTTAATCTATCTTTCCATGATATCTAACAGGCGATTCTAACAGAGAAACTTTACTATGCTGCAGCCCTATGATTATTCATGGAAGTCTGGAAAAAAAAATCCTCAACACTTCCATGTGAATGTCTTACGCTGCTGGCACTATAAACGGAAGGCTTAGCATTAAAAACACAGTAGAGTAATAGCAGGCTATGACAGTGAGGCAGGAGGGAAAATGAGATGGCAGAATAAGCAGGCATCCATGAATATTTGAAGGACACCAGAGGCAAAAACGATGGAACTAATTGGAATTATGAGGATGCCCAAGTAGTTTTAAACCAATTTTATCTAAACCGCAGAATGATTTCAGTGTGATTAGAACAGCAAAGGCTGACAGCCCCTTTGTGCATAACCATGCACCGGTTTTCTGGGCAGCTGGATGGAAGATATGCCTTAGGTTTAGCTCATGTTAATAAACAAAGATCTCTTTAAATGAAAGCAACCTCTCCTTCCTGATCACTCGCTCTGATTTTTATTTTTCATGCTTTCTTTCTCCCCTCCTTCCTTGAATACTCCAGTGTTTCGTCTCACAATAAAAAGTAGCTTTGATTGCATGCTAGGAAACTAGGGGAGGGTTAAAGTATAAAAAGTTGCAGTTGTTAGACAGCGGTGTTGAAGGTTCCTTTTAAACCATAGGGAGATCTTATCATCAGTGATGTTTCCTGTTCTTAGGGTTTCTTCACTGTCTTAAACGTTTTTATAATTCATTCTGAGAGCTTCTTGGGTTTGGTTTTTGGTGGGGGGTTTTGTGGCTTGTTTGGTAGTGTTGGGGGTGTTTGGTTTGTTGTTTTGTTTATTTGTTTGTTTTTAAATAGGTGTAAAAATCAGAATGGTGGTCATTTGCCGCAATACTACTGAGCATGTTTGTCTGGCATATTCTGAAGCCTTTCCTGAAGTTGAGGTTTCTGTGCTCCAGCAGCAAGGTGATTTTAAGATCAAAAACTGAGTGCTCAAACATGGATTAAACAGCCCACCTAAGTGCTGTTTAATCATTCAAAAGTTTAGCTGGAGAATTCACCTCTTATTTGTATAACAGGTCATTTAAGCATCTGTGTACTTTAAAATATTCACTAATGCTTTACCTAAACGTCATCGATATGGCCACTTTTGTCTTATTTGGCTATCTTGCTACATAAATTTTTTCACCATGTCCGAGTATGGTTTTTTGGGTGGGTTTTTTTTTTGTTTGGTTGGTTGGTTGGTTTTTTTTAAAGGCATTTAGCCACTATCTTCAGATATTTTATGCTAAGCAATACAAGAAACTTTTTAAGTGTAAGGATTATGCAAACAGCACAAAGACGTTTGTGCTCACTCTTGTGTCAGTGAAAAAGGGCGGGGACCCTGATATTCCTGTAAGGATGAGGTTTAGCACAGGACCCTGCATCACTGTCTGCAATTCATAGATGTACTTCTAATTTAAACATGTTAATTACACACAAAAACATGAATCTGAAATAGTGCAGGTGAGTGTTATTTTTCTGGTTTTCCCATCATGAGCCACCGCAAGCATTATAGGAAGGGCACTGTGCTGTGCTCAGCTCTGGGTAAAGAGCTCTGCAAGACTAATTCCCTTGGGCTCTGCACTGCTGATGGGCTCATGTGCGATATGGCAAAAGCCTAAGAAACTGTAAGGACCTGGAGGGTAGAAAGGAGGTGATGAGAAATGTCTTGGTTTTCACCAGAAAAAAAGAGAGTGAGATCAGGCAGCAAAAAAAAAAAAATAAATCACCAAAATGTTGAGAGCTGCTTCAGCAAATGAGGCCAAGATGTTTACCTCCTTTACTCCACACAGAGACACGCACATTGTTTAAACATCATAAAAGGAGGAAAGCACAGCAAGGCATTTCAGAATTCATTCCTAATATTCTTTATTGCTGATAACAATGTGCTCATGCTTTTCCAGTGTGCAATCTTAAAATAACATATACTTAAGATATTTTCATTGTCACTTTTAGACTCAAGGTGACTGCTTAAAAATAAAATTAGGAGGTAGAGATGGCAAGAAAGTATGAGGAAATACAAGAATAAGATAAAGACTGGTGGATGATGTCTTACAAAAGTCTACATTAGAAATACTAGTTTAGTTCACTACAGGGTTTTCCATATATGTATTTCTCCTCAGAAGATGAAGGGAGGCAAAATGGAAGCTATCCAAGCCATTCCAGCGCTGTAAACCTGTGAGTGCAGCTTCAGTGATACTACCCTGAAGAACATGAAAAATCTTACTACTAATGTGCAGTTGTACAAAATCCAGTCTAAAACAGGGAAAGCTTCTAATACCTCTGTTTTTTTCCATTACAGAGACCACTGAGAGCGTTAATCATTTACAGCAGTTGTTATGGTAGTCTCTACAGTACTCTTCAGGCCGAAAAAATCTCTTGTATTTTGAGAGCAAACACTGCTAGTCAAACGATTAAAAAAAAAAAAAATCAAAAAAATCCCTCTAGTATTCATCCAGTCCCAACTAGCACAAACCTTCAGAGACAATTCTCAGTGGCAACAGTGACATAATTCTGATTTTTGCATTATCTCAGAAATAAGGGAGAGATATTTTACTTTTTATTCTTATAATCCCTGAAGCAATTCGGGCCCAGTACACGCCCTTCTACATCAGGAGACAACCAGGACTTGAGCAAGCATGAATTATTCCCTGCTGTTATCCGTACACAACTTACATATCACCTCAGTTAGAATGGTTACACATGCTGAACATCTCTGTGATCTCAGTTTTTCCCCTGCCTTTACATCTTGACAAAAGTTGCTTCAGCAAGCATCTTCTTGAATTGAAGGTTTGAGTTTAGTACTCTCAAGCTCAGCTTACGCCTAAATGTTTGATTCAGTTCAATCCAAAACAAGAGGTGATCTACATTATTCAAGTGAATGGGATGAACACTTGCTGAGAATGCTTATTCTTATGGAAATTCAGTCAATCCATTTCAACAGGTTTCCAATATTCAACTTGGCAGAAATTTTATGAGTCTACCTGGTCTAGTTAGATCTACATCATTTGTACACTAAGCATGAGACAAACAGCTCAAACTTTAATGCCACTGTATAGCCACACAAGCCCTTAAAATATTGCATGCTTCCTATTTATGAATCCATTCTCATCTTTCTCATGTCCTGTTGCTGCCTTCCTTTCCAAATAGCTTTAAAAGTCCTCTTCTGTCATGCTCATGATTTCTTTTCCTCTGTAACTCTGTTTATCAATGTATGTTACATTATCCTCAGATTTTTCACTGCATGCCTTTTCCTTTTTTGCCCATCCTTTTCATTTATCCTGCTTGTGGTTTTGATCTCTGCTTGTGTTCCTGCCTGGCCTCAGCATGTGTTCCTTTTCTGATGCCTCCCTTCTGTCTTTATTCTCTCCTCTTAGAATGATTCAGTGAATAGGAGTTGTGAATGCATCTTTAACTCGGCAGGGAACTACAGAGCACTGAATCAGAATGCACTCCCAATTAATTATCACACATATGGCTCCTATTCAATTAGCCTCAATTTGTTTTACTGACTGCCAGGGGCAAAATTTGAGAAGAAGAGATGTTACCAGTTAAAGAGATACTGCCAAACAGTTAAAATAAAACTTTGAATTTTGTGTAGCCTCCTGTGAGTGTGAAATGCTTGGCCACTCAGGAAACACTTATTTTAATATCAGATCTATTTGATTAAAAGTACCTGATTTCCCTTGCTCATCCTTTCCCAGACAGCCATCACATTTTCCCAGTTCAGTGTGACTCCACACATGGAGTCAAGCGATGAAGTGAGGACTGGGTTGGAGAGAAGATGCACGTAACTCCATGATGAGGCAAGTGGCCAAAGGGACACACATGCACACAAGGTCACCTTACTCCAGGGAAGATCACAGTTCAAGATGCTGAGGGGAACATAATTTCTAGTAGGTCTTCTTTTAGTCTGGGGCTTTACCTGAAGCAACACCTTCCACACCTGAATGATATGGCTTTGTCACTCCTCAAAGTCCTACACACTTGCTGAAAGGTATGAGACTCCAAGACCAGGCAAATATTGCAGGTATAAGTCCATGGGCAGTACTGGTGGTGTGTAATGTGAAGATAGATAGCAAATCGGCACCACAGTAGGGAGGAGACAGGGAAGGGTCTTGAGAAGACAGTCAGGTAAGTCTAATGAATAACATGTAACTTCAGAGGGCTCATGAAGAACTAAGGTCCAAGTATGGACAAAGATGTTCTTGTTCTTCAAACATCATGGTTTTCTTTATTCTCTCCCTCAATGCCAGAACCAAGACCACACACTCCTCTGGAGAACAGGGTGCAACTTCACAAAGACCAGTTTATACTCATTGTTTCAAAAGAGGAGCATTTTTTTCCCAAAAAAAAGATCATCTTTATTGGGAAATCTGCCAGTTAGAAGACTAATGAAGAAAAAATAGCAACTTGCTAACGTTTCAGCTTCTACATCACTGCCAACCAGGGAGTACCCCTACAGTTAGCAGGAACGCTATACCCAAGGGCACCCAAACCAGGCCTAAGCATCCCTCAGTACCAGTCTAGGCTAGATGCTCAAGGATCTAAATCCCTTTGAAGCCTCCAGAAAGACTCTCACCAAGTTCCACATGCTTTGTGAAGAGGATCAGGCAGCCCTTCTGATCTGAAGAAAGCACACCAAAACGTCAGACTAAAACTCATTCATTCATTGGTCCTATTTGTTTTGACTTGTAAGGCCAAGGCAGTAATAAGCAACCATTCTGGTTTTACCTACATGCCAATACTTATTTATACTATTTTGCTGAGTTCTAAATTAACTTAACACTCAATAAAAGCCTGGAGGTGGCCTGAGGCCAACTCAGTGAAGATCCCTTTTAAAAAAGCCACAGTCATCAAAGGGGTTAGAATTCATAAAACTGAGTAACAGCTGATAACAAAGGGACTAGAATCTCTAAAGTCGGGCAGCTGGAATACAGTGCTTCTTTCTGTTCAGTTCATAAAAAACTGTATAGAAATAAAAGCAGCCAGAGAGAAACACAGAAACTAGCAAAGAGAAGCAGTTCAGAAGAAAATAATTGCAATTAACCGTAAAACTCATGGCTGTAATGCAGCTTTCATACCAGGTGGCTGGAAGCATTCAGAAGAGTTTGAACCCTAAGTAAGGGGAACAGGCAGTGACAGCAGGCAGAACATAACATTTCTGAAGTGATATTTGAGGAAATAAGGCAAACACTAACTCCTGTCAATTAGGGAGAAAAAAAATTCTGCTGTAATTGTTGACTTCAGAGGTTAATGTACCTTTCTTTAAAGCATTCATTATAAATCAATGTCCAAGGCATTACTGAACTATAAACATCTGCTGCAGTTGTTCCTCTGTAAACATCACCACTATGGAGGTCTAAGAACATGTGAAAAATCAAACAACATAGCAAGAAAAGACTAAAAAAGAAATCCAGCCCCAAAAAGGAGAGCATGAAAGGTCTGAACATGCAGCTCCCAAACAAGGCCCATGGACAGTTATGGGTCAATGACATTTAGAATCATAGAATCATTTAGGTTGAAAAAGACCTTTAGGATCATTGAGTCCAACCATTAACCTAGCACTGCCAAGTCCACCACTAAACCATGTTTATAAGGGCCACATCTACATGACTTTTATATACCTCCAGGGATGATGACTCCACCACTTCCCTAGGCAGCCTGTTCCAATGCTTGATAACCCTTTCAGTGAAGAAATTTTTCCTAATAACCAATCTAAACCTCCCTGGTGCACCTTGAGGCCATTTCCTCTTGTCCTGTTGCTTGTTACCTGGGAAAAGAGACTGACACCCACCTCCCTACAACCTCCTCTCAGGTAGCTGTAGAGGGTGATGAGGTCTCCCCTCAGCCTCCTCTTCTCCAGACTAAACATCCCCAGTTCCCTCAGCCGCTCCCCGTACCACCTGTGCTCCAGACCCTGCACCAGCTTCGTTGCCCTTCTCTGGACACGCTCGAGTCATTCAATGTCCTTTTTGTAGTGAGGGGCCCAGAACTGAACACAGGAATCGAGGTGCGGCCTCACCAGTGCCGAGTACAGGGGTAAGATCCCTTCCCTGTCCCTGCTGGCCACGCTATTTGATACAAGCCAAGATGCTGTTGGCCTTCTTGGCCACCCAGGCACACTGCTGGCTTATATTCAGCTAGTGGTTGACCAAAACCCCCAGGTCCTTTTCTGCCAGGCAGTTTTCCAGCCACTCCTCCCCAAGCCTGTGGCGCTGCTGGGGGTTGTTGTGACCCAAGTGCAGGACCCAGCAGCGACCTTACTGAACCTCATACAATTGGTCTGAGCCCATGGCTCCAGCCTGTCCAGGTCTCTCTGCAGAGCCTCCCTACCCTCGAGCAGATCAACACTCCCACCCAACTTGGTGTCATCTGCAAACTTACCGAGGGTGCACTTGATCCTCTCATCCAGATCACTGATATTAAACAGAAGTAGCCCCAAAACCGAGCCCTAGGGAACACCACTCATGACCAGCTGCCAACTGGATTTAACTCCATTCACCACAAGTATTTGGGCCCGGCCATCCAGACAGTTTTTCATCCAAGCCATGAGCAGCCAGTTTCTCCAGGAGAATGATATAGGAAACTGTATCAAAGGCTTTACTAAAGTCTAGGTAGACAACATGCACAGCCTTTCCCTCACCCACTAAACAGGTCATCTTGTCATAGAAGGAGATCAGGTTAGTCAAGCAGGACCTACCTTTAATAAACCCATGCTGACTGGGCCTGATCACCTGGTTGTCCTCTCCGTGCCACATGATGGCACTCAAGATGATCTGCTCCATAACCTTCCCCAGCACAGAAGTCAGACTGACAGGCCTGTAGTTCCTCATCCTTGCATCCTTCTTCTGGTCCCTTGTGTAGATGGGTGTCACATTTGCTAATTTCCAGTCAACAGGGACCTCCCAGGTTAGCCAGGACTGCTGACAAATGATTGAAAGTGCCTCGGTGAGCACTTCCACCAGCTCCCTCGGTACCCACGGGTGGATCCCATATGGTTCCAGAGATATGTGTGTGTCTGTCGCCGTCTTCTAGTTTAGGGGGCTGAGTAACCAGAGAACAACTGGTCTTACCACTAAAGACCCAGGCAAAGAAGGCATTAAGTACCTTAACCTTTTCCTCATCCTTTGTCACTATGTTTACCAACACATCCAGTAAAGGATGGAGATTCTCCTTAGCCCTCCTTTTGTTGCTAATATATTTATAGCAACATTTTTTACTGCCTTTTACAGCAGTAGCCAGATTAAGTTCTAGCTGGGCTTTAGCCCTTCTAATTTTCTCCCTTCATAACCTCGTAACATCCTTGTAGTCCTCCCGAGTTGCCTGTCCCTTCTTCCAAAGGTCATAAACTCTCATTTTTTTTCCTGAGTTCCTGCCAAAGCTCTCTGTCCAGCCAGGCCATTCTTCTTCCCTGCTGGCTTGCCTTTCTGCACATGGGGACGGCTTGCTCTTGTGCCTTTAAGATTTCCTTCTTGAAGGACATCCAGCCTTCCTGGACTCCTTTGCCCTTCACGACTGCCCCAAGGGACTCTGTCAACCAGGGTTCTAAACAGGCCAAAGTCTGCCCTCCAGAAGTCCAAGGTAGCAGTTCTGCTGACCCCCCCTCCTTACTCTTCCGAGAATCAAAAACTATAATTTTGTGATTGCTGTATCCAAGAGAGTCTCCAACCATCACATCACCCATGAGTCCTTCTCTGTTCACAAACAGCTCCACTGGGCATCTTCCCTAGTTGGCTCACTCACCAGCTGTGTCAGGAAGTTATCTACTACACACTCCAGGAACCTCCTGGGCTGTTTCGTCTCTGCTGTACTGTATTTCCAGCAGACATCTGGTAAGCCAAAATCCCCCAGAGGCGAGCAATTGTGAGACTTCTCCCAGCTGCTTATAGAGTATTTTGTCTGTCTCTTCATTTTGGTTGGGTGGTCTGTAACAGACTCCCACCATGATATCTACTTTATCGGCCTTCCCCCTGATTCTTACGCATAAACACTCAACTCTACTGTCACTGTTATCAAGCTCTAGACAGTCAAAACACTCCCTAATATACACAGCTACCCCACTACCTCTGCTTTCTTGCCTATCTCCGTTGGGATTCAAGAGGACTTTCTGTGAGAGAATGGACATGTGAGCAATCCTGCGTGAGAACAAGACTGATAAGAGCCTCAGCCTGAGCAAGAATGCGATAAGGACGTAACTCTGAATGAGGGGGGAGAAACTCAATGAGACAAACAACCCCCGGCAGGGGTTGGGACGGAAGAGGAAGTCACACAAGGCAGGAAGCCTGGCAAGGCTGATGGGGCACTTTTTATCTAGTCATAAGAAGGTTTAAAGTGTTAAGTTAACTGTCTAATTTAACTGTCTAAGTTAACTGTCCAATCTTGAGGACTTGTACTGCATGTTACTCACGTGTGTGGGAGAACATTAGAAAAGGGCTTTCTTAGTTGTAATAAACAGGCACTGCTTGATCACATGCTCAGCTCTCCCGCATATCTCTTCTGAAGAGTTTAAGGCCATCAATTGCAGCACTCCAGTTGTGCGAGTCATCCACCACGTTTCCATGATGGCGACTATGTCAGTTTTCCTGCTGCACAATGGCTTCCAGCTCCTCCTGTTTATTGCCCACACTGTGTGCATTTGTGTATATGCACTTCAGTTGGGCTACTGGTCCCACCATCTTTCTAGCCCTAATTCCTATGTGACCATTCCCAGACACTTCCATGGTTTCTAACACATTAATAACCCTTGCATCTTTGCTGCCATATGGATCTCAATCCTCTACCTCCACTGAGACAGCAGATGAAGGATCTTGCTTTGTGTTCAGAGTAGAGGTTGAAGCAGCTGTAACAGATGAGCAGACTCACAGGGAAACCAGATGCACTAGGGTGTGTTAAAAATAAGCATTTGGAAGTGGAAGGCCTGTTATTTTATGGGAAAAAGGGAGAGAGCACATGGGTAATTTTCATAACTCCTTTTCCCACCTATGTGCATAATGTGGTGTCAACTCAAATTATGTCTACACTGGGAAAACTCTTCACATTCTACCTGCAGGCTCTCCACGATGGGCAGGTTAAGTGAGAGGGTAACACAAAAGAAAATGCCAGCTGCACTAGATCTGAGGCAGGGCAGGTTTTCCTCACCCTCTGCTCCCAGCTGTATTAACCTTAGAGGTGGCTGTTTTCCAGACCACAATGACTGGAACAATAACACAGTGATAACACTTTTTTAAAAGATGGAGAAAAGAAATGCTTGCTCACAGATTCTCAAAGACAGAGAGGTGTCCTGTAATGCCATTCTGAGATAACTGGCAATTTAATCACAGCCTCTTTAGAGTCATCTAACTAATTCAGTTACACCACACTGTAATTCACTCAAGACCCTTCAAAGCAAATGCAAACTGTGCCTTACCCAAAAATAGGCACTGAAGCAGATGACCAAGAAAAAATAGAAACAGGAAGGAGCAGGAGAGTCAAGAGGCGTGTAGGCAATGAAATATCCAGATTCCTGGTGGCAGCTTGCTGTTTGTGGGGACAAGTCACAGCTGCAGAGGAGAACAGGCTGCCTGACATGATCCAGCGGTTAGACCCACTGGAGAATGAAAGTAAACTTCCTACTCCATTCTGTCCATTGCCATATCCAAGATACAAAGTAAGATAAGAGGAAGGGAGGAGGGGGACAGAGTCAGGCTACAGCAAAGCGTTTAAGAAAAAAAGCAAAGCAGAGAAATGTTACAACAGCATTTGAACAAGCACTTTATGCTTTAAAGTGCCTATATATTAAACAAGATTTACTGCTATTTCCTTTTCTCTCTCTGACATCTACAGCCTAATCATTCCAACAGCTGTGAAAATAAAGACTAAAACAGGACTCTTCAAACTGGGAAGCAGCACTCAGGCTAATGGCAGGACAAAGGCAGTGTTGAATCAAACGTGGGGTTGTTGGGTTTTTTTGTTGTTTTGGTTTTTTTTTTTAAAAAAAAGAAAGAAAAATTCTCATAGTTGGACTCCCATGAGGCAACCAGCTCATGAGCAGTAGGCCAGCCTTTTGATTTTACACCCCTCTGTTTTCAACAACAGCAGCAGCAAAAGCTGTAAAAAAGTAGTTGCATGAGAAGTTGTTCTTTCTTATTCACCTTCCTTATTGCCTTATTTTTCCTTCTTCTTCAAATATCTTTCCCCCAAAAAGATCCCTGACCTCAGTGATGTATTGGTGTACTAGACTCTGCATGCAGCAAGTACCAAAGTGCACACTATAAACAAACAGCATCTGCTCATTGCAGGGAAGAACACCCATGCTCAGTGCACACACCACAAGAGCACAAACAGGCACAGTAGGACTCCTGAATTTTTAAGAGATTGCTAGGAATTTCACAGTTTGCTTACTGTCAAAATTAATCTTTTTTTTTTTTTAACCTGCTGGAATTCCTCCATCTCCTTGAAAAAACAAGCCATCTTTAAGACTTTCAGCCACAGATCACATCATCTAGAGTGACAGATACCCAGTCAGAAACCTGAGGAATCAAACTCCTCTTTAGCCAGCAGAAGAAGTGGAACTAAAAGAAACACTGGAAATGTAAGATATGTATGTGTGCACTCAGACAACACTGAGTAGACAACCAAACCAACACTTTAAGTAACAGATGGAACAGTTTCTCACTACTCAGGCTGCTGGCCTAATAGCCCGGCTCTATTAATAAACATGGTACTCTCTACTTGCTAATGTCCAAAGCTTCAATTTTGGATTCATTTTACAGAAAATGAACTGGATGGTTTTTCCTCATCTAGTTTCACAGTGTTGGCCCAAATGAGATGCAAAAATAAGTTGTCCTTAAGTGAACCAAAGAAAAAAAGAAGTCTGCTTGACAGCAGTGAAATGTGCATATACTGATGAACAGAAATGACATTCTAAGGCGGCAACCTAATTTACAACTTGGAAGAAAAACAAACCCATGATATTTTGTTATCGAGACTGCTTGTCAAAACTGTTTTCAGTTAGTCTGATTAAGAGGTTAAATTATAAAATAATATAACCATGGAATTGACTACCTCTAACTTCATATAAACGTAAACGAGTTTTTCTGTAGCTAATATAAATGTGGTAATTTAATGCAGTCATCAATACAGCAAGGAAGCGTTTGAAAATGAGTATGCAAAGCAGGCAAAACAAAAACGCTATATAAAGCACACTGAAGGTAGCTTTCTCCTGGGCAAAAGTTCCTGTCAACATACAATGAGTATAGAAATAGCAAAAGAATCAGCCAGAGCTTCTGCTTTGTATGAGCATATCTCCCACTGCACTGTAGCAAACCTGTGACTTTCCATGACTACCCTGAGCTGAACTCAGCAAAACTGTCAGTGCACTCCAGAAATCTATCCACCAGTTACCCCATCTGTTTGTTCTGTTTTGTCTTACAGCACCTGAAAACTCAGTGCATGTCTGGTTATAGGACACTGCAGCCCAAAGACAGGTCCGTGCAGGAGCCAGAACAACTTTCCACTCCAGTTCAAGCTCCCAATCCCATTTAGCTCCACAGCTCTGAAAGAAAGCAATTACATCATCACTTCGATTTTTTAGATGTTGGAGGGTCAAGATTTATGAGCAGTAAGGCAAGGCCCGTGTCACTTCATTCAAGTAGCCTGTAGAAAATTTTCCTATTCTTAATACAAAATTAATTCCTTCTCTTGCCTTTTCCTGTGTTTTCACCATGTCCCTTTAATGAACCAAGAGTTTTTCAGTCCAACGCTCGCTCACTCACTCTGGTCAGTTCTTCATGTGAGCAATAAAATACTGACATGGAATCAAGGCAAAGGATAATCAGAAGTGCTAGAGACAAAACGAATACAAATTTAGGAGTCACTACAAGCACATATTGCACGATGCCACAGATTCGTGCAAACATTTATTTTGCTTTGACAACTATTTGAGTCTTCTACAAGGCTGCTTTCTACTTCTGAAAGGTTTTTTAGGGGCAAGGTAGTTTTTATATCTTAAGTGAGAAGATCATAAAAGTTACACTAGAATTTCTAACAAACAGCAAAGCACGATTTTTTCACAAAGAGTCTTAAGCATTCATGTCAAAAACAAAAGCTGTAGTTGCTGCTTATTTTGAAAGGACAAGTAGTGGTGGTTTAAAAGTATTAGAAGGGTTAGGTTTTTTGCACTTGAGGTTTTACAGTTTATGGGTAAAATAATTAGCTTTGCTTTCAAAAATTATTAGCACCAACTTCTTCACTTCCCTTAGTGCGTGTCACAGATAGTCAATACTGATGAAAACAAGACACCACCCCCACTTCCTTATATAAGTATCAAGTGTCAACCATCTTTTGAAATTTCCTTTGAATATCTTCTGTTCATCTCATCCCAAAAGTCTTAGACAAACCAAAAGCAAATTAAAATGGTCCCTCAAAATGCCTTCAGAATGCTCTGGTGGAAATAAACCAGAGCAGATGTTAAAATCTCCACTTCCCGCTTAATATTACTCTAAGTTTCCGTCCAAAAATGTAAAGCTGTCTGTGGGACTAATGTTAGCCTGCTGTCATTCCATGACTCCCCTCAACTTCACTTCTATGAAATAATTAACCTGTTGACCCCCCCAAAAAAAGATGTGAGAGAGAGAACTTTGTTAAGATCTTGCCCCAGTGTACAAAACTCAGCTCACCTCAACAGGTTTCCACAAAACTCATCATATTCAGAAACAAACACAAAGCCTCTTTATATGACTTGGCTTTGTCTGAGTAATTTCTTTACAGATGAGTACATACTCACTGAAAAAAGTCAAAATCAAACAAAAAAAACCCTCTTCAAACTAATCAGATCCCTTCCCCTAAAAGATGGAAAAATAGATCACTGTAATTTCTAGTTTTGAATTCTCTTGAGGTGCCCATATACAACAGTGGCACCAATAAAAGAAGTGTGGTAAGCACATAGCACTTCTCACTGGTCTGGCCAAGTCCTGATTTGGCCAATATAATTTTCACTTTGTGCCTCAAACCACTTTTCTGCAGCTGCAACGTTACTCTGAGCCTGGTTACATGCTAGTAGGGGGTGAAGAGCTCATGCACATGACTCAAAGGACCCTCCCCTTAGTCACTGCATCCAACCCCTAACATTAGACACTACTCATTCATCCCTTGCTAAAACTACCTCCATCTGGAGGTGTTTCCATGTCTCCAGTACTCTTGCCGGGAGCCCATTAGATCCCAGTTACCCAGAACTTTCAAGTCCTACTGAGTAGGAGGAGCAGAAGCTATTCATTCAAGCATTTCAATATTCTATGTCCTTGTCAAACTGAATGAGTGGCAGCTAAAATCTGACAAAACCAACCAGTTCTTAAGTCAGACTCCAAGATCAAATGTACCAAGTAATGACCATGCACACTCATCATCACTTCACTTTAAGTTACCTGCTACTTCCCAAACAGTAACATTTAATTAGGCTAGTATAAAAATATATTAATGCACCCTGACTTCTAGTCCCGAAGGCTTCACAGATTTAGTTTCTAACACTAGCTAGCAAGACAGAAAAGGCTGACAACTGGGAGCTTTACTGATTTGGTTTTTTTTCACAGTTTTGTTACTGTATGCTGGTACAACAAATGCAACATAACACCTCATCTGTAAGGTAATGATAATTGTTTAAATGCACCTTCAGAAGTAACCAAATAACCACAAAACAGTAAAACATCAGAATCAAGATTCAAAAACTAACCTCTCATGCCCAACAATTTATCTTCAGAAAGAAAAAATACATGCAGAAATGAAACTAAGGAGAAAAAAACCTTTACAAATAACAAGTGTAGAAAATTTTTGAATAGTCTTACTTGTAGTTTTTCTCCCAGAACTTGATCGGTCTTGCGTACGATGCGATAAAGATGACACTACCAAGAAACGGACTCAGTGGTGTAGAAAAGACTGAAGTGGCCAGAGTTTGGAAAAAAAGCATAGCAGAGTCTGAAAACTGCAAGTTAAGGTAACACAAATGATTTAATTACACTTTTAAACAACTGTTGAGGCAGCTGTTTGAACTATTTATTTTTGCCTTTTTGTTATTTATTTTACCAAAGATGTGGTAAGAAAGGAAGGCAGGCAGTGCCAAATTGCCAATTACAGCATGTAATTTGTGGCTCTTCGATGCTACACAGTCGTACAGGAGGCGACATGTCTGAGCGAAGTACCTTATTAGCAGGGTGACCCTGTCTAATCTCTGCCTGAGGACAGATCCTGAGCACAGGCACAGTACTAAGTGCCCCTTTCAAGCTACCTACTGTACCTTCTATAACACAAAGTGCCTTTCCACATTCTGACACAGTTTAAAACATCACCCTCTCCCCCAAAATGTCACTTTCTTGGAAATTTTTTGGTCTCTGCACTGGCATCTTACTCCCAACGTGTCTGATATTCCATTCTGTGAGTTTCTGCTTATTTTGCCATGGCCTAATATGTGGATAAACATCTATGCCTCTATAATCCATCCTGCTGGCTTAAAACCATGCTTTCATGTTAATTCTTACTGACATTTTAATACTCCCTGCTGACTGAAAGGTAAAAAAATGTTCAGCATTTTATACTTTTAAAATATATATGAAATGAGAAGGTGAGGACAGGGAATAGAAAATATCACACACAAACATCAGAATGAATGCCTGAATCCATACCTTAATTTAAATGTAAAATCATATTTCAAATTACTGGAAGCAAGTTAGGAGATGGATAAGGATACTAGAAGAGATAAGTTAAAAGGAACATGATTAAAAAATCCCAAGGAAATTAAATGTTAGGCTTTAATTCTTCATTAAATCATACCACATCCATGAAATCTCAGGAAAAGAGTTTCCAAGATGGCCTAAGAGATGAGTTATTCTTCCTTACACCTCTCTTGAAAGGAAGGTGCTAAGAAGCCATGAACTAAGGAGCCACTATCAAAGTACAGCAATCAAGCGCATCTCAAACTAAAATTAAGATCAAATCACCCAATAAGCAGTCTTTTACCTTACCCTCCTATAGTAATATTCTGTATGTGTGTCCCACAGTCTCTGAGACTTTACAGAAAAACCATTTTCACACGCATAGCATTCACTCATGGTACAGTATTTCCATAAAAAGGCTAGCTAGCCATGCTTTCAAAGCAATTTGTGAAATCTACAGACAAATATTTGACAAAAGATCTCTCTCAAATCCCTCAAACTTATTAAAAGAGAGTGGTCTGGAACACTGTCTTTGTGTGTTAGATAGACTGGAAAATGAGCTGCCATCAAAGTTCAAAAGGCAACAGAGAGCACAGAGCAAGAAGCAAGTACATCCAAAAAGTTTATCTGTCACATTACACTGTAGTCAAAACCAGCACTGGCTGTGAAAGATGAACAAGTATTTACAAGTGTCAGGTAAGGGAAGAAGGCATAAGAGTGGAAGAGAGAAAAAGAGAACAAGGAGAACAGATAAGGACAGAAAATCAAGTTTTCCAAAGAGAGTTCTGCTGTCATGACTGATTTAAAAATTGCCACCATCATGAATTAAGACATTTAAGCCTCCAAGACATAATCAGTAGCAACAGTTTTAATTTTCCTAAAAGACATAATTCTCTACTAAATGGGAAATGTCTTCCAATGCACATTTGACTTGTGAAGAGTGATTTTAACTATTTCATACATGTGTGTCATGAGAGCAAGTAACAGCACCTGACTCCCTGACATATAGTTGATGTGTACAGCGGACAATTATCTGTCATCAGGCATTTTTTGATTTGATGGTATCCAAATTATCTAATAAAAGCAAATATTTTTTTTTTAAATATACTAACACTTTAATTATGTCTAAGTGAAAAATATAAAAGCACCACCAATTACAGGCATAATTTCTTACTCCATGTCCCAAGGCAGGTTTCCTGCATACCATCTTTCTTCGGTTATACTGTGTAGAACTTGTTTCTTTGTGAATAATGGATTGTCATTTTAAGATGGCCAAAATCAAATTTTGAGAAAAAATAACTAAAAACTCTGCAACATGAAATAAAACATTGTATTTGAAGATTATTTTTTATGATTTAAAAATCTGCTTAAATTCAAATCATCTTCAAAACAAGTAACTGAAATTCTGACATTTTCAAAATCTTCCTTCCCCTTCTTTTAACACAAAACTATGCAGTAAGGCCAGCCCAAATGCTCTGTTTCTCAAAACCCACATTTTTAATTGCAATTACTACAGGCCAAAAATTCTTGGTCACTTCCAGGCACACGATCAAACAGAGGATGGGAGAACCGCGTGTCACAGGGCTTCCTTTTCTGATGTTAGAGCTGTAACCCTAAAACAACCAAAGCAGAAACTCTCATAAACAGGATTATCTGAACTACAAAATCCTTTCTCTCCAAATCTCACTGTGCATTCATTAGGTAAAATCCTCCTCTGACTACAAAATACACTGACTTTCTCAGAGCACTGATAATTATAAACATATAACCTCATCTTACCCAAACATATAACCTCATCTTACCTATTTAAATACTGGGAATTGAAGTCACAGATCTCTCCTCAAGCCAGAAGCCCATTCCCATTCCTGGTCTTTTGGGATTAGGAGGGACTTTGAGGGATCACATAGTCCATCTAGCAGCCACAAGGCAGGATCAACTAAACTTCTAAGACTCCTGATAGACGTTTGTCTAAATTCCTTAAGATCTCTAATGGTGGAGGCTCCACAACCTCCACCAGGCAAAGCTCCACATGCGTTGTCCTTCATGCCCTGCACGCCACAATCAAATGCATTAAAGCATGCAGAACTAGTCACATCACTGAGCTCTATGGCTGAAGTTCACCAAGGCAGTCTAAAATTTTAAAATTTATGTCCCATTTGCAGATGTGATTTAGACAAATTAAGAGCCACAAATAATTAACTCTGCAAAGAAATGGCAGGCTTAGTGCCTCTGCAAACTGCAACATCCATTCATCATTACTGTTTGCAGGGTTATGGTAGCAACAAATAAAAATACTGTGCAAAAAGGCAGAGTTATTGTTGTTGTGGGAATAGTAACTTGGGCATTTAAACAGTATCTTAATTGCAACATTGCCTTAAAAGACAGATTTGCATTTACAAAGCATACTATAAATAATAGAAAGCTAGTCTCCATCACTTTAGCAGTAACTGTGTAAACAAACTAAACGCAGCTTAGTTAACTACTTGCCATTTTGCAAAGCTTAATGGCTACTTTTATCAATAGTAAAGTTATCCCTGCACAAAGTATTTGTGACCAAAGGGAAATTTGTTGAAATATAATCTCAGTTCTTAAATGTTTTGCTAATAACCTTATAAACGGTTTTCCTGCAATTCACACCTACAACAGAGATGAAAATACTTTTTTTGTTGTGAACTTCTGGAATACTTTGCTACAAATCACTCAAAATGCTCAGACAGATCACTGGTTTTATAATACTTTCCTTTTATAAACTGACATTCTAAAGCTTTTTCTCTGGGAGTTAGTCTGTCTGCACTTTAGTATGTCCAAGACTCCCAATTTATTCTTCCTATCTCGAAACATAAGCATTGTTAATCAATGCTGCATATGATTCAACATATCACAACAAAGAGCAGAGGAAAGAAATCACTCAAGGGGAAGGAAAAAAAAACACTGTGGGATGAAAGGGACAAAGCCTTAAGTGCACATATCTAACAAACATAAAAAAAATAAACTCTTCAGTAGGTCTGAACTAAAACTACTTTGTCAACTCTTCTTCCACAACTTTGGGAGGGAAGCAAGAAATGAAATGTTTGTCTCTGAAAATACTTTAGAGGTCAATAAAGTTAAATTTGTTCAAAGTGTTTTATTTCATTTTTTTAAATCTTTTTCCTGTATTAAATCAAGTTTCTAAATGAATTAGACTTTAAGATGAAAATTTTTTGTTCCAAAAATCCAATATATGTATTTTAACCCTACAGACATTTGGGGGTTACTGAACTCTGTGTTTTACCCTCCATATCTACAAAACCAATGTTCACAGCCCTGGAACAGGCACTGAAACAGACTGTTTCTGAAGGACTGCTTTGGTGTTGGTGAACATACATACTCATAAAACAGAGTGGAAAAGTTAAAAAAAGGAGAATGCTTCTCAGCACCACAATGAAAAGTGTACATTAAAATGTTAAAACCCAGCTGCTTCTGAAATGGAAAAAAAAAAAAATATTAAAATCAGGACAGTTGCAACAGAAATTGTCTCACTGCAATGAATTTGTATCTGAGGTACCAACTAGAAACATTGAGAAAGTAACAATATTTTAGAGCTCAGCCAGCCATATGGCCAGCATTTTACAAACCTAGCATCTGCGATCATAAAAGTCCACCCAAATTGAAGCTAATATGTCAGTCACAACATTTCTTTCTGGATGCACCAGAAGTCAGTGAGGATTGTGGAAGTAAGTGATCGGCAGAATGTGGCTGGGTGGGAAGGGACGAGACATAAACAGACCAGTTTGAGTCAGAGTTCAGTTTCCCAGTTTCAGATCCCATGCAGTCAAGAAAGAGAGAAAACTATTTCTCAGGAGATGCTCCAAGCATTTACACATTTTAAAATAAGTTATCTAGGAATTTTGCATCTTGTTCAAACACTGTAAATAAATTATATATATGAAGAGGAATTTAAAAATAAAGAAAAACAAATTTATAAAGGATATGAGGTATTGCAAAGAGCTGAGCAAAAACATGGAACGATGATCCCCAGGCAATCTGCCAGGGAGCAATGTATGTCATGATGAACTGCAACTTCTGAAGTAGGTCCCACAGCTGAAAAGAAAAAAAGAAAAACATGGTGAATTTTTAGGTACTGAGATAGTTTCAGTACTAATACCTGAAGTAACACTTTCTAGAACTGTGCCCTGGAATGAATGTGAGATAAATTACATTGTATTATTACCTTTCATGGGCACTAAGGCCTCACTTTAGTAAAGCACAGAAGTATGTTCTTCACTTGAAATTCAGACTTGCAATAAGGTACATTTTGAACTACCAATCTGAGGTAGGTCCCAGATTACCTTTCTTCAAAAGTATGTCTGTGTTCATTAGAAAGTAGAAAACAGGTTCTGATATTCACTGCATGTATCATGCCGCCAGTCAGACAGTTATAGGAGAAGAGACTCCAGGAGAAAGTGGCTATAGCAAACAGAGAAAGCTCAATGTGCGACATTGGAAATGCACATGGAAATCAGACTTGTTTCTCAAGAACACGACATTTTCATTTGTTGAATCAACAGGAGCAGTCATCACTATGTAAGCATATGCTTGGCATTAACCATGAATTGTAGCTGCAGTTTCAAGATCAAACCATCCTATCATAAAAATGTTGCATTAATATGAATTTTTATTTTTGTGCGGTACAAATTGAAAAACACACTGAATTTACTTTTGCTTCCTGTAAAATAATTCCTGCTTCCTTGGTGCTGCAGCTAGCAGTTTCCGATTCGAGAATGATGTGTACTCATTTCCTAGAATATATTTTTTTCTGCCAGCACTCTTGGCATTAGGCCAAAACAGATCTTACGTCTTGTCTGCATTCGGCCATTGGATTCATACTGCAGAGTAGGTTCCTGACAAACCATCAGAAAGGATTTGGCTGTCAATAGACGTTAGTGCTCAACACACACACAAGTTGACAGTGCAACAGAAGTATATGCAATATTTAATGCTCCTATAGCAAATATATGTTGAATTTCCAATGGCAAATTTTTTACTTGAGTTAGTGAAAAAGAAGACATTGCCAACATCCAGAGAGACACTGAGGCTATATCAACACTCATATATTAAAAGCTTCCAGGGAATATTCCAAGCACTGGTATTTTGTATATTGTTTTTAAAAATGTTCCTGGGAAAGTTTTGGTCTGGCCCAGCTAGCACTTTTTCAAGCAAACCCCAAGCATCCTTTCTAATGAAAACCCTCCATGGTGCATTTTCAGGTGGCAGTTCCATATCTCCACCCTGCATACAGACTGGTAGAGTTTATCAACAAGGACACAAGCTTCCCCATGTCAGCTGGCCTCAGGGACAGAGTGTGGTCCTAGTCACACTTAATTTAGTAGCATGTTGACAGTAAGAGAGGATGCATCTTCACTGGCTAATTCATTTCATCTGTCCTTAAAGTTACCACCCCCAAAGTAACACTTGGCCATCTGTATCCATACTGGCAATGCACTTAGACGATGTCTCATTGAGCTCCTCTACTAATTGTTGTAAATAATTGCAAGTGAATTGTGAGGGAGCTAAGAATGACTAATAATAGCATTAATGTGTTTTAGTCTTTGTGATACCAAACAATCACAGAAGCAGCTGCTAACTCCATTTATAACCAGTGTCATGCTAACTCCAGTTACAACTGATAAACCTCCCAGTTGAGATGCAAGCAGTGCTTCACATGTTTTCTGTGCTTTGGCATAACTCAAATTAGGAGCAATATGCAAAATACAGATTATGTTAACTTTGCACAGGCATACTATTTAAAACCAGCAAAGCCCTGATAAAAACAAGCTGTTATGGTCTCTTCAAGGTACAGCCTGGTCACCACTATGTAGTTTATGTATGAGAAATTCATATCTTGCCAGCTTTTGTTTTCTCTCAAAAATACTACATGTGACTTTAAAACTACAACATTAGACAAGGTAGGCAAATGAAACTGAACTGAAACTAGAATGGACTTTAAGTTGTTTGAATCTTCTTTAGCAGGTTATGGAATTCCTGTTTTGCTTAGTTTTTATTTATCTGAAATGTCTGAATGAACAGCTGGGAGAAAAATTGTATCTGCTAAAAGATTTAAGTGAAGGACTGAAAAAGCTAATGACTCACATCTGAAACCTCAAAAATTCAAAACTGCAGCACAATCCGGCAAAGTTCTGCCTGTTACAGATCAAAATCACAAAGCCATAAATCACGCCAGCTGTGCTCAAAGCACAGGGTTCATCAAAAGGTTTTCAAACCTCAGATAAAATTCAGGTTTTGCATTTGCTAGGAAACCAAATCCAGGAGGAGACTCTTCTGGCTTCTTGCTCTATTACATTGTTTTAATCATTCTTTACACATTTTTGCAAAACAAGCCATGAAGCCCAAGTTTGCCATAGCTTTTAACAAGTCCTACTACCTCTACATTCACCACTGCTTGAACTTGGTGTTGTTTCTTTCAACACTTGCCTCTCGGCTAATGTTGCTACAAGACAGGCAATAGAGCTTATTTCCATTCTTAAGAATATGAACTAGTGAACCTCGCGGGTTTTGAGAGCCTCACAACACTGCACCCAAAGGCCTGGAAATGTGTGATTTTCAAGCTACTGCTTTCATTAAGAGTTGTCAAGTGTCTCTATTACCTCTTAAATTACTGCTTCTAGTGCATGTTCTGTGAAACACCTTAAGGGTAACATGCCATTAGCATCTTACAAATCTCACTGTACTTGCTAAAGGTGATGTCATCTAGCGACTATAAAACAGATCTAAGAAGGGGGGACTTGGCTTTGCGTTTTCTCTTTTTCATTTTGCTAGGACCATCTGAAAAAAAAATATTTTGTTCCTTGTCAGTTTTACCCAATTTACAATATGCTTTCTCCTATATCTAATACAGGATCTCCAGGGATTCACAAAGCGCTATTGCTGTTCTCACGGAAAGAAACCGAAGCTGCTAAAAACTGCCTTCATAAATAGGAGGAAGCAGATCCTCAGCAACAATAGTCCGCTTACTTCAACTACAACTAACTGCATTTCAGTCTTCCATAATCGTGACACTAGTTAGAGGAAAACCTCCAACATCTTTTTTAAATTGTCACAAACAAGATTGGATTAGAAAGGGTTAGGAAAGCCAAAACCCATCTGGCGTTGAATCTGGTGAGGAAAGTACAAGACAACAGGAAGGACTTCTACAGGTTTATCAGCAGCAAAAGACAGATGGGGGAAGAAAAAACACGGACCCACTGCTGAATGGGGCAGGGGACCTGGTGACAAAGGGCATGGGGAAGGCTGAGGTACTCAATGCCTTCTCTGCCTTGGGCTTTACTGGTAAGTCTTCAGGAATCACAGGCCCCTGAGACATGTGGGAAAGCATGCAGAAATTAAGACACGCTAAGTAGGGAAGGATTAAAGGTACATTTAAACAAACTGGACAAGAGTACTTCCATGGGACACCTCAGTCCTCCTGTGATTCTGTGAAATAAGCAATTTATCCTCAGTAAAGTTCAGTCTGAGTGAGGGTAATAACTTGCTCCTGAGGGTGAGAGGTATATTTTTTAACAGCATCAGAAACAAAGGGGGGACCTTCCGATCGAAGGTGAAAAATAAAAAAATAAAATCTGTGCTGAGTTTTAACACTCTCTTTATAACCATTTCCTTAAACAGGTGTAAAAGATTAATTTTATATTAAGACTTCTGCATCCCAGTTTAGGATGATTTATAAAAGAATATTTTTATTAAACCTTCTTAGGTCTTCAATTTTTTCTACAGTTCACTAAGCAGAAAAATGATATATTATTTAGGAGACAAAGTTCTAATATTCCTAGATATCTTCACTCAAGTGACAGTTTTGCACAGTAAACAGTTTTAAAGGCTTTGATAAAGAGTTTAAATTATCAGTATATTCCGTGAATTTAAACCAGTACATTCCCACTGCTGTCAAGTGAAAGTGCAGAACATGCATCCATCTTTCATATTTATTTTATGTGGACACACACATTTTATCATCTTAATCATCCTTAAGTCTTTTTGAGTTCTGAAAGCCTCTACAGACCTCTGGCATATAAACTAGTATTCTATACATCTATAAACAAAGCAAAGGCAAAGATTTAGCTTTTCAGAATTTCTTTTAAATCCAGTTATTCTTACTTAACCAAATTTAAGTAACATTACAAACTAGAAGTTAATGGAAATTAGTTAGGATACATTAAAAAAAATATTTTGGAAGTCTGAAACATCACTAAAATGTGATCCCCTTTTCTCAGTTTGATAGATTTCAATAAACTAGGCAGAGATTAACACCTGAATTTAAATGATACTGAGCGTGAGATGGAGGCTACACAATGCTTTCAGCTTTTGGCAGCCTTTCTATCTGTTTAGCATCTGTTGGGACTCTGTGTGGGCAGACTCCTTGGCAATACTGGGACTAAATAATGCATAAACATTAACATTTTCTTGCTAAGCTTCAATTTTGCTGTGTTAATTTAAAAAGTATATGTACAAATTGTTTTAAAACAAAAATAACTGTCACATACAAATGACTATATGCTCTGTGTGCAACAAAAATGAGGTATTAAAAAAGTTAAATACAGAAAGCAATCATTTCCTGCTTTGAACAGGTAGTTTTTATATTTCTGTTTAGATCCTGAGAACTTGAGATAGACTAGAACTCAGACACCAGGAAGTCATTTAGTTTTTCATGTTGAGCTAATTCTGGTCAAATGGCATCTCCAAGTCTTGGAAGTAAATTCTAATACCTTCCTTTTTTCTTTTTTTTTTTCCCCCTTGTATGTCAATAAAAATTAAGACACATTAAGAGCAAAAAGTTGTGAGCATGTATATGTTTATGGATATGAAATTAAACTTAGATGGAATAATTTTATTCTAGTTCATGGCTTTGCTTTGCAAATCATTGACTTCCTAGTTTTCATTTAATGTCATTTAAAACAAACCACTTACGAAATCCTACAAAACAAGATTTACTGGAAATATTAAAGGTTTTTAATGTTTATGTCTTAATTCATTGTGACATTCTATTGGTGTATTTGAACAGCACTATGTTTTAATCTTCAACAAATACTTTCCAGGCTGTCTCTATCTGCATCTGCTTACAGACATTTGAAGCCTTTATATTGTGGGATTTCAAGATCATTGTCTAATGCAACATATGTAAGAAGATCAAAATATAATCAGGCCAACGCTCTGATATTGAACCTCAGAGGAATATATTTCTGAAACAAAGTGTTCAGCACTTCACACTGACAGTGTACAAAACAGGCATGTTTTAAACAGCTTGAGTAACAATCCTCAGCAGCCTTATATTTGAAGCTAAATGTTAACCACCAGGCAGAAGTACGATGAGGATTATGACAATAAGATGATGATAAAACCTAACAGCCCTGGATCTGCTCATGGCAGATGCTGCTTCTTCCTACATTGTCAGCTGACAGCAAGAGACCAGGGAAGGAGCCTGCGATACTGTAAGAAACCTTCTCCCATATCTCCCGAGGTGGGCAAAAAGGACAAGATCAGAGCTAATCAGCTTAATTTGCAGAGGGCCAGAGGTCTGAAATAAATCAGCTGGGAGCTGCACTGATCCAGCTTCTTCAATGAAGCCTTCATAGGCATGGCTTCTGCCAAGACTCCATCTTCCCAGAAATCTCCTTTACTAAAAGCAGACATGAAAAATGCACAGACTAAGATGTGTGCTGAAGCGCCAGATACTCAAGATTTCTCTTTCTGTGCCTGCATCAACAGATACAGAACACACTTCTATCAGCATGAATGTACATGAATGTAGAATGTAGTCCTCAGTGCGTAATAAGCCAGACTGACACAAAGAGAAGGTGTACATCTTCCTGCACCCGAGTGTATCTGTCCCATTCTAAAGAAAAAACACACCTAAAAAAAAAAAAAAGAGAGAGAGAAAATACAATTTGGGAATAGTGTCAGGAATGAAGTCTCAACAAAGAGGTCACGGATAGAAGGCTGAATGAAAAAAATCAATTAAACCATTTCTCCAATATTAAAAGAAAACACGAACTATACAGTGCTCAAGAGAGCTAAATAGTCTATGGAAAATACCACTGGGATTAATCCTGTCAAATATCAGATGTAGCCTTGGGTATTTTATTCAGCAGAAAGTGTCTTTAACAGGGTTTATATGCCAGATATCAAAAGTTGAGGAAACAGCTGTGAGCCAAGAGGGTACAGCTGATTAAGACATTGGATTTCAGTATGCACAAATGACAAGAAATGGATTTAAATATGAATTAATGACTTAGTGCCAGAAGCTTTGAAGTGAAACATCAGATTTAGAGAAGGATGAAAAATCAGACGGTGAAAGGAAAAAGAGTGAGGCTTTTGACTTATAAGTAGCACCTAAATCAATGAGACATGCCAATTAGCCAAGAGTTTTATTGCCACAAAGGCAATAGAAAGATCCAATAGGTTAATTACTTGACTTCAACAAAGCACCAAGAAGGTCAATGCACTTGATAGCACTTTCTCATAAAATGAAGGAAAA
Source organism: Athene cunicularia (assembly GCF_003259725.1). NCBI lineage: Eukaryota > Metazoa > Chordata > Aves > Strigiformes > Strigidae > Athene > Athene cunicularia. The sequence goes on from NW_020799097.1 coordinate 81,348,293, forward strand.
CAAGATGGCATGCGTAATGTCTTCCCTGTCCAGGGGATTGTGTTGTGGATGTTAAAAGTTAAGCCTGATCAGCACAGGTCTGGCAGGTTCTTATGAACTGGCTATCTTAGCCTGAGCTACTTTGACATAAAGATCATCTTTCATAAATGTGTGACATTTAAGAGGTATACAGAAAGAGAAAAATTCTTATTAAAAAATAAAAATGTGGATTCCTTATTAGCTGAAAAATGTATTCTGGGAAAGAAGAAAAAATATCAGACAGGGAAATTGTATTCTTAAGTGAGCTCAGCAGGGGTAAGAGTACTTAGGCAAATGAATTCAGTGTTAATGAAAGCAAATTTAACAAGCTCTAGTTCTTTGATTATTTTGCCTTATGCATGAAGACAAATTCAGAACCCTCAGAGGACTTGAGCATAAGAAAATATAAGGTGATTTCATATTTTAGTATTGCTAATTAGTTCATCCACACACACAAATTAAGAGGCCATTAAACTGCCTGCCAGTAGCATACAAGACACTGAAAGAGATAAGAAGTTGTAGTCCTATACATTAGAGGGTTAATGCACTGGGTCTTATCATTCCCATCCAGATCTGTGTAGTATATGAGTGAGTAGGCTCAGAGTGGCTCACTCTTTAGGGCTTAAAGGAAGTCACAGAGATTTGTCAAAAATACATATTCCAAGTACAGGTATCGTTTCTCAGTTGTGCTCTGCAGGTGAAAGAGTTGCTGGTAAAAGAGCCAGTATACCAGTCTGGCATCTCAAACATGCTGCTGGTTGCTTCCAGTATTGAACAGACTGGAAAAAAAAAAAAAAAAAAAAAAAAAAAAAAAAAAAATCATTTTTTTTATAGTAGCCAAGGGCATACTATAGCCAGAACCATATACATTTGCACTACCAAGATTTTTTGCGGTCTTTGCTCCCTCAGCTCAACATCAGCTCCACCTGAGGTTCCAAAAGCAGTCCAGGGAGACACTATGACCCCTCTCCACCAGCAATATTTAGAGGACACCTATGGCACTGGATGAAATGGAAAACCACATCTTTGAGAGAACACAGCAAAAGAGCTGAGGACAAGCCTTGCCCTGAGCATCTTTCTAAACACTCAGCCAGTTCCAAACTGATATCCTTGCTGTTTGAATGATTTGCATTGGTTTCTACTACACACTTAACAATACATGTTCTTTCTTGACTTGAACAGTTGTTATTTCAGACATCCTTGAAAAGCAGCTCATACATCTGTCAAAGAGGGCAGTGCTGGGCACATTCCTGTTTTAGGTTGTGGGTTTTTTTTTTTTAATCACTGAAGAAAGACAGACTAGATGAGCTATAACATGCATTTAACCATCCATATGCCCTCCCCCTCATATGTGTTAGATGCATTGGAGTTTTTCCTCAGTTAAATATTATGTCAGTAGACATAATGGGTGGAAGAAAGGCCCATCTTTTCATCATTCCCAAATAGTTTATTTAAACTGGTTAATATTCCCACATTTTTTGCCCTATTACAGTAAAAGTCTCAGAATTTTTCCTACTGTTAGAAGTTGAGGAAGAAATCTTCCAAGTCCTGTTATATATTTCATCTTTGCTATGCCTATGAAGAATATATTCTCAGTTAGTTGTAATTTTTCACTTTCAACTAATATGAACATTCTTATTAACCTCTGCACTGACATAATCTCCTAAAAAGTCCAGGGAGAACAACTGGCTCATTTGAAAAGTTTACACAGAGTCATGTAGACCAAGACGGGTGTCTTGATTGTCCAGTTTGACTTCCTGCATAGTATACATCAGACCATTATACCCACAATTTTTGAATGAGCAACCACATATTTTTAAAGGCCACTCAGCTCTGATTTCAAGAATATAGACAACAGGAGTTTTGGACACAAGAATCCCAGGCAAAGGACACAAACTGGGCTGGCTACATGGAAAGTCTTAGTGTAAGAAAGATGGAAAAGACCTGTTCCACTTGAATTAAAAGCTGCAGTCATTCTTAAAAATAAATAAGAAAGTTTATCTTGCTCCCTTCCCAAAGCAATTTGAAAGACAAAACATCACACTTTGCATATGACTCATCAACTTTTAGCTTTAGATTTTCACATTCCACAACTTTTCAAAATGTAAACAGGTAATGACTTTTTAAAAAGAAGTGAATTATCCATGTCATGTTAGTAGTCCTATAACGTTAAAAAGACAAAAAAAAAATCCAGGTTGGTTAAAAAAAATCCTCAGGAATATAACTGAATAGACTCTTGTTCTCTGTGTTATCCCAGTGTGGGGTGGCTTGGATATTTGCAAACTGAGATAAAAATCTGTGAGCAGCAACTCGGACTTCCATGCTTTAACTTGTTCAGGAAGCAATATGCTCATTTGGAGCTTCTGATTTGACTAAATTACAGTAAATCAACACCAGAGTGGGGAAAATGAGGGAAGCACAATCAGTGAGATATTCAGAAATATTCTACCCAACATCATTAGCAAAGTTTTATTCAACATAATCTGCTTCAAGAGTCACTAGTGCAGTTGTGAATGTCTGTTGAATTTAGATGCCTTCTTCCCCAGTGCCTGGCAAAAGAAAATAAATGCTTACTACTACAGTGCTTTGAGAGCATGCAAATATTTTATTTGTGGGGTAACCATGCTTAAAAATTACCATTACTATGACTTAGGCACAGCACTTCTAGTGTTCCCTAATTCATGAGGGTGGCAAGTTGACAGTTTCAATGAGTAAGCAGAAATCAGTCACGACTGCTCTGCATAGCCAAAGGTGATGGTAATAGAGACTATTTAAGTTTTTGGTTTGTTTTTAAAAATAGTTGCAAACATAAAAATGAATGAATTACAGATGGACAGAATCTGTGAAGACACAAAGCTTTTAGGAACAGAGGTGGATACAGCTTGCTTAGGGCCTACAGTATAGAATGAACACACCCCCTCTTTATCCTCTAGTGACCGTATCCTTTACTAAAGTTCCACAATATTGAACTAATTAAAGCTCAGACCTTAATTAGGGTAAAGAAAACGTATGCCCTTTATGATTTGAAATTAATAGGACCTTAATTGCTATTATCCGCAATGCTATTTTTCAGATTGGCTTTAATGATCATTGTGTAACTGTGCATGTGCTTTTGTAATATAAATAATTCAACCGCTTAATTCAATTTTTTTTAAAATGGAATGAGGACAAGTCCACTTGATGAACTAATGACCTGCAAAATTTCAGCTATTATGAGATATAAAGAAAATGGCAGATCAATGCTAAAACTACATTTTCAAAACACGTCTGTAGTACAAGCTTTCAGTCTAGTAGAGTAACAGTTATTGTAGCAAATATCTCTCCTTAATTTGGTATGTATCCTTTATTATTTCATTCTTATTGCTATCACTAGTCTTTCTACTGTAAACAGTAGCTTCAGACTACCCAAATAACTCCAGAAAAACCCACTGAAAAGCTTTTACAGCTCTCCCTTCAAAAACCATGCAATAATCCACACCAGTATTTTGCAATATGCTCACAAGGCCAACATTTTCAAAAGAATTAATGAATAGTGAGACTTTCAATCCTGGGGTGCTAATATTTTGATCCTGTAATGAGTTTTAGGACTAAATAAGCCATTATCCAGACATGGGATGTCCACTAATGCACATCACTGACAATCTCTGGGAACAGAAATTCATCCCCTACTCTAAGGAACATGGTAATGCAACAAATACTGAAAACTGCTACGATGCTACCAACCTCTGCATCACTTTCATTGTTCATCTTTCACTCCAAGGTAAGAAGCTTTAAAAATTACTCTAACCCTATTTTAGGATCGCAGAGCACAGAGTGGGCGTTCTTTTTAACGTAGGGCTTTGTATCATCTCTCTACTCCTTTTCTTCTACCCTCCCTCCCCAGCGCTTGCCTCCTCACCCCAGCAGAAAGAAAGGAGAACAAGAGGTCTAATGGTTGAAGGCCTGAAGCAGATGAAGCTCCTACTGGAGTGTGGTCTAAGAGTTCAGTGATAAGGAAGAGCCCAAGTTCCCCCACTGAGTTGTTATTCTTCCCTTCTCCTTCTCCTGTACAGCAGCAGAGAAACAAAGCAGGAAAAACTGTTTAATTTCTGCTTCACTGTTTGCCTGAATGACTTGGAACTCTCAACATTAACACCAATGAACTGGGCCTTTCCTCAGAAGCCTGAAACTTCTACGTGGAGATGGACAGCAGTGTGAGCTGATGCTCCTGAATATGTCCATATTCAGCAAGTGCTGAGTATCTCCACACACACACTGCTGGGCATCTCCACAGCACATGCAGCAGTCAATATGGAACCATGTCTTTCTCCTCTCAGAGATTAAGTGGTGCTAGCTAGGCCATATTCACACATGTAGTAGGAGTATTTTAGAAAAAGAAACCAACCAAACAAGCCTGACAAAAACCCCAACAAAAACAAACACCTTACCAGAGTTACCCCTGACCAAACTGTATCACATGTTATGGCAATCAGGGACCACCAAGTTTAAAAACAAAACAAAATACAAAAGAATTGGTAGAAGATTTAGGCAAGTCTCCAATAATTTCTCAGGTTTTATCAAGTTATCAGGTTAAACCTGCTTCTTTCAGTGAAACAGTGTAGATAGCAAATCAAGACAGGATCTGATCTGACTGATGCAGAAAGGTTTTTTTTAAAGTAAATTCAACTAGAGCACGCTCCAAGAGTTAACAATGCAACAGAAAGGAAGGAGCTCTGAGGTTAAGGTTAAGGGCAGCATCACAGGGATAACAGACTGAAAATAGGAAAAGAAAAATGTTAAGTCTGACATTAGGAAAACACTTATTATCATAAGGATGATAAGATAATGGAATAATTTCCCAAAGGAAGTTGTTGAGTCAAACACTAGAGACATTCAAAGGAAACCTAGATAAAAACACTGGGCAATTGATCTAGAGGGCAGCCCTGCACTAATGACTCAAGAGGCTCTTTTCAACTCACTGAGGATCCTCCTCTTGAAAACAACAATTCCAAAATTTCTATAGCAGCATGTGAACAAATGTAAATGCAAAATATTGCACAAAACCAGAGAAGACATTTAACTGGAACCTTGTTTTCAGCTTACAGATTTTTTCCTCTATAGTACTAATAATCTCGGTCTATACATGCATTCACTACTTCTGAAAAATCCTACCACATATTGATCAGCACAGTAACACTGAGAAAATAAATAATGCTGTGAAGGGTATTTTCAAAGAAATGACAGGAGCTATAAAACTTGCCTTATGAAACACAATGGACATCATGAAGAAATCCAGCAAGAAATTTTCTGAAATGTCTCTATAGTCAAATCGGAAGAAGATTACAGTAAAGCTCAAAGTAACAAATTGGTTAATAGGATTACAGAATGAGGAGCGGAGGAGTTTCATCCCAGCAACTGTTATCAGGATAATATCACAGCTGTAAGAAAGGCAGAAAGAAAAACCTAATCAAGTCAAAGCCATAAAAGCATTAAATTATGAAGGTCTTAAATACAAATACCTGTACCAGATGTATTTTAGATTGCTATGTATAGCTAAATTTACACATCTTATTGATTTCTGATACTAATCCTATGTTCTTTTAATAACCACATTTATTTTACCCATGTGCAACTTCATATTTTTCCCTTATTATCATACACTTGTAATCTGTAATAAAGAATGAACTCTGTACTAAACCCAGTAACATTGACGACTAAAAACCAAGAATCTAGAAAGGATATTTTTATACAGTTCTTAAAATAAAATTTCAGTTTCGGAAATATCTTAGCACTTCCATTACTGTAATTTGAAAAAATGTTTTGAACACACTCCAAGTTTTTTATTATTAGAAATTTGACTTGATGACACAGTTCATAATTATTTTCCTAATTTCATTACACACAATGCCAAAATTCTGGCTAGAAACATCCACAGATGTGAAGTGCTTGAAATTCTTACCATTGTTCTTGATCAGAAAGTCAATATAGTAATTACTTCCATCAGTTAAAAAGAAATTGTGTGTTGCATCTATGTGTTATAAAACGCATGCAGTCTGAATTTCACTCTCCTTTATTATATTCCAGAAAGTGAACTTGAACTGAGAACTCTAAATAGCAGGTGACCACACAGAAAAATCAGGAAGGCCAATCTTTAATTTTTAAAGTACTTGCTACTATATCTCCAAAAGGATAATGCTCCTGTCTTAACTCTCCAAAAAAAATTACACGTGACCCAAAATAGGCCAGCTATTTGAAAAATGCATGGAGGGCTCTCTTCCATCCTGCTGCGAAACAGAATGACTGCTGCCCTGACTGACAATTGACAGGCCAGAAAGCTATAAGGAGATTTTCATAATTCTAGAAAGGCTCATAAATCTGTACATTTCCAGGTTGATTTTATGTGGCATTTATTCATTATTGTGTATCCTCCGTAATGCAGGTGCAACTTCACTTGAGTGTAGGTCATTCTAAAGGACCACCAGGATATCACTGTCAGTATGAAATGCCAAGCTGATCTTATTTCTCACCTTGTCAAAGCTGTTCTTTTCAGTTTGCCCCAGATTTCTGAATGGGAAACATAGCAACTAAGCTAAATCAATTCCAAAGCCACTAGAAGCCATTTCTGTGTATCCTATATGAACCCGCTGGATCTTGCATTCTTCAGAAAGAAGAAAAATTCTTGCAACATGGAGGAACTTTCACATGGAAAATTTAAGAGATCATAGAGCAAAGAAAGACTCTTTCCTCACTGGATGTGTTAACATGTAGAAAATTTCACCAAAAAATGACATTTTATAAAATAATGCTCTCAGGGGTAACAAATTAATTTGCTCATTATCCCTGTTTTCTTTAAAGATATTGCCACACAAGATGCTTTTCCTAAGGCCTTAACTGCCAGCAGAGAGAAAGAGAAGGGGTTCTTATTTCTGAAGCCTCTGTGGCAGGTAACACAGACAGGCTTTTCAGCTTGTCAGCATGGGTCCCATTAATAACCAGCACATCAGGATCTGGAAAGCTCAAGCAAACTCCTGTGAAGGAGCTGTTCTGTCTCCTCAAGAAGCAAACCACTTCAGTCCTTTAAATCACAAAGCAAGATGAAGCTTCTTAAAAAAAACAAAACAAAACAAAAAAACAACATTCAGATTGAGAAAAACTCCAAAATAAATCATGCAAAACATACCACCTCAGACACTTTCAGACACAGAGTGGGGAGAGTGCCACCTTCCCTTCTCGAAGCTATGATGCGGTCTGATCTTTGGGTGGTAAATAACCAAGGAATGTTCCAACAACAGACAACAGGTATTTATGTATTAAAGCAGAGAAAGTACAACTCTCAGTAACGCTGAATATGGAAGGAGTAAGGAGAATCCAGGATCCTTCACAGGCTTACAGAGTTGAAGAGAAAGAGGTAGGATCCGAGGATGAATGCTTGGTGTGTGGCATTTACATGACAGCTGCAGGGGAAGCATATTAAAGAGGAGTGCCTGAGAAGAAGGGATACTGGGAGTGTTGTGGATAGACCTCAGTTACATGAAAAAAAGAGAAAACACAGGTTTTAAACATCCAAGGTGATCACACAGACCCAAGGGGGATGGTGAAGGAAAGGATTGTCATAGTATTCCCCTACAGGCCAAACAATCAGAGGCAGACAAATGTAATTACTTTCTTTAATCTCAAGATTTCTGGGGGACTGACTCACTACTTCTGAACACTTGAGGGAGGTGATACTTCAAAGTGCAATCTAGCTTGGAGGAATGACTATGTAAAAATAGCACCTTCCTAACCCTACATATTTACTCCGTGCATGTATTCAGTCACGTCTGCTAACTAATGAGAAATGACATTATGATTACTTCCAACCTTACAGAACCAAATAGAGGGATGAGTGTGAACTCAGTTTCACCCTGGACAATACACCTAAACTCCTGAAGCACCTTGGCTTTAGCATCTCCCAAGTGCCTGGGGGGAAGAAGGTCAATGGAGAACTACACAGGCTAGCTCTGAGTGACTGGTGAGAGTCACTCTGGAAAAACAGTTGTCTGGGAGGAATATGCAGAAAATTTGACTAATGCCCTCATCCTAGTTTCAGCCCCTAAAAGCAGGGTCCACCTTTTTCTTACACTTATGTATTCCCTAAAGCTTTGTGGCCCTTCAAAAGCAACATGCATTTTTTACAAAGTTCTTTAATATTTAAAGTTAAGAATCTAAATTATTATTAATACTGAGGAATTCCCCCTCCTCCAGCACTTTGCCTGCTACCGGAACCTTCCTTCCTGAACACAGGCTGTTTCTTTGTTTTTATCATCTGCATCACTGTCATTCTGATAAAAAGACTGCAGAAACTCTGCTCACTGGGAATACTGCAGTCACTAAGCCTGCTGAATATCTGCAGTAGGCAAGTCACTGACCAAAATATTTACCATAAAAGGCTGTCTGCAAGGATCATACTGTTTTCATGGATCAGCATCACCAGTTCTGCTTAGTATGAGAGATATCAGACTTTGGAAAAAACTTATATCCCTACTTTTGTCAAACTACTCTTAGTGCAGGACTACTCACCATTCTACACTGCTGAATATTTTATTCAGTCTTCCCTTAAAAGACTTGTGTGGTGAAGCTTCCGATAACTCCTTTGGGAGACTATGCCGTAGTCTTAAATCCTCAGTTAGGAAATGTTTCCTGATATCCAGCCTAGATTTCTCATTTTCATCTGATTAATTCTAGTTACCCCACTGTGTTTATGCCCATCAAACACCTGCAGCCTGGTATAGTGTGTCTTCCTTTTAATTGACATTTAGACATTCCATATATATCTATATATAGCTCTTTAATATTTTAATTTCTCTCTCACTGGAGTCATGTATTAGCATGTGCTAAGGTAGTTTTTTTTTTCTTTCAGCAGAGTCAATGATTATTGTATACTGAACTAAACACATGAAAGCAAACTGTGACAAGCAGACTTAAGACACAAATTTAATTTCTCAGTCTTCAGTCTAAAACCAAATATTCTACTAATCACATGCTTTGAGTTATAATCTACTTACTGTGTACCAAGCTTCTTGTATTTACTAATTGAGAAAGCATCAATGGTGAGGGCATTCAGTATTATAGCTGGATACAAAATGTATTTCTCAAAGCACTGAAGCCACACATAGAGCCTTTCAAACCACATCAAATGAGCAGCATCTGAAACAGGAATCCAGATAACAGATCATTTCATCCAATTATCAGCATTTTTTGCACTGCAATACCATAGAAGTGAGTTAGCTCACATTAATAAGTATAATCAACCAACTAATTTATGAAACAATGGAATTCATAATTCTTTTGCAATACAGAAATCATTTTATTCTCTGAATTTAGAGAATATCTGTTTTGCTGCTTATAACTACACTCATGAGAAACAGTCAGAAATGAAAAGAGAGAGTACATGCTAAATGATAGTTTCTACACAACCCAATTACTAGTCACTACATTAAATAGCAATTTTAGTGATGTAATGACTATGGAGAGGCCCTCTCCAGCTCTGGCACTGACCTGGTGGTTCACTAGGGAACATCATTTGAACTCTGTGCCTCTCCTTCCCTACCTTATAGTGGCAAAACACTGTCCATTAGAATGCAAAGCATCACTGACCTCACTGATAAATTAAATATCCTCTGAGACCTAAAGACTGAAGAATTAACAGGAGCTAGAAACCATCATAGATGTTTCTCAAAAGGCCACTGTATAAAGTATCTGCCAGAATCATATCATTCACCAGTAAAGTAAAAACCACCTTTTTTTTTTTTTGCAGTAGACTCTTCTAGCAACATCACTTTATATGAGTATTAAAAAAGAACTGAATGCTCTGTGAAATTCAACTGCTATGAGAACTTAGGTGAACTGGGTGCAGAAACACTTGCGTATGGACAAAATGTCTTTATTCACAACTGAGCTCAGCTAGACAAGGTTATTAGAAAAACAGTGAATGCAAAAAGGCAGAACGTGGTATTGACTCAGAAATAACAATGCCAGCTACTGAATCTCCAATACTCTTTCCTGAAGAAATGAAAATAATTATATGTATACACATCCCACCCTCCCACACACACCTTTTCAATGACAGGCAAAGATGACATGTTGAACCAACAGATTTATATGTTCTACAGGCACAGCTGTATATTTTATAGGCTCAAAGAGAAAGATCTAAAAGCAACCCTTCCAAATTAGCTTTAAGTCATGCTTTGCCAGTTCTCTTAAGCTAAGGCAATGATCTTATAAAAATCTGCCTTCAAAACATACAATCAACTTCCATTTCTTGTTGTAACATAAAAATATTTCCTTCTCTTATTACCTAAAGGTCAACTCCTAGAAGTTCATACATGCAGCAAAATGTCCATTTTGGAACCTAGCTGTTGTTTTCTGTTTCTCTTTCCTCCTCCTACAAATTGCTCTCAGAGTTTCGCTCAAGAACTTCATCCAGCTGCCCAAAGTTTAGGTCTGTGTAAGAAGTCAAGCTTGAATAAAGAGATGTGCATATCAAATAGACCAAAAAGAAGGTAGCTGCAGGAGCAAAGAAATGTGTGAAGACAGTGCAGACAGAAAAAAGAGCCCACATTCAGAGAGGGCCAAGGGAAAGATGTGGATGATTTGAAAATGGCTTACATGAATCTATGAGGTATAAAGGCAGTGGTGGTGGTGGTGAAGAAGTAGTCTCTAGTGTTTCAGGGTTTCTTTTTAACTCAGTCCTGCACTACTTTCTACACCTCTGTTATACCGTAAGTTCATACATCTTGACCTCAGACTTTCTTCCTACAGTCAGGCAAAACAATGACAAATAATAAATGAGTTCTCATATGGGCATCATGAGAACTGGTCTGGTAACTGCTGTTCTGTGGAAGGCCTGAATAGCTCATTCAAAGTCTATGACACAAAGCCAAGAATAAACTTGTGGAATTGTCATTACCAGCTGCTTGTCTAATTGCAAGCAGTCATTTGTTTCCCCATAGCACTAAACTTGTCAAAAATTAGGAAGCTGAAAATGAAATTCTATGCAGTAAAAACTTCTCACTGACGTCTTGTTTTGTGTACTTGGCCCTTCATTGTCCACACCTGACAACTACAGCATATTTCTCTTTCTATACAACCAGGGAACCTTTAAGTTTGGCTCCTACTTTTTCTTACTGGGTAAAAGAAAGAAGACAGCCTGTCAGACATATCTATCAAAGGGATTACACAACCTCAGCCTGTCTCATCTCAGAACATGATAAAAAGCCTCTGCAGTAGCCTAAGGGACTGAAATATATATTTAATATTTTTACTCTTCCAACACACAATACCAGATACATTGCAATAATACTTAAGACCCAAAGTGTGGAAATGGACCACATATAAAATGAGGACTGCAAAAGAAGGAAAAGCCTGTTGCCTGCAGCAGGTAGCAGGGGAAATGCAGCTGATCTCAAAGCAAAAGGAAACCCGTCTGTGGAGATCAGTCTGGCAGATCTCCACCCTCAACCTTTTCAAAAGCTGAGTCATTGCATTTGCAAAAACAATGTTTTGTGACAAACGAAGACAGATTTAATCAGAAAAAGGAAAAAAAAATCCTACAGTAGTCCTTCACGATTAAGTGATGTAACAAACAATAAAACTTGGGTATTCATCAGAATTACTGATTATCAGGGAGAGAAAGCCCTGAACAATGTTTTCAGTTGGACACGATCCTTAATAAGATTTACATTTCTACTATACTTTCCTGGTGCATTGCAGGAAAACTTAAAAGGCAACCTTCAGTCAAGTCTCTTGGGTACTTTTTTCATCCTTTTTATACTTTTTTCATGCTTAGAAAATAATCATTTTGAAAGACATGATTTAAAAATAAAAGATTTAAATCCTTAGTGCATGATTTTGCAGAGAGTGATCTCAACTCTTTTGTTGTCTAGTTGAAGAACAGACTAAAGTCTCTCAGCAGACTGTGTTCTGACAATGCTGTCTTCAAACACTTCAGGTACATATATTAAGAACGATTAAGGTAAAGGATCCATCAAGAAATGACAAGCACACTTCTGGCTGGTAGCAAAGGCAAGATGAGAGCTGGGGCTGGGGAGGAGGGGAAATTGTGCTTCTCAGAGTACACTGGCTGCTTGCAGAAATAACTGTATCAGAACAGAAAATCAGAGCTTACATACTAAAACATTTACCAACACTTGCATGTATGAACACACTACCCACTGAAGCCCGCAGACATTAGCAAGAACAAATCTTCAAGAAAATGTCACAGTTCCTTTCAATATTAATGTTTCTCTATAAGTGTTATGATGGAAATTAGAACTCTTTAAGTTGCACTACCCTTGCTCTTCAAATAGATGGTCGCGCTCAGAGAGTTGTGGTCAATGGCCCTATGTCCAAGTAGAGAGCGGTGACAAGTGGCATTACTCAGTGGTTGGTATTGGGACTGGCACTGTTTAACATCTTTATTGGAGACACAGACAGTGGGATGGAGTGCACCCTCAGCAAGTTTGCCAACGACACCAAACTGTGTGGTGTGGCCGACACGCTGGAGGGAAGGGACCCATCCAGATGGACCTGGACAGGCTTGAGAGGTGGGCCTGTGCAAACCTCATGAAGTTCAACAAGGCCAAGTGCAAGGTCCTGCACATGGGTTGCGGCAATCCCAAGCACAAATACAGGCTGGGCAATGAGTGATTGAGAGCAGCCCTGAGGAGGAGGACTTGGCGGTATTAGCAGATAGAAAACTGACTATGAGCCAGCAACACTTGCAGCCCAGAAAACCAACTGTATCCTGGGCTGTATCAAGAGAAGTGTGACCAGCAGGTTGAGCAAGGTGATTCTCCCCCTCTACTCTGCTCTCATGAGACCCCACCTGCAGTACTGCGCCCAGCTCTGGGGCCCCCAATATCAGAAGGATACGGAGCTGCTTGAGTGGGTCCAGAGGTGATCATGAAGATGATCAGGGGGCTGGAGCACCTCCCTTACGAGGAAGGGCTGAGAGAGCTGGGGTTGTTCAGCCTGGAGAAGAGAAGGCTCTGGGAGACCTTATAGCAGCCTCCCAGTACCTAAAGGGGGCTACAGGAAAGGTGGGGAGGGACTCTTGATCAGGGAGTGTAGTGATAGGACAAGGGGTAATGGCTTTAAACTGAAAGAGGGTAGATTTAGATTAGATATAAGGAAGAAATTCTTTACTATGAGGGTAAAGTGAGGCACTGGAACGGGTTGCCCAGAGAAGTTGTGGCTGCCCCCTCCCTGGCAGTGTTCAGGCCAGGTTGGACAGGGCTTTAAGCAACCTGGTCCAGTGGAAGGTGTCCCTGCGCATGGCAGAGGGGTTGGAACTAGATGATCTTGAAGGTCTCTTCCAACCCAAACCATTCCATGATTCTATACATAGGTATATGTCAGAAAGTAGAAGAAATTCCACCTCAGTTTCATCAATCATTTAAGTTTTTAAATTATATAAAACACCAATGTATTAAGCATGAACTGTAACATATTAGCAACACAGCAAGAAACAGTACTGTAATGTAAAAGCAAAAGGTAGATCAGACAATGGTTCATGAAGGGTCACTTAGGGCCAGTAAGATGATTACGGGACAAGAGCATTTGACATAGGAGGAAAGGCTAAGAGAGCTGGGATTGCTTAGCCCCAATAAGAAAAGGCTCAGGGGGCATATTACTAATGCCCGATAGGGAGTATTTTGGGAGTATAAATACCTGATAGGCAGGGTAAAGTTGATGGAGCCCAGTGACTGGACAAAGGGAAATGGGGACAAATTGAAATTCCATTTCAACATAAGAGAAAAACAAACCCCACCACCAAAACAACCTTTCTTCTTTAAGGATGACTGAATGCTAGAACAGGTTGTCCAGAGAGTTTGTGGAGTCTCCATGCCTGAAGATATTCAAAACTGGATGTAGCCTTGAGCAACCTGCTCTAGCTGACCCTGCTCTGAGCAGAGGAGTTGTACTAGACAATCTCCAGAGGTGCCTACCCAGCGTCAGCCCTTCTGTGCAGCGGTCTCAGGAGACAACTTCTACAGGTTCAGAGATTTGCTGGTGATCAAGGGGAAAAAAAAAAAAAGGAAATGATGGGCTATTCATGCTGTTCAAAAGAGGGAAGTGTAAAGCATAATTTGTTCTGTCTGCTCTGTTCTTTCTCGATTATTTTTTTAAAACCAAAACAAGCTGCAAGTCATTGCACCCATTGTTTAGAAAAGATTTTATTACAAACCTCTCACTTCCCGTTGATGGTGCTCTTTGCTTTTAAGTATGGGATGGGATATCCACAGCCAGGGGTGATGCTTGCGAAGCTGAGGAAGTACGTAATGTGTTACAAATCCCACAGTCCATGCTAAAGCAAACAGGACAATGCTGAGAAATGGCTGGGCCAAAAGACAAAAAACGAAACACAGTTATAATTTGCAAACAACATTTTTGCATAAAACCTCTTTTTAAACATTTTTAAACAGTTCCTTTAAATGTATTTTTGTGCAATTAATTTTTACTCCTATGTTCAAACTCTGACTGCATAGGTGGATATGGATCTGGAAATATGAATTCTGCACACATAATTAACCACTTTTTCCTAATTGGAGGAAAAAAGGCATGTGATCAGGCTTATTCATTCTGTCCCTCAGGTTCTGTATCAAAAAAGCTGTGGATATGCAGTAGTTTAAGGAAAGAGACATCAAATATGTAACACTGAAATTAATACAAATATCCATAAATAAACTGCCTTGCACATTATAAAAAAAATGTTATCGTGACCAGTAAATACATTTTCACTAACTTCTATTCCCACAATCTCTATTCTTTCCAGTTAAAGAACCATGTGGTTTTTCATAAAAGAGATAATACTTTGGGGGGAGGGGGGGGAGGACAGATACACACCCTTAATGATAGAAACACAGTACTGGCACTGACAGCAAATGACAGAACAGCAGCCGCTGTGCAGACAATGAGATCCGATTTCAAGATTTCTTTCTGTGAAAATAATTATTTTATATAAAATTAGCAAGCCAATATTGTTTTAACGAAAGTAAACGATTCTGTTCTCAATTACTCACAGTATGCATTGTGATAGGGCTAATCAACACTCCCTGATACAAAAGTATTTTCTTCAGTCTGCTTTGGGAAATTATTTCTTCACACTCTAGCTTCGTCAAAGTAATCACATTTAAATTCATCATGCCTAATTTTAAACTGTATTTTTAAATAACGTGGTTTTAAGATTGAAGAAATGAAAGCAATACTTTTTCATACCGAGTCTTATTCTGTTTAAGAAATATAACTCTTTTACATTATGACTTTTTATTTTTGGGAAATCAAAATTCTCATTCCATTTCCTATTTTCAAGCATTAATATTTCCTCAGATTCACTTTCTCTTGCATTACTGAAATGATTCATGCTTTTCTGTAATGTCTTCAGAGACACAGAGTTAATACATTCATTATGTTCTAAAGTGACATCTCATTCTCTGATTTTCTGTATCGGAAGCCAAATTTCAGCAAGATTTCATGGGTTTCAGATAAGACCTTTTTCTAGTGTCACTGAATGATAATGAAGGGATACGTCTGCCTTTACACAGAGATCTATAACTAGGGTAGGAGTAATTTTGTTTCTAAAGATTGGAAAATATCACTGTCTTTGCAGCCCATTTTTCTTGTGATTAAAATGTCATTTCTCAGTAAACAAATAAACAAGAGAGCTTGCGATCTGTGCAATCTTCTGAATTGTACTTTGGAGGTCACCAAAATGTCTTTGTGAGTAAATGAAAATCTTGTCTTAGATTTATGAGGGGAGCATTTAAGTTTGGCACTCAATACGATTGCTAAGTTATCAAGTGAGTAACTATTTGTTGGTCTTGGTTTAGAAACTGACATGCTTTAATTCAAAGACATCTAGAAACAAAATGTGAAATGCAACACTTTTGTTAGAATTAGAAGCTCATCTGATTTCCTGGTGCTGCAATCTAGGTAGTCTTCATGTATGTCACCAGAGAAAAAAAAAAGAAGAAAATGAAAATAATGATGGGATAGCAAACCTATGAATATGGAGATAAAAAAGAAAGCAAGTAGAACAAGCGAACAGCAGAAGGGTTGCGAATTACAGGGGAAGCTGGTAGCAACCACTATATTTAGGCTGCCTATCACTCCCTGTTATGAAAGATGCTTCTTAGTAAAAGGTCACAAGCATCAGCACTTTCACTTACTGCAGCAGGTCTTTGAAATTCAGCAGGACTAAAAAGCCTTCAGGCTCAAGAAGTACTTCTGCTTTGTCCCAGGAAACTCTAATCTGGTTTAGCTGAATTCAAGCCTTCACCACTGTCCTTCCCTTTCTCAGGCTGCTCAAGAGCACATACCTCCAAAAGAACCATGCTCCCACCCCTCAGAAAGCTGTGCCCCCTCCAGAGAGCCCTGTACTCCACAAGGACTATAGGTGGGAAGGTGTCAGAACAGAGTTACGTCTTCCTAACTCTTCCCAACCATCTTTTCAAAACATAGCCCTGCTGGCCTTGCTCCTTGGACATCATATACAACAGGAGAACCACAATATGAGGGATGTCAGAGGAAAGGCTTTCTCTTCCCTGAACAAACCTTTGATCCCTGCCTGTTCCCACAGGTCTTCTACATTTGGCTCAGACCTTCTCTCATTAGCAAGTTGTGGATCCATCTCTAACTCAAGTGGTTTTAGTATGTGAAGCAGTACTGAAAAACTGTGATCAAAACCCCGATAAAGATGGAATTATTACCAATGCATGTAATGAAAATATTTTTCTTAACCTTTCCAAATTTTTTAAAGGCATTGCATACAAAATCTATGTAAAGCAGAATTCAGCACCTGAAAAAGTTAAACAATGCCAGATTTACATGGAATTATTTCAGCCCTTTTGTGAACAGGTATTATGAAAAGTCTTGATCAAGTATCATTCCCTGCACAGCTGAATCCAACTACTCAATAATCTAAACCAAGCTTATAAGAACAACAAACACACTTCAATAATATTTTCAAGTTCTTCTGTACAACCAGAAAGGATTACTGTTTAAATGACTTATTTCTCTAACAATCAGGTGATTGAAGAAGATGTCATTTTAAGAACTACATCAAATATTAAGAATTTAAATGTAAAAATCAGCAGAAGTGATAATAAAGAACATTTTTGGGGTGAGGTGGCATCCTAACTTTCCATTCTGTGCCAGATCATAGAGAAACTTTTTAAAAGATTACATTCAAAATAGAGTGCATTATTACACATATTATATTACACAGGATTGGTATTTCCCACTTTTCCCACCTTTGAGTTTGCAAGTGTTCTTTTTAGGGTGCTCTCACTGCTTTTGACACATTAATAGTCCCGTGCAGGAAAAGGCCTAAGTTTTTAAAGTTGTTATTATTATTATTATTATTATTCAGGTATTTAAACCCAAATTTGACAACTACATTCCAACTCTGGTAAGATCTAAAGTGTTTAAAGTATGATATATGCCCAGACTTGCCCTTTAGCCCTTGCACAGAACTGGTTCAAAATGTAAATGTACTGCTCAGCTCCTGACTTGCACAGCAGTTCCCACAGGAACTCCTTCTTGATGTGGCAGACACATTCAAACTTCTCACAAAATTTAGGTTTTTTTCCTTCTGAAAGAAAGCTGAGCAGTAATCACTTCTGCTTTATGTCATGGCATATAGTGGTCAGGGCCCCCCAAGAAATGGCTGACCCTGGGCAGTTATCTCCCTGGCTGAAGGCAATTCAGAGCCGTCTTCCAGGAAAGAACCTTGGACAACCACTTACAGGCTGCTGTGGGTGAATCTGCAGCTTCCACCCTTCCTGCTGAAGGTAGCTAGCTCCTGAATGTTGGATGCAACTCTATTTCCCACCCTGCATTTAAATCCAGCTGTCTGAAGCAGGATTCTTGCTTCCATTCTCAAGGCCAGGCAGTTATGAATTGAATGTTGAATAGCCCTATGGTGTGATGCTTGAGTCCTTCACTGCAATTAGTCCAACGTGGAAAAGTTAAGCTCTGATCACAATTAAAATCTCTGCAGTGAGAGATAATCACTGTTATAGTTTGGTCTGAAAGCAGGTGTTCTTTTTTCTTCATTTTACACTCAAGGCAAAAGAGAAACCCCAAACCAACATCACTACATTTGATGCCTCAGAGATTTTACAAGCAGAATATACTATAGTGGTGCATTTTTATAATTATTGTTTTCAATTATGCTTTTGGAGCTTTGTACAAATCCTTTTACTAGCTATCTAAATGTTTGTATTAAAGGCCAGGAAGGAAGCTGAGTTTGAATGTAACACATTAGCACCCTCAGACCACTGGTTAATCTAGTAATCAGCCATGTGGATGCCTATAGAAATTAATTATAATGGTAGGAAGCTCCATTCTCAAAGTTGAATGGTCAATTATCCATCACAGCTGCTTTATAATTCAGGCTTCCAAAACTGGCAATTCTTGCACAGCTATTCAAGCAAAAGGAAAATAGTAAAGGTCATGTAATTAAACATTAGAGATGCTGTATTTATTATTCCTAACATCAATGCAAAGCCACTACAGAATACAACATATTAATTTTCAATATTAACCTTGTTTGCTTTCAGCTGCTTGGAGAGGTGATTTGGTTCTGTATGCCTTAGGATTTCTGATCAAAACAGTTCTCATTTAAATGGCATGTTATGTAGTCTGTACGTCTGTATATAGACCGGGGCAAGAATGGCTGTCATGTTGCATCCTGCCATCTCTTGCCACTCACAGGAGTTAGGAATATTCTCCTATCAGAGGAGCACTCCAAGAGGAAAAAAAAAAAAAAAAAAAAAAAAAAAAAGAGAAACTACCACCATGAAATCTCCTTCAAATACTGGCATACTATTTCATCTAGTTTCTGAACTGTTTGACCATCCCCTTGCAGAAGTTCTCGAAGCTATTTAAAACTGGCTCTAAACACAACTGCTGTAGGTGAAGCAAGTCAGCAGAGACTGTGGCTTGATTGTGCTCCTCAAACTTGAGGCACACGCATTTTCTCCTGCCTCAATTCTTTCCTACTTGCTTTATTAGCACTGCACCGTGAGATAGCGGTGGGAATCTCCTGGCAAACTGGTTAGTGCTTAATTGAGACAGAGGTACCAGATACACAGGGGTTAGACAAAGAGCCTGCATTAATCAGAAATTGCCCTCTCTCCAAGACATCTCCCAGTGTGGAAGAATTAGCACCACGAATTGACATTGTAAGCAAACACATTTGCTTACAGTTTTTATACAGATTGAGGGAAGCCCGAACAGAAAAAAAAAAAAAAAAAAGGTAAAGAACTAGCAAGCTCCAGCAACATTGAAAGAAAGCAGTCTTTGTCTAAAAGCAGCTGCAGCAGCATGGAGCATCAAATGTACAGAGTAGAAAAGTGCCAATCCCCCAAACCAGGTTCATTATGGAAAGCCAAAAGTGCCAGGAAACCCACTTGATAAAATACAAAAAGACACTGGCAAAACATGACAGGAACAAAACATGGTGAAGAGAAGAACTGAAGTCCTATGTCTGGCCAGTCCCACCGCAGTCCTCCCTGCACTTATGCACCTTCTGCCCCGGTGGCTGAAGGGCCCAAGTGCAGTTGAACCACATGGTACCTGTGTTAGTCTAAGACATCAGATTCCTGTCTACATTACTGACACAAAAATAGGTCAAGAAATTGCAGCATAACTCCATTTTGAAAACACAGCCAGGATCTTAGATGAGAATTTGTTAATTCTTTTGGGTTTTGTTTTCAATATATTGAAACCTTGCTCAAGGTTTCTCTCTACACTGTGCAATTAAACCAGTAAAGTGGACAGCCGCAGTAACTGCTTCAGTCCCCTGGCAAGGCTCCATCTGCAGAACAGATGAGATCAGACTCTGTACTGCTCCAAAAAGAGCACTATCAGAAAAAGATACAAGTGGGATACAAATACAGGGGAACGAGAAACTTTCCATTACATCTGCCATACAGTGCCCATGTACAAGAATGGGCTGAGAGTGAACTGTGGCAATAAACTACAAGGGAATACCACAGAATATAGCAAAACTTTAACATAAATACTTTATTTTTAACTCTGTTACTAGCTGGATATTTATATTGCAGTGTGACACTGTTGCAAACAGTTTAGATTGAAAGAAACTGTAGCTCAATACCAGCAACCAGAAATAGACATATCAACATTTTACATGGGTCTTATTAGAGTTTAGCAGTTTAAAATAACATTATACATGGTAGAAAGTGACTATCTAAGCAGAAGATTAGCAAAGAAAAGTAGAAATCATTGGTAGTGTGGGATCAACTCATGAGCTGAATGTAGTCTGTGTAACACCTTAAAAAATGCCCAATGAATGATTCAAGATGTACAGGAGAGATGCATCCCTCTGAAGGGACATCTGGAGGCCAGGCCAGGTAGCGACCCATACCACTAGGCACACAGACTCTCAGGTCATGACTAAGGGTCAATAAAAGGCAGTTTTGTCTTCGAGACAACCTCTGAATGCTCCTTGCTTCTGCAAGCATTCAGGAGTTTAGTAATAATTGCCTAGATTGCAAATGCTCGGATGCAGGAGTTAGGGATGTAGTCAGGACAAAGGGCTGTCTGACAGCTGGGAAGCAGCATAGTTCATGACTCTAAGAAATGCCAAACACCTCTTAATACTTCTGGAAACTTGACAATCTTCCCACCTGAACTCTTTATAAGATCAACCTCCCCTGGGTAACAGTTAGTAAGCTTTTTTTATATTAAAAGACACAAAAAGGAAGATGGGTCACTTTGGATGTTGGATGTTTAAGCTGAAGTGGGAAATAAACTTAGAACTATGTGCCAGACAGTAGGAAATAAACAGCCTGCCAAGCAAAGAAGAGACGATGAGATGGCAATGCTTGGCACCAGGCATGTACCTCCCTCTCTCATACTAGTGAAGTTTCACATGCTTCTGTCTCTAGGTGCCAAGTCTGGTCTGTGCCCCACCTGGCTTGGCTGGGGTGGAGGGCATACAGTCAGGAGTACTTCCTGGCACGGAAAAAAAGCATTTCTGAAAACCAGGTCAACTCCTAGCCCTAGAAAAAGAATCAGTAAGTTCTATTTTAAACACACTATATTCTGTGGACCAAATCCTGTCCCCCTCCAATGCAGACAGGGAGTTTGACAGGACTGTTCACCTTTTTGAATACTTGTTGAACAATCCAGCCTACCTCATACACACCAGGTTGCCAGGCTGTAACCCTAAGCACAGAACCTGCATTAGCTCTCTGAGTACTAGGATGAGATGCCCAATTCCCCAAGCTCTAAGGGTGCATTCCCCATGAACTCTATTAAGGAATCAATGTTGCCAAGTCCTTCAAAGGAACCCTTCAGAAAGAAAAATTTTCAACATCCCTATTCTCCTTTCTGGCCTCACTGGAAAGAAGATCTAGAAGAACTTCTCTGAGTTTCCATATGTGAATTTAAAGGAACAGGATATAGAGCCTCCCAATTTCTGTGCTTTTATTAATTTATTTAAATTACTAAAGGAGATATTTAAAAGGCTCCTCAGTGGAGAAAATGGATAGGAGAGCTCTATGAACAGAAAGTAATGAAAGAAAAGGTCTTACCACTGACTCTCTCATCTTTTCTGGGAGCGGATCTGCTGACGAATCTTCAAGTTGTTGATGTAGACAGTGAGGGACATATTTGCATTGAATAAGGGACCTGTTAAAAAAAATCCTAGTTAGGATACTTCTGAACATGTCTAAGATAGGAATGTTCCTTGGGCGGCAGAGGAGGAAGAACAGCCTCAGAATTCCTTCCTCATGTATGCAGTAGCTACCTTATCTCTGTGGAGCTGGAGATTGACACAAACCAGCTCTACCTGAGATCAGGGAAGAACTTTCTCATAAAATGTTGAGGAGTCTCAGGAGTCCAATCAATGTGAGGAATGAGCAGAGAGGGTACTGTTGCATTCATGCCTTTTATTAATGTTTCAGCTAAACTCAATCCAATACAGGAGCTGTTTAGACCCACATTACAAAGGCCAAAGAAGTTATTCTGTATAAATTGTATATTAATCATCAGTTCAAGATTTATGTGCTATCTCCTCCCCCATCTTGAGTTTTATGCCACAGGCCATCTCTTAAATACTGTTTCAAAGCTCTTTAACTTCCTTTAATTAAAATTCAGAGCTCTTTTAAAAAAAAAAAATTAAACCTCTTTTTAAAGGATTATACATTTTTATCATGATTGCAAAATAAACATTTGATGATGTTGTATACATATTCTTAAGATATTTAACAACCATTTCAGCTGCTGAAGATTTAAGAATGCTATGAAATCAGCAACTAGATTTAAAAGTTAAAATGGATTTAAAGGTTTAAGATTACTTTCTTGAAATGAAAGTTTTAAGGAAAGACAAGTTTCTGTTTTATTAAAGAAGTTAATGAACCGGTATGTCCTTCCTGGGGAGTGGAAGAGAAGAATACATTTAAATTACTTCAAAACTGAAAGAGCTCAAACTTCCATGCTGATTTGTAATTTACCTGTGTAAGTCTTACTCCGAGGCTAAACAAATCTCCCTAATACAGCACACAGCTTCAACTTCCTTCCATACCCAAGTTCCATACTGTAACAGTTGATGAACTACAAGCCACCTATACAAAGCTTGATCCAGGTCTAATTGACATCAGTGCCAGACACAGTAGGCTTTGGATAAAGTTAATGGCAATAGATTTAAGCAGTTCTTGTTGCTTTGACACATCAGAACCTGGTAATGTATAAATACCAGATCCCCTGAACCTTCTGGATTGTAAAGAAGCAATTTCTCAACTCTTCAGCAAGATTTACTAAGATGCCTAGTTTCTACTAGTGGCCTATATCCTTTCCTTCCTCATCAGCATTCTTCTCCTTTTCCCAAGTTTCTGTCCTCAGATATAATCTTGAATGGCCTCAAAAGACTTCCACTTACTCCTTCACTCTCTTGCATTACAGAATTGTGCATCCAACTACCCTGACCTACCATATGTCTACTACAATCTCCATAAGCCAAAAAGCCTCAGCTCAACATACAACACACCTCATGAATCAAAGGAGAGAACCTATAGGTTTCCTTCCAGGTTCTCTGCACTGTTCTAGGATAAGAGCTGTTTCTGAAGCAGAATCCCAGATGGCATGGTGATACTGGTTGCACAAAACCCACAGATAAACACATAGACACCCAGCTGCTTATGGACAACCACAGCCTCCATGACAGCCCTATAGCGCAGTTCACACACAGGAAAACTCACATCTGCCACTCCAAGCTATGGATCTGTGGACCTCTCTCACATCACCTCAACGTGCAGATTGCAATGCTGAGTCTCCCAGGATCTCCCTTATTTGCAGTGTCAGCTCTTAATACACACTACATTCCTCAGCTACCTCTAGCAGACTGTGTCAGAGCAGAAAAGGAAAGAGTTAATCTCAGAGAGGCACAGCCTACTGACAGTGGCCCTCAGCAAGAGATGGAATTGAGCCACCTTCCCAGCACATCAGATGTCCTTTCTCCTTGCCACAGTGCTATTCAGTACACATTCTGCAACTCCAGTAGCCTGAGCACCCCCTCAACTAAATCATTATTCTCCAACATGGCAAGCACACATTTTCCCAGAGGGTGAAATCTGCTTCAGAGAATTTGGATAGTGCTGTTTAAAGAGCACCAGCCTTACTGACAATATAACTGCAGCACTTAATTTATTTACAGAACCAATACCAACCAGGCAGACATGTCAAGGAATTTCCACCTCACCACAGTACTTTTGAGAGACAATCCCTCTGGTTTTGAAACCCAGGCATCACACTGGTTGTATGCTGTACAGGAGGAGTCAATAAATAACATTTGCAGGCAACTTACATCAGTACAGATGGGTCACTGCTTTGTCTGCTGAGGTGATAAGAAAGTGCAACTAGCAGACCACAGAAAGCAGAGAACAGCGCTGGAATGTGTTGTGCATCCCAGGGTTCCTGAACAGAAGGACAGAAAGTAATGTAAGTTAGGAATGCAGAACTTGGGGGAAAATAAATAAATAATGTAGACTAAGCCACATATACAGTGTTAAATGCACAGAATCTAAATTTGTACACCATCTACCAAGGACTGAAAATATTTTTTCATATCAAAGCCTATTATTGTGAAAAAGACTGCGATTAGAGACATGTTTTTTGATATTATGTAATTCCTCCATAATCAGCAATTAGCTAGGAAACCACATGAAAGGCAGGTTTTCGTTCCTCTTTAATGAAACACTAAAGGCAAATTCGCATTAAAATGAGATGCGAGTGAAATGAACTGCACTGTATTTGTCTAAACTCTAAATTGATATGTAGTTATTTGACCTGTGGCCAGATTGCATGCAACAAATGCTAGTGTTACCTAAATCAGGCAAGAGGGTACAGTTCTGGCACCTCACTCCAAAATCTTTCTGCTGTTTTGTATGTTTTTGTATGTATTTGATAACAACACAGTGGAGAGGGGGAGCACTCACCACTGTACGTGACATCCCCAAGTAGGGAAAGAAAAGACAATTTACACAGTCACCTGCTCACTCTGGGCATAACGAAAATAAACTGTCTCCAGGTGACTTAAATAAATTAGCTAGAAATGATAAGAGAAGAAACATGAAGCTTAAGGAACACATATTAAGACCAGCTTCATCTATGGAGGCCTCAGATACAAATTATGGATCCTAAGACATACTTGCAAGTCCTGCCTGTAAAAGGACACAAATTTTGGCTGTGGAGGACACAAACTTGCGTGGATCAGATCCACAGCCATTTCATTTATTAGACTTGTTCAGTGCCTCCACACAACTTCTACCTGATGAACTGAATGTGAGGTCATAAGATCCTGACAATGGAGCACTTTCTGAGTAGGTTTTGAGAGACAATGCTTGTAGTATCTGTGAAACTTTACGCTAGTACAAACAGGCATCTTCTGCACTGTATCTTTTGCTTGAAAAATGTCACATTTTGTACAGGATTAATATTTTCACAGAATAAAGTAGCTTTATTAGTCCTATTTTGCCCAGTGATATGTGTGATTTCTTAGCAAAGTTGACTCACATCAAAAAACACTCCATTTCTTTCAGGTGCAATGAATACCTGAATTTTCTTTTAAGGGACAAACATCTAACCTACTGCAATATGATGTTTCTTTGGAATTGAACCCTAAAATTCTTGTTAACCTAACAGTAGCATCACAGGAGTTTTAATTCCAAGGATCACCTTCCCCTCATCATACTACTGAACATCACAAAGATAAAAAAAAGAGAAGCTGCTTCTTTCATCAAACAATCCTACTCAAACAGTCATTATAAACAAGAGAGTTACACGTTACTACTTAAAGAATCCAGCAACATTTGTTTGACAAGTTAAACTTTGCCAACCAATTCTACTCTTCATTTCATTGTTTCCAGTTTTGGGGCTACATACATTTTGGGTTAGCTTTTCTCATGCTTAGTCTCAGGTCAGAAATTCATATTCTTCAACACTGAAGAAACTAACTGAAGCCAAAATGTTCTGAAAATAACTGACTCACAGCCCATCTAAATATCCGTTGCATTTCCAGGACAATACAACTGCATACAGATCCACCCAGCAGCTTCTAGTGCATGACTGATGTTTTACCCTCAAACTTCTTTCAAAAGTACAATACTGCAAAGAGCCCAGCAATATATCTGGTTTTGAAATATATCAGTAGCCAGTTTGGGAAATCATTCCGCCTTCTTTCTATCGTAAAACCACACATGGCTAATTCCCCATATTAATGTCTCGGGAACTTTTTACTTCAGTATCTTCTGTATATTACACATAGCTTCTGTGTTTGGCTGGCCTGTGCTCCAGCTCCAAAGTGTCATTGCCCCCTCAAAGCTCACCTGTCAGGGAGCCAGGAAGGCAGGCAGGACAGGCATCAATATTTGCTATGTGCCTAGAGGGCAAGATCTTCCAGAAAAATGCTGCACAATGTTGTACAAAAGATGAGAATGAACAAAGGTGTAATTTCTCCAAAATCAGTGTGATGTACCCAGCTCCATTTTGTCATTTGCCTCCCCTGGTAGAGCTTTAAATTAAGAAGATGAAAAAACACAATATAGCTGATAATTGGGCAATGGTTCTTCTCAGTGGGAAAAAATGAATGACAGGTTTTAGTCTTGGAAGCTGGTATTATCTGTCATATTGGACAGGGAGTTTGACTTCTTACATTACCTCATTTGGTTGAAGTGACATGTAGTGCTTTCACATACAGTTTGACTTTGATGCAGACACTCATGTAGTCTATTTTTAAAACAAGTGAAATGGACTTACACGATTAAGGATGAAAGTGATAAGTTACAACAGACCCAGTGGTTGGAAGATGGTGTTCCATTCCAAGCACAGAAATACCTAATCCCAAAACAATCCACTAAAAAGGAAGATAAAGGTGTCTTTGAACTTACAAGCCTTTTACCACTGATAGAGGTGGGGAGGCAAATGTATTTTTAAAAAGTGGTGAAGGTAGTTTTCTGTCCTATATTATTTATCCTTTTTGCTTCTTTCTTTCCTTAAAAAAATGCATGTATCACACATCTTCCAAATATATGATCAAATAAATCATAAATCCTACTCCAGAGACAAAAAGTACTCTGAACAGAGAAGCATTTCCGAATCACAGAATTGTCTAGGTTGGAAAAGACCTTGAAGATCATCCAGTCCAACCATTAACCTAACACTGACAGTTCCCAACTGTACCATGTCCCTAAGCACTAAGTTGACCCTGCTCTTAAACACCTCCAGGGATGGGGACTCCACCACCTCCCTGGGCAGCCCATTCCAATGCCTAAACCTGTTCTGTGAAGAAATGCTTCCTAATATCTAGTCTAAACCTGCCCTGCGCAACTTGAGGCCATTACCTCTTGTCCTATCGCTTGTTACTTGGTTAAAGGCTTGGTGAACACCCCAGCCAGCTCCTTCAGCACCCTCGGGTGTATCCCATCCCATCCCACAGACTTGTGTGTGTCTATGTGATGCAGCAGGTCACTGATTATCTCCTCCTGTACTGCAGGGGGGGTCATTCTCCCAGTTTCTGTCTTCTGGCTGAAGAGGCTAGATTCCCTCAGTACAACTAGTCTTGTTATTATAGACAGAAGCAAAGAAGGCAGTAATCACCTCAGCCTTTTCCTCATCACTTGTTGCCATGTTTCCTTCTGCATCTAGCAGGGGATGGAGACTTTCCCTGGTCTTTCGTTTGCTGCTCACATACTTACAAAAGCATTTCTTGTTGTCCTTGATTGCTGCCCTGCATAGCCTCACAGCATCTTTGTAATCACTGTGAGTCACTAGCCCCTTCCAAAAGTTGTAAACTCTCCTTTTCTCCCTGAGTTCCAGCCAAAGCTCCCTGTTCAGCCAGGGTGGTCTTCTCTGTTGCTGGCTTCTCTTACAGCACCTGGGGACCACCTGCTCCTGAGCCATTAACACTTCCTTCTTAAAGAGTGCCCAGCCTTCCTGGACCCCTATACCCTTCAGGACCATCTCCCAAGAGATCCTGTCAAGCAGGTGCCCAAACAAGACAAAGTCACTTCTAGTAAGCAGAAATACTTGTTACTTCCACCACCATTGAAGGCATAATTTACTTTTTCTGTTATATCTGGACAAGTAGTTCTTATTATACACAGAAAACCAGTAGCATAACTATTGTCTAAAGTGTGAGCCTGACTATGGCTGAAAACATCACTCACCGAAACGCATGGTATCTGACAATTCTCTTCAAAATTAACACTCCTAACAGCTCTTGCTTGAACCTCAGGGGTCTCTAAATTGGAAAGTGCATAAAATTGATGAGCCTTGTCTTCAAAATCTCCAACAGGGCTGGAAGTCTTTTATGCGTAGATACAAAGCTGTCTAACAATCCTATGCTTCTATTTTTGGTCACTTACACATCCAGGAATTCTGTCTATACACATGGGCCCATTCAGTACTGTTTAGAAATTTATTTGGGCAGTCTTAGCAGATTGAGGGAGATGTATGCTTGCAATTCTTTACCATTATAAAACCTTAAGACAAATATTTCAAAATTATTAGTACACAGATGAAGCCTGAGTCACTGAAAACAGGAATCAAGAAGCATTGTTACTCTGATTAATGAGTTTAAAACTCATTATACAACAAACCAAACTACATCAATGTGAGTTGAGAATGGTTTAAAATACACACAGGATTTTTAGTAACTACCCATTGAAGCAATAAGTTATAGAAAATACTTTCTTCAGGTATAATGTAATGAATACTATATAACTTTCATTTTAAAAAGTATGGACTTACACAGAGCTGCAGGAGGCAGCTGTGCCACATATGAACACATCCACATCAGTTTTATTTTTCTGACTCAAGTCCAAAATCTGAATTTTTCCAGCCTGATTAAGATAAACCGCAAGTTCCTTAAGCAGTTTAAAAAAAACAAAAAAACAAAAACAAAAAAAAAAACAACAAAAACCAACAGACTAACCAAGCAACCAAGCTAGATGACAAGTAATTAACTGGTTCTGGATAAGTTCCAAATCCAAATCAGCTGAGTAGAACAGGAGGCAGAAGAGGAGGACTGACTAATTCCAGAAACTTTCAGGGATGTGCTCTTCTGCCCCAAAGCAAAACACTGATG
>NW_020799097.1:81376990-81394926 GCF_003259725.1 Athene cunicularia
CGAATATTCCTCTCAACTAAAAAAAAACGACTGTAAATTGCTGCAGCATCAGGATCACTGAAGGTAAAGATGTTTGCATAGTGGTTGGCTTTTTAAATATGGAGACAAACTCCAGTTGTTCTTCACAAAGAATACACACCTTTTGATTTTCCACTTTCTCATGATTTCATGACTATTCACTGAATCATAGAAAGGTTTGGTTTGGAAGGGACCTTAAGTCACCAACCCCCCCATGCAATTTCAATCATTCTTTGATCTTTCTCCTTACCTCCACTCCCCAGCTTCACCATGAATTTATGCTATTGCTCCTATCAAACAATACGCAGGACAGCTGTTGACAGTCAGCCATTCCACACGTGATGGTAAATTGAAAGAAATACTATCATCCTATTTAAGAACATATAAAACACTTCCTGAATAAGACTGTAAAAGGCAATCCTTACCACTCCCAAAGGTATGAGAAAATGGTAACAACAACTTGTTCTCTACAAGGTTAACCATAAGCTCAACTATATTACCATGGATACTCATTTTCAGTGAACACTAACAACCAAGAAATGTGAATTATTCGAGAGCCTTGTGTTACACTGGTTAGAGGCAAATTCTAGGCCGAGATGCCCACTAGCCTTATCTTCCGTCATTTGTGGAAAACAAAACATTACTTTCATAGAAGATCTCCAAAAACTTGACAAGTGATAAGCTACCAGAACACAGATATCAATGCCCATTCTGAGCAACATTGTCTCTCTGCACTCCAAGCTGCTATCTGTGACCATATTTTCATTGCTGAAATTCAAAATCCATAAGGATGGGACTGATGCACGGGGTGTGTGGGGGTGTGTGTGTGCGTGTGCGCACACCACCTTACACAACAGGGTCCCAGCCTGTGACTAGGATTCCTCTGCTAGAGAGTAAGATGAGCAACAATTTCAGGCAGGGGGCATAGATACTCCTGATTCACATAACAGTGAGTTTATCCTAAACAAGAAGTGCAGATTTCTACATTCCTTTACAGTAACATACTTCTGTAAGAGTAACCCTAGGCCATATTGGATTCTGAAGGCATAATTTACTTTTTCTGTTATATCTGGACAAGTAGTTCTTATTATACACAGAAAACCAGTAGCATAACTATTGTCTAAAGTGTGAGCCTGACTATGGCTGAAAACATCACTCACCGAAACGCATGGTATCTGACAATTCTCTTCAAAATTAACACTCCTAACAGCTCTTGCTTGAACCTCAGGGGTCTCTAAATTGGAAAGTGCATAAAATTGATGAGCCTTGTCTTCAAAATCTCCAACAGGGCTGGAAGTCTTTTATGCGTAGATACAAAGCTGTCTAACAATCCTATGCTTCTATTTTTGGTCACTTACACATCCAGGAATTCTGTCTATACACATGGGCCCATTCAGTACTGTTTAGAAATTTATTTGGGCAGTCTTAGCAGATTGAGGGAGATGTATGCTTGCAATTCTTTACCATTATAAAACCTTAAGACAAATATTTCAAAATTATTAGTACACAGATGAAGCCTGAGTCACTGAAAACAGGAATCAAGAAGCATTGTTACTCTGATTAATGAGTTTAAAACTCATTATACAACAAACCAAACTACATCAATGTGAGTTGAGAATGGTTTAAAATACACACAGGATTTTTAGTAACTACCCATTGAAGCAATAAGTTATAGAAAATACTTTCTTCAGGTATAATGTAATGAATACTATATAACTTTCATTTTAAAAAGTATGGACTTACACAGAGCTGCAGGAGGCAGCTGTGCCACATATGAACACATCCACATCAGTTTTATTTTTCTGACTCAAGTCCAAAATCTGAATTTTTCCAGCCTGATTAAGATAAACCGCAAGTTCCTTAAGCAGTTTAAAAAAAACAAAAAAACAAAAACAAAAAAAAAAACAACAAAAACCAACAGACTAACCAAGCAACCAAGCTAGATGACAAGTAATTAACTGGTTCTGGATAAGTTCCAAATCCAAATCAGCTGAGTAGAACAGGAGGCAGAAGAGGAGGACTGACTAATTCCAGAAACTTTCAGGGATGTGCTCTTCTGCCCCAAAGCAAAACGCTGATGTTCTGGAATGTTAAAGACTGATATCAAGATGGCTAAATTCCAGACTGAATATTTGTGGGAAAAGTAGGAGGGCATACCTGATTTTAATTTTTTTTTAATGTTAAATATTTGGGCACAGACCACAAAACAGATGGAGTGGGAGACAAAAAAAAGCACATCATGTAATTCTAGTTAAGTGAAAAAGATGGCACAGAAGCTCCCGTGTCTCCAATCTGATGGATGTAGTATCTGAAAATAAAAACACCTTCCCCAGGAAAAAGAGATAATCCTTTCATATATCAAAGCTAAGGTAGCTATTAGAGCTGCCAAATTCTGTTCAAGATTACAGGACTGAAGCTGAGATCAGAAATAAAGCCAGGCTGAAGTGAACACAGGTAATTTTAAACTAAACTCAGTTACCCAATAGCTTCAAAAAAGTAGCGAGCTGAAAAATTGTTGCTATTAGATGTAACAACCCAAGGAACAACTAAAAGAGGTGATAAAACCATGTTTAGGATTTAGAACTTTATTAAACAGAAGAAAATGAAAGCTCATGGAAGACTTGGAAAGAACCGGAATAAGGAGCGATGATAACCATTAAACAAAGTCCCAGGAGATAAAATTTCAAACAGGAGGAACTCAGGTCTTTGCATTTCAGAAGGTAAGACATTTATCTCTTGTCTGAAATCAAGATCACAGTGTTGTATGTAAGGCTGGATAAGCAGCTGGTGTCATATCACTCATGACAGGGATGTGTTATGGGATAAGATGTACGAAGAGATGCTTTACAGCACCTGAAAGCTGTCACGAAATCACCTTTGCATCACTGGGATAACATGACTGTTATCCCCAGCTATGTCAAGACAGCAACTCGAAAACCTGTTCCACTCACAATACACTCCTTTGACTGACAACAGTGATGAACAGTCTCCTGCCCATCCGTCCTCAAGGCCTCAAATACAGAGATGGAGACCTGGAATTCCAGCTATTTTGTGTTTGGGGGTTTTAAGTGCAATACTCTGTACTTCCTACTGTGAACAATTTGGGGTTCTCTTTTTTCTTTTTTGACAGATTTAAACAAAAAGAAAACTGATCAGTCCAGCAGTAGCACCATCAGAGGAGGTACCAACAAACTGCAGACCCACAGTAGCTCCACACCAACATCAAGCAAGGGCAAAGCTTGTGAGGAGCATGCTGAGGTGAGGAGCCAATTGCTTGGCCACAACAGGTGGGACCGCTTTGTTTCTCAGTCACCTCCAAACAACACAACCCTTTTGTTCCTCCAAGTGTCTGAGTCACAGAACTCAAATGCACGTCTCCTCATCATGTGATGAGTTTGCGCCTGGCCTTGTAACAGACTGTCCCTTAATTTAGTTGTGCAGAAAGTGCATGTTTGGTCACATAACAGCCAGCCTGTATCCACCAGGTGAGTGGTATGCAGCCACTCCCCAAAACACTTCATGTGTTTCTGATCGAGTCCTCTGACAGG
Organism: Athene cunicularia; assembly: GCF_003259725.1. Classification (NCBI taxonomy): domain Eukaryota; kingdom Metazoa; phylum Chordata; class Aves; order Strigiformes; family Strigidae; genus Athene; species Athene cunicularia. The sequence goes on from NW_020799097.1 coordinate 81,380,557, forward strand.
ACATGTAAGCAGCCTCCCACATGATTCAGCCTACACATTCGCTGTTAACACAAGACTAAAGATGTGTCCATCCTCTTCTAGGTGGCATGTGCATTTTAGTTATCAGAGAAACATTTCTGGTCATGTGATGGCAAAAATGCTGTGAGGTCATTTAGAACAAGTGGCAGAGCCAGATGAACTCATTGGGAATGCTGAATTTTGTCTGCAGATCATAGGACAAACTCTCAATCAAAAATACTGTAGAATAATTTTCCTCAGGCAACTTATATGAACAAAACCCAGTGACAATTATTAAGTTAAACTAATGATACGTCTATACCTGCAGCTGCTTTTTCACAGGGACAGTTGGTTTTGTAGAACATAATTCAACAGCAAAATCAGTCTGGACAAGGTACAGGATTTCAGCACAGGCCTATTTGTCTCAATTCTCAGAGCTTATATTCACGTTGAAGGTTAACTTAAGTACTTTCACTGTTTTGTGGACATACTCCAAAACAATTGCTCAATTCTTTTTAATTTTTCTACAGCTGGAGTTCTAGAGCAAAGAATTAATTGCTATGAATTTGATATTTTAAAATAATTTCAGAATTTGACTGCAACTAAATCAAACTATTGTGCATATGTATATAGTTTCTGTTCTAAAAATGAACAAGAGAAACTCACTTAAGAACATAGATCTACTATAAAATGAACACTATTTTTTATAAAAAGAAAATCATATGGTAACTTTATTATTCTTCTAATGTACTTCTCTGGAATAACATCCTTCCCTTTGGAATAATTAACATACACAGAGAAACAAGGCTAGACTATTTCACCCCGCAAGATAATAATTAGAACACAAGAACCTCTCTTAAGGAAGGAGATGCCTAAGCCACTGGAACAGGTCTTCAGCCTGGACATTTGATGTGAGCAGTTGTTCACCACTAAAAAGCACATAACCACTTAGAGGTCCATTCTCCTCTGCAATTTATTTCAGGAAACAGAATTCTGCTAGTTATACCTGCTGAGCTCTAAGATGTTCTGCCAGTAAAGAGTTTACATATGACGATGCTACATTTCAGCCAGGAAATAAGCTTTGGAACCCAGAAATCCTGTGCCAGAGAGTCTACCATGTTTCTCTGCTCTGAATCTTTGACTGTGATGCTTTTTTGACCTTCATAAATATAGAAAATTTTGCTCTGTTGGTTTTCCAAACTGATGAAAAGGGAAAAGTAAAAAAAAAAAAAGAATAGCTCTAAAGCGCAAGTGTGAAAGACATGTCATTTCTGTCTTAAAGAAAACCATGTACTTATCACCATTGTGCAAATACCTCAATAAAACAGATTTTAACATTTCCTGGGTTTTGAGTTAAACTCTGCAATTTCTAGTGCACCAAAAATCCAACTCTTCATTTGAGTAGGATCAGAAGTCATTGCTCACTACATATAAAAACAGTACTAGTTTCTTAAAGGGGTATCAGACCACCTTTCACAGTGGTCCCTATACAGTATCAGATTTGTCTCCTACATTTAAGCCAATTCCTACTCTTCTTCCACCAATCAAAGAATCATTCTATTGCAATATTATAAACAACAGTCCAAAAGGAAAAAAAAAATCTCTGGACCTGACTGAAGAACAAGGAGGATTAACCCAAGTGCTTATTTAATAACTTCTAGAAGAAAAAAATGTATGAAATTTAAAGCACCCCAGTAGACTGAGATTATTAGCTGAAACAAGTGGATCATCTTTACATGCTTTAAATTAACCTCCTCAGAAGTGCCTTCACATAAACAGAGCCATAAAAATTCAAATTAACTGTAATTTCTGTGTGAACAGAAAGTCTGCACTTAATATCGGTAATTTACAACAGATATCTTGTAAATCTTTCACAGCACTCTACAACTTCAGGGTAGCATTAAAAGCATATTTCTAAGCAATTTGAAGTCTAATCCACAAAGAGATTGCTTATCTACAAAGCCACCTGCATGCTGCAATTTAAAGTATTATGCCGAGAAAGGAGACTAGAATATTTTAGGAGGTTTTTCTTGTTTACAAAACTATTTTTTAAAGCATCCATCACAAAACTTCCATATCTTCAACGAGTGAACTGCCCTCTGCTAACCTTAGGGGAAAAAATGATCATTTCCCCCGATATTTGCCTAGTGAACAGTGGTTTAACTCGATTCCTTCCTTCCACATAGATCTTCCCATTTTTTTCACTGTTTCTTCCACCCATTACAGATTTTTCTCACTCTGTTTATCCTTAGAGAGTCACCTTCTCCATCCCAGCTGCCAGTTTCCAAATCATTAATATAGCTGGAAAATGGTAGCAAGAATACTAGTTACTTTAAGAAACTGTGTAAGAACCATTTAAGCTTTCTAGTATCACACAGATGGGTAAGGTCAAACCAGTCTGATACATCGGGTGAGCCTGGCAACAGGAGATTCCCCAGGAGTACACACATATTCAAAGACATTTACTTTAAAGTGTCTTAACGCAGCACCGCTCAGCAGCTGAGTTGCCATAATTTATTGTGTATGGACTCCAGCCACCCAGGGTCAAGAAGAAATGGCGGCTTAACACATTTTACCTTCCTATTGGGAGTGGTTAAGAACACATGCACAGCCAGCTCTGATCATCTGTGAGAGACCATTAAGACGTTATAATTAACCTTTTCTGATTTAAGGCTCCTATTCAAAATTTTAAGCAGAAAATTGTTAAAAGCCATTACAGAAATGCTTATGTTCCCTAACAAATTCCCTGACAGAAAATCTGATCGCTTCTCTCATCTGTGTAAATCTCCAGCCTGGCTGCTGACATGATGCATCCTTGGCTGTTGTAAAACCTCATATTGGGATCTCTGTGTGTGCTATGCGTGTGTAGCACCACAAAGCATCCTCTCACATATGCCCATAAGATGTCAAGAACAGCTTGTAAATCACTGCACAGCCTGGTGCACCCCTGCATGGGCACCGACAGCATCTAACTTTTAATGAAACACTGTCAAAAGACTGCCCCTTAAAGGATAAATTTTATCACAAGTCTAAGATGAAATTCTGGTCTTGCTGTGGTCACTGGGAATTTTACAGCAGTCTTGAAGGCAACCAAAATTTCATTGCTATTTTTAAAATAAAACAAAAAAATGCAGGGGAGATACACATTAATTAAAAACAAAAAAACAACACATCAACTTTAGATTGAATATGGCTCAAAATGCAGCATCTGCCAGTAAAACCAACACTGGGCATCACCGGGAAGGATAGCAAGAACGAGGCAGCCAGTCATTTTGCCAGCATAGATAGCCACGGTATATTCGCATCTGTAGCACCATACATAACTTACTCTCCACATCTGAAGGTCACAGAGTAAGAGAAGGCACAGAGAAGGCCTACTAACTTAGCTACTCCTGAGAAAGCAGCTGCTTTACAAAGAGACACTAGAACAGCTGGGACTCTTCAGTTTAAAGACAAGAGGAGTGGGGGGATATGACTGATGCCTACAAAACTGCAAAGGCAGCAGATTTGGTGAATGCAGACAGTTCTTCCACAAATCCTGCAACACTAGGCATAGGGAAGACTTGGTGAAATTAGCAGATCAGTTTAAAACCAATGAAAAACAGCACCGCTTTGCACAGAGCACAAGGAACATCTGGAATTTGTTGGCACAAAGTTGTGGAGACAGACAGGAAAGGACTCAGCAAATACAACAAGTCCACAGATACCATATGAAATAAGCAGGGATACAGTTTCCAATAATCCTAATCCAGCGATTCTAGATACTGATGGAATATTAGGGAAAAGAGTGTAAAACAAGACATCTGCCTTGCATTACACTCCTAAATTGCATTTCCCCATGGATGCAGACACATTACTGGGTTAGATGGTCCAGTGGTCTGCCCAAGCTGGACATTCAGGCATACTGTTAGGAAGCAAGAATGAAACCCTTTATTCCTTCAAAAATATGGACCTTACTAGAAATTTTGACCAAATTCAGCCTGGCTCATACAGGCCAATAGGAGTTACAGATTTTTAAGCCAAGGCTACTGTTAGTCTTTGTAGGGGAAATTGAGTGGATCATTTCATACATGTCAAGAGGCAAACAGTCACAGGTATTAGACACATGTTTACTCCAGTATTTATACTACAGTTTCAATCTATTTCAGTGTAGCTAAGGGGCAGAACCCAAAGCATGGCTTGTAAAGCTCATCTTGATAAACAACAATGACAATGCAGCACCAAGCAGTGCTTATCTCCCTAGATTATAAGAATTTTGAGCTTGAAATGTTAAATTTTTGCAGTGTTGTTGTTCTGGCTTACCTTCACTGCACTGAAGCAGAAAGCATATAGGACAATCAGGACCACAGAGCTTCGGGAAATGCTGTATAGTGCAGATACGAACCCAGCAGCAGCTGAAATACAGACACACATGTTAGTTAATTTCTTCCTAAATGAGAATGTACAATCAAAAGAGAAAAATGAAACTGCTCTTGCATCACAAGAGGTATAAAGTCAGGTATCACAACACAGGCTGTTGAGAGAACATCTTTAATGCCCTAAATAAGCTCACAAAACTGTTTACACCTAAGACTGAAAGCCAGATGCCACTGTACTCCATGTGTTTTCCATTGACTTGAGGTCCCACAAAATTGCTTTTTGTACTGAACATCGTTTTGCCAAAATATCAGTACGACTCTTCATGTTGCTGCCAAAGAAGAATGAAGTGATCTACAAATCTGGCAACTTTCTAGTCAAACTCCACATGAAGTTTTCCTCCTTCCTTTTGCTCCTCAGACACAGGCATCAGCCAAAACCATCCTAACTTGCTCGGTCAACCGTGATTTGCACCATATTAAGGGAGAGAGAAGGATGCCAGCTGATCCCTTGCTATAACCTCCTTTGAGAGATTCCAGAAGCAGTGCAGGAAAAGCTGTTAGACAGAATCAGGAGTTCAGCTGTCTCAACAATGGAGACATAGGGGCTGCAAACCTATGCTCTAATTAGGGCTCAACATACACTGGAATCATCGTTATTGATAGGATATGGACTTTATCCAATATGTTATTTCCTCCAGGTATGCGATGGTATTTATGAGACAAAAAGCTAAGAACACCTGTATCATCTGGTTTATATCTAATTTTAACCACTTGCCAAAGGCTATATCTATAGTAGCAAGCAGAACAATGCAGTAAGCGTGGGTCTGTGGAATGAAAAGTGCTAAGGATGTCATATCCACGATATACATGTTTGAGATGCCTTACTGCAGACTATCTCTAGTCTGGTTCCACAGACTGTATGCTTATTAGTGCTTGGAGTGCAATAGGTGCACCCTTACACTGCACCTTTCTTTTAAGCTTCATCCAAATAGAATCCAGTTTGCATACTCTGACATCATTCTATGATGCAAAACAACATGTGGTAAGTGGGAACAAGGAGGAGGTTCATTTCTGATCCAAACTGATGCAAGATGATAGTGTAGATGCATCCCAGTCTTCTCTGTTACTTAAGCTATAATGAAACATAAAAAACACCTCTACCAACAAAAACAACCCCAATGCATCACTTCTCACAGGTTTTGTTTAATCTCCAACTGAAATAACACCAAAAAAAATCATACATCCAGTATCTTGTGAACATGCCTTACTATAAAACAATACAAACATTTCTTTATTTTTATTTTTTTAAACAGTTTTAACAGATTTTAAGTTTTTCTTTTTTATAAATACAGTAAAGCTTCACCTCAGACATGCCAGGAAAGAGTTCTTTGATGTCAACCACATTCTGCAGCCTATAGCACAACTTGTACACAACTTTCCAAAATGAAAAAGAAATCTAATCAAGGGGGTCTTATTAGTAATCCCCCCACTGCTATATAAATACCATTAACTGTTTGAGCTTTAACATGCACCATACTTTAAAACATGAAATAATATCCTCTAATCTAAGGTTATAAACCCAGAAATGGATAATTCAGGCTGCAACTGGCTACTTACCAGAACCGCCAAAAAGCAACATGTCTATTTGCTCCAAAAGATATACACAGAAGGTGTTGATTTGAGGGAAAAGACCAAGAAGAGAAATTGCAGGAAAGCAATATAAAAACACTAAAGAAAAAAAGATGTAGGTTAGAACACAGTCATTCATCACAGTGTATGGAGAACAGAGAAACATGGATCATACCAGAATAAGAAATTGTTACAATAAATTCTGAAGATTGCTTAAGTGAGCATACCTTGACTTCAGCAGCAATAATTACACTTTCCTTCTCATGTATTCAAACTAAATTATGCTGGTTTACATGTAAGAAACTAAAGCTCAGGGTTAACTTTAAGCGTTATTTTGGTATAAGATGTGGCAGAAAAAATAGCATTATGTAGCCTCCTTACTGCTTCTCAAGCACTTTCAATGTTATATTTCTTCTATTTAAAGTACTGAAATTTTGATTTGGAGATTTCAGAACTTCCTCCTTGAATTGGAGATGGTTCAAGCACAGGTATAACAATTCAGTATAAACAAATAAAAGAGATTTTAATGGCTAAAATCCTAAGAATCTTGTCTATCACAGTACCCTGCCTCTGCCAGCAATCAACAGCTGACATTTAAAGCAGCACGTAAATATGGAACAAATCTACCATGAAACTTCCCCAGAATATTTTCCCAGCTTCCAGCAGTATGGACCTTGACTTTGCAGTAGTGAAAGAACATTCAAAACAGTAAAGAAACTCAAGGGTAAAACCCAGTTTGACATCTTTACATAGTCTATTCTGAAATAGAAACACTAATTGAAATGGCTGCCTTACAGTCAAAGAAAAGCAGGAGTCATAATTGAGGTAACTGTGCTGCTAGTCTTGTGTTCTGTTCCTTTCCAGCCACTTGTCCTTCCCATCCATTTACTCATAACTCCACCCTAGAAGATGGTATGCACAGTTGTCTAGCAAAGCATCTAAACACTCACTTAACCCAAGTCTCCAATGCTGTCAGCTTTCAAGGTTACACGCACATGTTTAATCATATTCTTACAGCTTCGTTGTACTAGTACCACAATGTTCTGCATGGTGAGGGAGAGAGATGTGTGTCAGCCACTCTTCCTCATAGAGAAGTATGTGTTAGTTTACATGCTAGGAGGACTGCAGTTTCCTCCTATTCATTCTTATAAAAAGCAAATTAAACAAATCATTAGGATAACTTATTCCCCTTCCCACCCCAGTCAAATTTTAAGAAAGTAACAATAGGTTTTGTGTTCTTTGTAGGATGCTAATTTCACATTTTACTCCCAGCTCTTCTTACTAATGCATCTTGTGCTAAAATAAAACAATACACTGAGTTTGGTCTGACAGCTCTTATCTCCATAATATTATACACTACTGCTATCCAATATTGTAAATCTTGCTGAGGAAGTCAAACATGGGAGAAAAAATTACATACTCAAGTGTTAAACACAGACACGGCTCACTTAAGTGTACTTGTATTCACAATGTACCCTGCATCACGACTTCCTGCTGCTGGCACAAACGATACATACGCAAGAACAGGAGGAAACACTGTCGTCTTAATCTTGTACATACAAATGCCATTATTAATCTCCTCTGTCTTTAGTACCCTGATCTTCTTCCACCAAGCCAAGCAAGATCCACTTCTGAAGACAGGCAATGCCATGACAGTGAACTGGGCAGGCCATGAGGACTCGCCACAGCATCAACTATCCCAAAAACTCACTGCTGCAACCCACAGGAGACCTTGTTCCTTGGGCACAGGACTTGCAGAACTGCCACAACTCATCTTAGACTACTGACTTACAGTCCAAATTACTATCTTTGTGGTAGTAAATTCAGAAAAAGCTGATTAAGAGCAAGGTAAGGAAGGACAAGACCAGAAACATTATTCTGTCAGTACACCAAAATACATCGGGGTGAATGTAAACAAGGATGGAAAAGCTGATTGACTACAGCAATGCCCTCACCTCACCCTCTCTCTATTAATACCTTGAATAATCCTAACAACTTCTTATAGCTAAGGTAGCTTTGTTTATCACATCCTGCACAAAGAAACATACCAGAGAGAAAAATAAACAATTGTCATTTACAAAGGATTGAATTTAGGAGCAGTAGTTTCCCTTGTGGGAAGCAGACAATAAAAATAACAGATTAATCAGTTAGAATTGCATTATGAATTCCAGAGATAATTTGTTTCAGCACCATACATTTCCTTATAGAACAACACCTTTAAGAGCTGGACGACTAAGAAATGTTTATGTGAGCTCCTGGCATTTAACACTGCAGTTTGAAGGTTTCCTCTAAAAAGTCACTACCAGATAAGTGTAGGAGGGAAGCATAAATTTTGACTGGAAACTTTGGGTCTTTTGAGAAACGTAGAATGGTAACTCAGTGGCAATGTCACTGCAAACATTTTAGATGTCTAAAAAATTATTATTTAAAAAAAAAAATATAACTGAGTACTAATCCATTTGTTGCATAATAATACATACTTTTTCACAGGAAAGAAAAAAGGCATTATTTCAGTGGGAACATAGCAGAGGATAACATACACAGAGGTCTTCTTCCCCTGACAGAAGCTCAGTCATTGCTGAAAGTTGCAGGCAGAGGACTTGCTATCACAAAATTTTGCCACCACCAGACATCTCTTCCAAGATGGCTGTTAAGTAATTTCACTCACCTAATGCTTAAATGGTTTAATCACAAAAACTGTCATAAAGTGCGTAACTCCTTTTGTCACTAACTACACCTGCAGCAACTAGCGACCACGGTTGGCTCTGTCTGCGTCCTTGCTTGCACTACATATGTTAATCTAGCGAAAAGGTCAACTGAAATAACAAATTCAAGATGAAAACCATAGTTAGAATGAATTAAATCCATGATCCCCCAACTAATATAAATCAATAGCAGAACCACCATCAATTTAAAATAAAACAGAATCAGATCCCAAATAGATTGCTTGCAAAGAAATAAACCTGTTAAACAACACATTTCTTAAGTAATTAGGTTACACATTTAACAGGTTTCCACTGACGTTCTTTTATAACCTTGTTTCAAGACTTTTATCGCAGTATGCTATGCAGCGTCACACTAGTTCCTTGGTAAGTCCTTTCTATGATTTCCATCACTTCAGCTTCTTACCATAGTAAACACCTGAAATATAACACTTTTCCATTCCTTGGTATTTGTAACGTATAGTCAAAAAAAAACTTGATTTCCCAACTTATCAACTCTGAATAATTATGAATAAAATATAAATTAAACGGTCACCATATGATGACAAAACAATAAAGAGATAAAAAATACATAGAAAATAAGCAAAAATGCAAAACAACAGCAACACTTCATTGGTATTCAGTGGGGCCAACTTCCCTCCTGATTTTACTGCCCAAACCAAATACTTCTATACCTTCAGTGCCTAAGGAAATCTATACTCAAAAGTGCAGCAAGGTGGTGGAGGATGCCAGACTGCCATGGCTTACAGAAGTAGCTGCACTGTGAACACTCGCAAGGACTCACCGCAGACAGAAGTTGGGACTCCCATAGAGATGAAAGAAAGGAATAGCTGAAGCGCAGCCCCAAACAACAATTTAACAAATACACCTTGACAAAATAAGAACAGGGGACAAGCAAAGGACACGGTTTCTCCTCCCTCTCTTATTAAACAGATGCCAGCTGGGGAGATGAGCCTGTATTTCCTCTCCCTGCAACCCCCTCCGGGCTGCTTCAAGAACCTGCTCTACCATCTCTTCTGAGGCCAGCCAAAATTAGCACATTTATAACCACACTTTGTTTTCTTATACTGGTTGCTATAGTTTTTCATTTATCTCCATCCCAAGCGTCATTTAAGATTCTTGTTGAATTATTTATCAGCATTTTTACTGTTCACCTTTGACAAGCAGAGAAAATAAGATGTAAGAAGAAACTTTAATGAGACCAAAGGAAAGTAATGAAAGAAGCTAATGAAAATAAGCGAGATGCAGGTCTTCATTATTCCCCTGGTTCTAGTGAGAAGGATTGGGAGTCAATGAACCCTTATAAAGGACCAGAAGGCATTCCTAAAGATAGTATGCATTTCGGGCAGTAAAGTAATAGTCTGACTTTAGTATAGGAAAAAGCAAGTCCAACAGTCACAGGTGAACAAGGACCACAAAGGTCATACACTCTATATCACAAAGTTTTTTCCTCAACTACAATAGGTTTTCCTGGTTCTAAATTCAAAAACCAACAGCTCATCTCTGGTCACTACGACACAGCTCATGGGAAGTTTTCACAACTTTACAGTAAACTTCACTTCATACCTAACAGTGTTGCACTACTTGACCTGAGTCCAGTTCAGCCTTTGTTTCTGTGACACAACTAGAGCAGCATCACAGTTACAGACTGCAAATGTGTAACAGGAAGAAGTGTCCTGACAGAATGGGGTATTTCCAGCTGTGGCCACTCCAAATTAGTGCCAAAGGATCATCAGTCCCATTTTTGGCCAATACCTGAATGTCCTCAAGACACCTCAGAACATGATTCCAGAAGGAAACAGGTTGGAAGAGCTACTGCAGTGGCTGCTCCACACTAACTCATCACATAAACAGCAAGATTAAACTAAACCAAGAAAAAGCGTGTTCTTCGTGAGTGGAAGAACGTCCATCTGAGGACTTGCCACTGATTAGCTTCCAGGCATTAAATTTAAAACTCAGCTTATTCTGCAGTAACTGCTCTGCACAGACAAGCCCTTAAAAAGATTAACTGCATTTCACAGATGATGTCTTTTGTTAATAACATCAGTGACTGTTAGTTTTCTATAGAGACTTTTCTATGAGCCTTATTTCATTAAGAACTACTTTTACATGAGGGAAGGTTGCCAGATGCCCCTCGCCCCCCAACACCTGTCTTAAGTCATTCCAAATGTTTCTATCAATTTGACTTAGAGTTGTGCCTCCATAACATGCGTTTGATGGCCAACATGGGAAAATACAGACTTCCCAGGCTAATACTTAATTCATTTTTAAAGTCCTAGGAAAAATATTGACTCACCTATTACATGGTCTCTGGCTGACTGGAGAGATGTAGACGAAAAGAGCTTCAAGCCATACATTGTATAAACTGGAGGATTTGTGTCTTTAGATCCAGCATCTAGCAGCAAAATAAGGCCACACAATATACAAAAATACACAGGTCTGCTGTAGGTTATGATTTTATTGTGCCCCTGGGAAAAAAAAAAAAAAAAAAAAAAAAGAAAAAGCGTTTGAATTTTGTATTCATTCTCCTACTGTGTGCACTGCATTAAACTGGAGAGGGATGTTACAAGGTATTTTATCTTCTCCAGAGAAGAGTTTCAAAAGGCACAAAAAGCAGTTAAGACTAACTCCAGCAATCATTTGTTTTTGAAAATCTAACATCTGGACCTTTCAAAACACACTAATTGCACAAGTCACCATTTTCTGTGGAGAAAAAAAAACACTCAATCTGTCTGAACCTTTCTTTTCAACAGAGAAAGATTTCTTTTTCTATATTACTTTTATTTTAATGAATGTCTGCTTCGGGTAGGTTGGTGCTTTTTTTTTTTCTTTTACTTTATGAAATAGAAAATTATTTTTAATTGCATCTTAGGAAGTAAAAAAATAGCAAAGCACCTCCTAGGTGCAGTGTGGGGCATGGAGATTGATGTTTTGCACCAATACAATTCAATTTTTTGTTGTTGATTTGACCTATTTGACAGCAAATCAGTGTCCCTCCTAGAGAGGGTGACTCTCATCAGCAGTTTCTGGTCTCTCATGTAACACTTTAAAATGATGATCCAAAGGAATTAATATGTGGAGGGATCCTTATCATATGTCTTTCGTACACATCCCTCTCATGATTGATTCGCACTAATCCTACACAACATTGCTGTGGGGCTGTGGGCCAGGGAGAATAACAGATGCTTAAAAAAAATTTTAATAGTTCTGGTAGCAAGCTTAAGGGTAAATAAGACATTTTAAATGCTGGTGAGTTGAGATTCATTGAGTGTGAAAAGCCAGGAGCAAAGTGACAAGGATTCAAGTTTGTCTTGCATAAAGCTGCTGTAAAACTGTTATTTGTAAAATGTGATTTAAGTGAGTATAATAAAGGATAATTTCTTTTTTGAGTCTACTTACTGATTTGAAAGAGCGGCCATATTTGTTTGGCTGCCAGCCAAGCTCATATGTTAACATTGCTATTAACTGATCTGTACTCTCTTTTGGGATCAGTCAGATAACAAAGTGGCAGATTGCAGGGAACTAGCAGGCTTATATTGCATCTCACATCCATAGAATATGAATCAAGTCAGACTGACAAATTATAGCTGTTTAATCAGAGTTTCAATTTTACTAATGACTTTTTTTTCTTTTTAAATAGGACAAACGTCCATTAAAAAAATCAAAGGAGAATTAGAAAGAGAAAAATCTGACTTTAAAAAAAATTCACTTAAAGTATTACTTTCTGGCTGTTTTTAAACTTCAGTTCATTTACTTGAAATACAAGCTGTGCCTTAGGAGAAGAAACCAGTAAATATTTCACCTAAGCAATTGCTTAATGATTTACATTCTGATGCACACTCTAGACCAAAGTCTAATTTTATCATTATGTTACATTCTTGTCTCACCTCTTGAATTACAGAACCCAGGTTTTATCTTTGCATGGTAATTATTTGAAGGCAGTTGGGTAAAATAGAGTTGATGACTAGAAGTCCAGAAGTTTAGCTCTACACACCTTTCAGTTCCAAGCAGAACATTAACATACTCATTAAGGTTTACAGTGTATATTTAAGTCTTACTTCTAAAGTAGTTCACAGTGTGCTGTGTGAAGAACTGGCTGAAGGGCAGAGCTCAAAGGGTTGTAGTGAATGAGGCTATACCCGGCTGGTGACCAGTCACCAGCGCTGTTCCTCAGGGCTCTATTCTAGGGCCAGTTCTGTTCAATACATTTATCAACAACCTGGATGCAGGAGCTGAATGCACCATTAGCAAGTTTGCTGGTGATACCAAACTGGGAGGTGCTGTTGGCTCTCTTGAGGGACAGGAGGCCTTGCAGAGGGATCTACATAGACTGGAGCATTGGGCAACGATTAATGGGATGAAATTTAACCAGCTGAAATGCCAGATTCTGTCACACCAGGCACAATTATAAACTGGGAGAGGAGTGGCTGGAGAGCCGCCCTGCAGAAAGGGATCTGGGGGTGCTGGTCGGCAGCAGGCTCAGTAGGAGCCAGCAGCGTGCCCTGGCAGCAAGAGGGCAAACCGCATCCCGGGGTGCACCAAACAGCATAACCAGCCCGGCAAAAGAGGCAACTGTCCCGCTGTGTTCAGCGCTGGTGCGGCCTCGCCTCCAGTACTCACAGTTCTGGGCTGCACAATTTAAGAAAGATATTAAAATCCTTGAATGTGTCCAGGAAGGCAACAAAGCTGATGAAAGGCTGGAAGGAATGTCCTACAAGGAACTGCTAAGGACTTTGGGCTTGTCTAGTTTGGAGAGGAGGCAGCTGAGGAGCAACTTCATTGCTCTCTGCAGCTTTGTGAGGAGGGGAAGTGGAGAGAGAGGTGCTGATCTTTTCTCCCTGGTATCCAGTGACAGGATGTGTGGGAACGGTTTAAAGCTGCATTTGAGGAGATTTAGACCGGACATTAGGAAGTATTTTTTTACCAAGAGGGTGATCAAACACTGTAACAGGCTTCCTAGAGATGTGGTCGATGCCCCAAGCCTATCAAGTGTTGAAAAGGCATTTCAACAATGCCCTTAACAACATGCTTTAACTTGGTCGGGCAGTTGGACTAGATAATCATTGTAGGTCCTTCCAACAATAGTCTATTCTGTTCTAAATAAATCACTCTTACCATGCTAACAACAATAATGCTAGTTAGGGCTAAGGAAGCAGCTTTCAAAGGCTGTCTGAACAGTCTGCAAATACCACCTTCCTTATTTTTCAGGTGGTAGTGGGGAATGAGACAGAACCCTGAAAAGGAAATCTTGCCTAATATTAGATCAACAAGAGCAAAGCAATGCAGAATCAACACACTCAGAAGGACATTGGCTAAACAGTTGTCCCACTGCTTGGGATGCACTCAAGCTAAATGAGCTTCCCAGAGCACAACAAATACTCTAGTCCCCACACCTAGGGAACAGGCAACACAAGAAAGAGGAACTGCTGTGAGTGTTAGTGCTGTATTTCATTGTCATTTACATCCTTTGTGTGGGGGAGATTATTCAGGACAAGACTGATCTGAAGCCAACAGTGGACAACTTTAGGAGAGAAAAGATCGTTGGGACAGTGCATCACCTCCTGAAAGCCACAGCCAGGGCATGAACATTACATTTTCCCTTTTCAAGGTTTTAGAAACAGACACACACACACACAAAAAAAAAAAAAAAAAAAAAAAAAAAA
>NW_020799097.1:81394976-81440292 GCF_003259725.1 Athene cunicularia
GGGGGGGGGGGGGGGGGGCTGAAGCTCTCTTGTGCTTGAGGGCCAAGCTAGTCAGCCCTTCACCAAATTAGGCATGAGGCAGTGCAACTTACTAACAAGGTATTTTAGATATTAAAGGCTGATTTTGTTCTACTAGACAGACTCATCAAAATTTTACATGAAAAACTGATTTTATCTTGGTGAAACTACTTCATTCTGCATTCTCCTTCAGAAGAATTTAAATAATGAAGCAAGATTCCTTTTATATTTTACATCTCGTTTGTTGAACAATCATTTTTTTTCTCCACTGATAAAAATTTCAGTGAAAACTCTTCCTTCCCCTAAGTCTGCCAAAAAATGTCACTGACTTTTTCAGGTCCATGTTTCTCATGAATATGTTCAGAAACATATTCACATTCTACAAACACAGCACTGGTGCCTCTTACATTTTGATAAAAATATTAAAACTTTCAAAGCAGCTAGAATACTTTCACAAACACTTCCATTTAGTAAAATAGCACTTTTGACTGCAAAGCATTTTGATGGGCAAATTTCAGAAAGATCTAATGATTTTTTTGCTTTTGGGTGCACACATGCAAGAGGAAGATGACAGAAGGCTTTATATAAAAAGAAAATTGTGTGTGCTCAGTTCTACAGAAGAGCTTACAGGGACAAATTAAAAATACTTTTTGAGTGCCTTATGGGATTTATGAAACTGCCTATGGTAGCTACCCAAGTGAGTTTGCTATCTGCTTTGGCAGGTAGTGGGATCAAGACAATGAAGTTATGCGAGTGATTCTGTAAATTTTATTAAGAGCATGACTGCAATCTTTCAAAGCTCAAATGTCTTTGTAAACCTGAGCTAGATTCTGAGCTATACAAGTGTCTTATGACACCTTATACACAAGTTCTCATGATCCTTCTATATAGCCATTTACTACAGACACAGCCTTTACTGTCCAATCTGCTGCTACTTCCAACCAATATCAAGAAGCTCTGCAGTCAAAGACACTTATCTAAAACCTTGAAACACACATGACAAGGTTCTCTCTATTTAATACCCTGCAGTCACTGCCACCTGCCTTATATTCTACTGTTAATAAACTGATACAACTCACACTTGGGATGGACTTTATTTTCTTCTCACCACCACTCTAGTGATGAGGCTGTTCCCAAACTTTACCATCCCAGAACCACGTACCACTGTGTGAACAGCAATTAAAGGCCACCAGCTCCAAATGGACCAGAACTGGAAAGGCTAAAGGACAGGCTGACAGGAAAATAAGGCTCTCATCTTGTAGCAGGCAGCAGTACTAAACCTGCTGCTACAGTAAATGTCAGTAACCAGAATTAGCTGTAGAACCTAGGAAGTTCCAGCTTAAACACCAAAGCTAATCAAACCAGAACTATTATCAAAATTCAATGAGTATAAATGAATATAAAAATTCAAAACATTATCCAAGATTGGTTCTTCTCTACATACTGAAACTCATCACTTTCCACAGTGACAGTATACAAACAATACATAGTGTTCAGCTCAGAGAGCCTAGCTGTCACAGCAGAGTATGTGGGACAAGAAATAAGATTATCTCCAATAGAATAGTAACTGACTACCAGACTTTATAGGGTTAGTCAGCCAGCTCTTCCTCACCACCAGGAAGTGAATACACTGGTGCTGAGAAAGAGTTCAGAACAAAAGCTTATGCACCCCTGGGCACTGTGTTTTCTGAATTCACTGGATGATATTTTAAAGTAGAGTCTTTCAAAATGGTATAGGCTAGAGATGACACAGTCACATCAAACAGTAACAAAGTCTGCATGTGAAAGATAGAGAAGAAGTTTGGAACCTCCTTGGCAGGCACGGATAACATAAGGCATCACGGCTACTCATGGATCCAAGAATAGAAATTAATTCAGTGTGCGAATCTGTGGTTCACGATGGTTTGCTTCACACTGAAAAATCCCATCTGAATTTTTATTCATGGACATGGTACTGATCATTCTTTAATCTCTCTGCTGTTCGGCATCCTTACATTAACATCAAGAGATGTTATTCTCTCTAATTTTAATGTAGTCACATGAATTATGGAACAGTACATGGAGTATATTTTCTCTCATTCTTGTCTTATTTTTGTGGTGCTTACTAGCTCAAACAAGCCTTTATGAATATCTATTGATTTTAAAAGATATAATGTAGAAATAGCTAATCTTCTATTTTAACTTGATCTATAATCCCTCCCACCTTTAAAACCCTCTGTGGAAAAACTCTCTAAATTTTATTTCCATTGGAGTTTGCATGGTGCACCAAAAAGTTTGCAAGAAAACATCCCTGAAAGTTTTAGAAAAGCATATGGAAGATGGGAATACACCTATTGTTACTCTGGTACACTGCTGCATGACTTACAGACTACAATATGGTGAATGATACGTGTAAGAGTACTGTGGAAGTCTGAAATGCCAATGTGGATTCTGCACAAAAAAATGTTTTGTTTAATCTTCAACAGCTACTTTGCCTTTAATACTATTAAAAATATGGGCACAATAGGTTTATAATGAAGTTTTGATTAAACTATTTGCCACCTACTTTAAATAAATGTACACATTACTAATAAGTTCAAACTATGTGATTATAGTTCACATTGTTATGTCTAGACACGTGCTAGTTGAACTGACAAATATTATTTTAGTCCCAACAAAACCCAACCTTTCGCTGAAGTAGGAAAAGTTCTTTAATGTATTGAAAATATTACGCTACACTGTGAAAGCTACTGTTTATTAGCCTTCCCTACTTTCTATGCAGACAGGTATTTCCTATGAATGCATGATAACCAACAATACCATAAGTTCAGTCCATAATAACTGGCATGGAAAAGAAAGTAAGAATCTTCTGAAATCCATGACAGTGAAATGTGTAGCTGTAATGTATAGTTGTAAAATTTAATGTATAGTTGTAAGTAACCTCATTTTCAAGTTCAGCCTGTATTTCTAGCCTCTAAACTGACAAAAATAATTATTCCCTGCCAAAGAAAAGATCCAGCAGACCTGCAGTTTTCAACATGCTGGTTTTGAACCCTAAGGGAAGATAGAGGGCCCTCAAAAATGTTCAGAGTGCTAAATAAGAAACACGAGCAACTAAGCAGCAGCAGGTGTAAAATCAACTCAGGGAGCTCCTGACCACTGAAAGAGCTTCCAAAATCTTCAAATCAAAAATGCTGATACACTGTGACAGGTGGAGAGGTCAGGTTGCAGTTGTAGGATGATGCTTCTAAACCTAGGAGGACAGACCTGGGTAAGGAACTGGTTCTTTGTAAGGCAATTGTCACCGTCATAGTTCAGTTTCTCTGATATACTCGACAAACAGCAACCAGCAAAGATCCTTACAGTCTGCATTCACACACAGATTTGTCCATTTCTGCAGGACACAAGCACAGAATCTGTAACCACATTATAACAAAGGGAAAACACCTGTGCCGTTTGATGAGCTAATAACACTATTGAGAAATAATTTGCAATATCAGATTTAAAAAAAATATATAAATCAATCCCCAATCTCAAAAAAAAAAAAAAAAAAAGAAAAAAGGATTTAAAGACCCAACTGACCAGTGACTGAGCTCTGGAAATAATCCAAACTAGTCCAGATTCATTTGTTTTTACTGCATATTTTAGCTTAAAGAAAAAGCACTTTTGTAATATCAGTGATAAATTCAAACAGCTTAAAATTAAATGTAGTAAAGTCTCAAAATCATAGACATCGTGCTCATTTTCATAAATCACCTAGAACGGCAAACTACTTACACCTGTGTTTCACTGAACACAAGTGAAAACAAAGGAGAAAGACTTGTTCTACTGGCCAAGACTTACATGTATTGGTGAAGCAGGATCAGGCTGAACGCTCTAAAAAACAAAACAGAAAATAAAAGTTTCCTTACAGGATTTTGCCTTTGTAGAATTTACAAGAAATTCAGCAATTGCATATCAACTTGTGTTCTACCTTTAGGAGAGAATACTGGCAGCTGGCCATCACGAGACAGAACAACAGAACCCAGATATCTTTACAGAAGCCCTGATTCAGAGTCAGGAATCCAAGAAGTGAAACGAGAACTACTAGAAAGACAGCAAATACATTCTCCTTTATATCTTCTGTCCTATATGAACAAAAGTGTTAAGAAAATTACAGTTAGTTATATATTCATTAGAGCAAGGCAAGTCCATCTGCAGCTGGTATGAACTGTCAGTGCTGGATCTGAGGTTTTGCTCCCAAAACTACATTTCCATGTTCAACAGTATTTCACCCCCACGCCAAAGACCTTATTCACCAAAATGTACAGAAAAAAAGGCATATGCAATGAAGTCCAGCACTCTCCAGTCTCACTTCCCAAATAGAATTCCACAACGGAGCTGATTTGAATGTACGCAAGAGTATGTTTATTTAAAAGAAACAAAACACAAACCAAAACCACAACAAGAAAACAGCCACAAAGAACACCACCCAAACACTTTTAAATGAGGAAATAAGACATATTTTTTCATTAAATTAATGCCTAACAACAAAGAATTAGATGAAAGACCAAATTCGTCATCTGATGTTTTATTTGTTTTATCTGTTGTATTAGAACACAGAAGCTGAGATAAAAAATATTCAGGCTATAACAAAAGCATTTATCAGCAGATGCTTTCCATGCAATTGAAACAGACAGATAAGACACCACGGATATGTATCTGCTCTGGACCTAAGCTCCCTGACTATATAGCCTGATTTCTGCAACATGTAAAACTCATCTGAAATTTCTGCCGTGAAGCCCCCCATATCAACATGTATGGCACAGCACCCACCCAAAAGCAGAGACAGGAGAGCCAGCAGCCATTGGGTTTGTAGGCTAACATGTTTGAAGGTCCTAGTAGTCCGGTAGATTACCACATGAGGCATAATAGCAAAGGGTACTGCCTGCAGAGTCAATGCCAAATGAAACTGAGGGACTAGAAAAAGGAGAGATGCCAAAACAAGAAATTTTCTCTAAACAAATAACTGGAACAGAGGGAACAGCTGAAAGATCTCCTCCTGAATATCACACCATAATTTATTTTTTTAAAAAGATTGGAGTACTTGGTTTACAATATCTTAGGACTCTTTCACTTCTGTATTTTTGCACAAAACCCTGATATTTTCATCAGAAATCTCAGAACCATTGGATCCAACAGCTGATTGTCAAATTAAAGACTATTCTACAGGCCTGGTGCTCACATGAATCAAAACCTCTGCTTGAAGACAAAGGTTAACAAGAACCACCAAGATCAACTCTGAAGAAAAACATTTTCTTTAACTTAAAGCAAACATGCATCTGTCTGCTCAACCTGAATATAAGACACTAATACAATGTTCACTTCTTCCCTCTCTAGTGGTCAGCATTGGTCTAGGGACATGTGGAGCTACCCACTGTAACACCACATAGAGTTGCATTAAAAAAGCTTACCTGTCCAACAATGCCAACAAGGTAAGACGATCATACCAGACTTTAATCCATTTGCCAGGGAATATAATAAACCTGTAAAAGTGCCTGTTCAGTTTCCGTTGTGCTGAAGAACATGAAGAATCCTCAGGGTCCTGGCTTGGTTGCTTTAAAAACAAACAATCCAGACATACAAAAAAACTCTTTCATATTTGACATATGGCTGTCAGCAAAACAGGTGTTTAAAATGCCAAATTTACATGAAGTTTTAGGGTTTGGTTTGGGTTTTTTTTCCTAAAAGGGATAGTTGGAGTATATTTATTTTATTCATTTTAAATTAGAAACAAAAATATCACACCCGTTTACTTACTGCAGATGGACAGAAGCTACATCAGTTGTGGAGCTCAACAGTGATAATATGCTTTAAACTTAAATATTAGTTTAAAAAATAATTATTTTTTATACCCAATCCAGTGTTTGACTAAAGTTGGGGTTTTTTTTAAGATTTTTCCATGCATCAGGCTAATTATAGCCCAATGCTATTAAAAAAAAAACCAAACAACAAAACCCAACACCAAACCAAAAACCACATGATAAGGCAAATCCTCATTTTTAATCAGAAAAATCAAGTAGGCTTTAAGGCCTACAGACGTGACTTATCAACTGTCCTTCCAGAACACTGCTTTGTTTCTTTCCTGAGACGCTTCTAATACCACATCAGGTGCACATCCCCAAGAACAGCAAGAGAAGAAAAAAAAAAATGCGAAAAAAGCACAAACATCACTAGTCTCTAATCTTACCATCCAATTCATAAATTCATCCTTTTGGATATTGCTTTTGTCATATTCTAAGGCCTTTTCTTCTGGTCTGAACTACAGCGTTTCAGATCTCCTTCAATGCTACACCTGTACTCCTTCACCAACACTTGTGGAGAGGGAGGCTTATCTACAGACCATCAGCCAAGACTGCAAAGCTAGACAACAGAACAGAAAAACCTCACCAAAGTCGTGATTTCTTTCCAAGGTATACTAATAATTGAGGGGGGGAGGGGGGAAATCATTTTGCTTTCAAGAATTTGAGATTTGTAATCACAGTAAAGTCCAGTGGTTTTCAACCTCCTTCTAGTCTGCCCCATCTCCCTCATTGTTAGAGATCAACATAAGATAACAAATATACCTATTATGGAACTCTAGGCAATGTTTACATTAGAATTTTTTGTGTTAGATTAACTTCCCTAGTCAGAGAATGTGATTTCTGTGTGAAGTCATTAATCATCATCTTGAATGGTAACTGTTAGCAATACACTTTTAAACAACCTGTCCACCTGCACAAAGGAATTGTTCAATTTTCTCTCAGGTTATTGGAATAATTTCTAATTTTCACTTTCCAGGAAAGCAAATTTTATGCATAATTTACATGTGACAATGTCTTGCTGCATGTCAGCTGGGAACCAACTCATTGATATCCTCAGTTTGTTGAAAAATGTGAAGTAAAGCAGGCTAGCTTAAAGCTTCAGAGAAAGAAATTGAAGTTTATGCATTTTACCTCATGCCTCCGATTGACTAAGGTGTACAGCCCTGCAATGATAGGTAACTCAGCCTCTATGAGCACAAGACAGAAACTCACTCGTGTTTCTGAGTGTACAGACATGCAAGATGATGCTGGGCTATTTGGTATTCTTTCACTTATTAACAATTCCAAGTAATTTAAAAGCTGTGGGACTGATTGCAATCCCTTCCCCATACTGAGTTTAAAATCTAAAAGTAGTTTAGGTACTCCAAATTTTAATATTTCTACTACTACCACTTTAAAAAGTCGCTTAATTATGAAGATGGGGCATTTTTAAAGAAAAAATATATTTTGAAATATTACATTTGCTAATAGTGGCACAGTTTTGTTTCTCTTGGGTCCTATTTCCCAACAGAAAGTAATGTGAAACAATCAACCGCAATCATTAACTTCAACTCATCTAATCTAAATTGCTCACTATAACTAAACAAAAAAGAAATCAAAATGGTGGCAGAGTCCATTAAAAACACCTGAGGATCTGATTGTTCAGTTCTTGGAACAGCTTAAGACATATTTAACTGAGTGCGTAAGTGAACATTTTGGCTCCTGAGGAACTGTAACATTTGGATGAAGGCCATTACATGAGGCTCACAGTATTTGGGCTGGAGTCAGATTTTGAAGCTGTGTTTAGGAAACTCTATGACTAGCCCTAAGCAAGTCACTAAGTCTAATTGTGCCTCTTATCAAAAAAAGGGCTTACAAAAATTCACCTCATAAAATTATATGGTGTCAGAGACTGTCTGAAACCCTAGCTTCCTTGAAATCAATGACAAAACTTTTCCTGACTTACATAGGCTCAGAATTTCATGTTTAAGAAAAAATCAGAAACCACAAAGTTCTGAAACTACTGCCTGGCCTTGTTACAAACTTGCTGTGCGATCTTGAGCAATGCATCATACTTCTTATTGGTGCAGTTTTCCCGTGGGATGGGGCGGGGGGGAAGGCATAATAATTGTTCTCTAATTTACAGGCAGTTTACAGGATTATAAATATATGGATAACATCTGAGTCTTTAGATGAAAGTGTCTGTCCAAATCTGAAATACACAATTCAGGATAATTTCCTGATTTTGAATTTAGTTTCTTCATACAAATTGCTTCTGGCTTTAAGTTCCTGTGCAAAATCTAAGATGAAAGATAATTAACTGGCATTATAAGGTTATTCATAAATATCAAACTAGAATTTGCTATGGGAGAAAAGAAAAGGTTAAAGCTATTATAAAAAGGAATTGTAAAAAACAGATTACAGCCTTAAGCCACTGGTCACAGACCCCAAACACTGTAAAGTTCAAGTATGTCCACATATTACCATACAAACTGAACTCCGAAGGCCTTTTTTTTTTTACCAGCTGCATTGAGGAGGTGGTTTTGACATTCCACAACAAGACATCCAGAAGTCTGGTTGCCCAATTCAGAAACGGGAAACTAGACATGAGGTTTTAGGATAGTAACTAATCTGGAATAAACACTTCATACTATTAAAATCTGGTGGTGTGTCCAAAATCCTAACAGCTGTGTCCTCTTTCTTTCAAATGACATAAGACTGAAAACAAAAGATCAACTTTTTAGGTGATGGAGTCTTTAACTACTCCCCTAGGACAGTACTCTGTGTCAGCAGAAAGCAGCTGAATTGCATCCATCAACATTAAATATATCTTCTCCCACATGAGCAATACACCAGGCAAAGTAGTACAGAAAATCAACAAAATTGTCTCAGCAACAAGCCTGCAGCATTTGTTTATAAAGCAGTTTATCAAAATGCTAGAAACTGAGATATTACAATGTACCCGTGGGCTTTCTGAAAGGGTCCTTCGTGCCACCATCAGTAGGAGCTGCTGCTGAAGTGCACTCGCTGCTTGATCTCCAGAAGATGGTTCTTGGCTCTCTGAAGTGGTAGTACTAGAGGAGCTGAACTGTATTTCACTGTGCACAGACAGGAGAAAGAAAAATACTGTTTTAAGAAGCAGTATTTTCCTAGTATTTCTGAAACATTTCAGGAAGAAGCCTGTAACTACATTACTGGTTGGCTCACAGGACATGAAGCCTTCTACCTCCAAACCTGAAATCGAGCCTGGGCCCACAAAGCAGTTAATGCCCATATTTAGATACACATGATCTACTGCATCCACTGCAGAGAAACAGATACTTCTTTACCATAATTTTTCTCATCCCAAGATGAACGCTTACAATAAATCACACTTCAGAATTGCCTTTTTCTGTCCACTGACAATAATTCAGGTCAAGAGCTGCATATTTACAGAGCAAAACTGAAGGGTAGCTACTGCAGAGATCCTGGATTAGCTTTCAAGCAAGCTCATTTAGGTACTAAACTAGTCTGGCCTCATCTGCACTGAATTCGGTGAGTACTAATTTACCCTACTGAGAATTCAAGCTACAAGAACTTCCTTCTGCCCTAGCAGTATGACAAAAATACATGGGCTAATTCACATAAGGCTAGCTCAGGTATCCCACGTACTGAGCGTAAATTCATCCTGGGAGGGCCCTGAGCAAGATGCTATTTCTCCCTCCTCCACCCTGTGTTTACTGCTTTACGTTGTAGATACAGCACTTCAGTGGTTTACTTGAGGAAGTCTTCTGCACTTATGGCAGCAATATCTGTTGGGTTGCAAAAACGGTTTGCTACCATGACATGACTGACTGGGTCTCAGCAAGAACTATATTGAAATGAATAATTGTTACCTGGAGAAAAGATCTATTTTGAATACTTCTTGCTTATTTTCTTCCATATGGGGTTTATATATCAGGCACCCTGCTCTGAGCATACTACCCCTCTGCCTCTGGATGCCTGCCTTGGGCTCTTATTACTTTCATAACTGCATGAGGTGAAAACACTTCAGTGCTCATGCAAGGTATTCATACCTGTCGTTCCTATTTTCCATAAAGGAAAGACAAGCAGGAAGAAACTAGAGCAATCTGCCTACATTCAGCCAGGAAGCCTGTGGCAGGGCAAAGAATAAAACTCTCATCTTGCATACCCTATGCTTGCCCCCAAGCCACCTTAGTAATTTTAGTTAACCTTCCTTGTCTTTGGGCGCCAATTCTCCAAGCCTGTCACGTAAACCCTTGTTAATCTCAACAAAAGGGGCTTTAAAATTGTGGCTATCCTGCACATAACTGGCTGTTAACTTACACTGAAGTGGCTAGCACTGTGCTGGGATAAGATTCAGTGTTGGGATTACTTAGAAGCAGAGCTGAAGAGTCACACCAATAGCTTGAAACACACACACTCTCTCCTTCTCCCCTCCAGGACTTGCTAGCTCTGCCTGGACCAACAGGAACACCAGCAGCCTTGGGATGTCACCAGAGGAGCCATCAGCCCTCTGGTCTCTCAGCCAGACAGTTTAGTTTTTTCAAAGCCTTGACTGCTATCAGGCTGGCATCCCAGACCTGATATTCACCATCTGCCACTCCAGCAGAGCCATCAGCTGAGTAGAAAAGAGGGTGCCTCATGTTGTTCCTGACCTTAATGGCTTCCCCTGCACTCCCCACTCCTCCTGCTACAGTCAGAAGCATGATCTGCTCCACAGAGTCAGGACAGCTATCATGTTCCCTTTGTGGGACAGTAGGAAATGAGGACTTGGTCCAACCAAGTCCCAGCCACAAGGCAACCATCTGGAAGAAGGTATCTCCTTTGCAGGAGCACATCTCCTTTGTTCAGCACCCTGTCAGTGGTCATTAACAAAAGAGAACAGAAGGGATGGGAACTGATCCAAGAGCCTGGATCTCAATCAACAAATTTAGACAAGTAGAAAGGGGAGGAAGGCTAGAGGCATACCTCCCAGGTGGAAGATTCTCACAGATAAGGACTACAGAGGACAGCCACGCCTTTTGCAGATTCTGAAGGGTGACCTTGCCCAGCTTGAAAGCAAGCAATGGATTTTGTGTTTGGTTGGGCTTTTTGTTTCTTTGGGATGATCTGTCCTGTTCCTTTCATTATGGGTGCAACCCTGGGACTCCCTGTTCACAGCAGGAAAAAGACAAGCATGGCCCAGGGTATGCAGGAACACTACCCTAGGAATTCCTGCCCAAAATCATGACACAGTAAAACAGCAGGTGTATAGAACAGTGGCTGCTCATGCCTTCCTTCCTAAATGAAGAGTCAGTCTCCAATATCTTTCTTCA
Organism: Athene cunicularia; assembly: GCF_003259725.1. NCBI lineage: Eukaryota > Metazoa > Chordata > Aves > Strigiformes > Strigidae > Athene > Athene cunicularia. Next base: position 81,406,114 of record NW_020799097.1, read on the forward strand.
TCTTTACCTGTTTTTCTACAAAAGCCAAGTGTACTCAAGAGTATTTCTGGATTGGACCATGTCTTTTATCCCACATTTACCAAGAATGGAAATGACAGAAGGATAGATAGGCCAAAATATTCCCCTGGTACTCAGCTCTATCAGCTCTTAGAAATCAAAATTCTTTTACTCATAAGACTTCTTCCACAAATTAACTTAAGAGATCAAATCATCTCCCATCAGACTTGAAGAAAACCAAAAAGCCAAGAGTGCTCAGAGTCTATTTTCTGTTTACAGAAAAATATTCATGGTTCCCCCTATCAGCAACTGGCAGAAGAGTCTGCAAGCAGCTGGGACACTGACTGTGAGAAAAATTCAAAAACTTCGAAGGCCTGAAAAGGATATTAGGGCAGAGAAGTCGGGAAGGCAGAGTTAACAAAACAATAGTTCCAAAATCAGAAGCCATCATCCGGCCTTCATCTGCCTCCTACTCCTTTTATTCATCAGTCACATCTCTCTGTGTCTTCTTACTCTTTCCTCATCTTCTGTCCCCCTCAGATCTTGTTTGCTGGTTTTTTCTTCCTTATCCCTATTTTCCACACATTCTGATGCTTACTTGCTACCCCCAATGCTGAATTGCTTGTACAACCGCTTAGAAGCTGTATGTCTCATCAGATGACATTGTTATCACACAGAGCAAATACCAGTGCAATGGTGGTGTTTGTATTTCTGTAAGCCTATAAACTAGATTCCATAAATTTATTACCATATATAAATAAGAGTAAACACTCTCTAATCATAAAATCATTATAACAGACCTGATCACAGTGCAACATGGAATCTTGCTAAATAGAAAATCTGGCCATTTGCGGAATCAAATTAATGTTATCAATATCTACTACAGTAAACTGCACTGCTAATGTAAGCAAAGGTATAATTGAACTAAATTCTGAATAATAAATTATTAACTAAAAATATCTTTGATAAACATACAACCTATGCTCATCAAATGCAAAAGATACATAGCACCCTCTACCGGTAACTGGTTATAAAGTCAGTAATTTTTTTCTGGCTCATAATTCAGTTTTGTAAGAACACTGAGTAAACATAAGCTAGTTGAGCAATCATACAACACTGTGAATGTTTTAGTATAATCACACAGCACTGGAAAAATTGTCTTTTTCCCCTCACTGATTAGTCTGTGACAGTTGCCTTACACCACTGACCATCTGGCCCAAGCCACAGCCTGTCATCCCCTTTGTTAAGCATCAGCTAGCCTTGAGTCTGAATATGTCTCAAGGTAAACTTATTATACAGGCATGCCACAAAGAATTCCCCATTAATGAAGTTGTTTTGCAGGTCTTGGTTAAATTTCATTTTAACCTGCATATATGAGAAACCAACATTACAACAGTCACAATAACAAAGCATCTTCTTGGTCCTCATGTGCTTAAAAGCCAGAAAGATCCCACTAGACTGCTTCAGGCAGCTGTTTGGGTCTCTACAAAGCTTAACAGTGTGTAACAAATATCCACAGCAATAATAATATAGCTAAAAGCTATTTGCAATACTCACTAAAACACCACTCAAGTCAAAGCAGCTATGGCTGTGACGTTTGAAGAAGAGCCAGAGTGAAGCTCCAAGTTGGGGATCTCCCCTTCTGTACATTTAGCGAGCAATCACTTCTGAGGTATTGGTCTGAGGTGCGTTCAAAGTACTTGCTGAAATGAGCTCTGAGCAATCTAGTTGGTACAGGAGTCAGGTAGTGCTAATGACATAGCAGGAATTCCAAATGCCCTTAACTTTTGTGTCCTTTCAAAACAGTCAGTTTGTGGTACAAACACAGGTATCTGAACTGACACTGAAAGTACTGGACCAGCAGCAGCTCAGAGCTTGCCAATGGTGCCTGTGTCTCTGTCTCTCAGTGCTGTTGCTTATGTCTTACCACCACCACACCTCCCCCTCACCTAAGATGGCCTCCTTGCCATTTCATGTCCCAATAACTTTTACACTTCATCACACAAGCCTCTTGCTACATCTCTACTCATGGCTCATCAGGTCTCCACTACAAATCTGCCAGCATTAATCTGACCACAGTATTGCACAATTTAGGATGGAGATTAAATCCACTAGTTGTGGATACTGCCTTTCTAAGCAGCAGATGATTTACAGTCCCAATTGTACTACTAAAAAATAACAAGACTTAAAAAACTAAAATAACTTAAAATAGATAAGGAAACTGAAATATGCAAAAGTGAGAGCAGCATTAAATTTAGATAATGATGTGACAAACCCAGTCATATCAAACATGGAAAAAGAGAAGGCAGTCTTCACTTCTTTTGATAAGAAAATAATAGTTTCAGAAAGAATAAAATTAATTCAGAATGCGTTACACCCTTACTTCTCTGTATTCAGATTTTTTTTTGTTTTGATAACAAGCATATAAATTGATAATTTGTAAGCCTGTTACATTTCAGAGCAAAGATAAATGTACTAATAACTTTTAAAACAAACAGCATGTACTAGCTAATAAACCAGAGGATGCGTTTTGAGAAGATGCAGCTTTACTAGAATGAATGTATTAAAGGCACCCACGGTTCCATTATCTCCAGAGACTTTTAAAACATCCCTTTTAGCTCTCCTTATGAAAGGGTGGGGAAAGAGAAGACAGTCCCAAAAGCTGGAGGACTATCGAAACTCCTAGTACTGAGCAGGATTTTGCTGCCATCATGTGGCAGCAGGTTCCCCTCTCATCTCCCGAGTTTGCCTCCCTGCCCTGTGTCCAGAGAGTGAAAGGTGGGCTAAAACCCCCTACAAATATAGGAAAGGATTTTAACTGACCAAGCTAACACAAGGGTTTCCTCCTGTCCCTAGCAAGCAAACAGGAGAATATTACTGAGTTTGTAAAAAGTACTTTTCAGAAAAATCAACGGCTTCATTATAATTCAAACATTACTGGTTTTACCGTGTACACGCACCACACTCATTTCTATGTTCAAGCAGCACTATGCTTAGGTGACCAGTTCATCTGAAATCACTGAATCCCAAAAGGAACTATATAGCATTTGTCACAACCATTTCAAAATGTGCTCAGCTGCAGAACTGCACAACCTGCCAAGCAGCTTTAAGAAACCTTTAAGAGTCAGCAGGCTATCACTAGAGCAGTGGGTGATCTCTGTTATTTGGGTCACCTTGCTGAGAAATATAAAGATATTTTAGTGATACAGTATTTTGTCATTCTAAAATGGCATTTTGAAACACTAAAAATGAAAAAAAAAATCTATTTATATGTCTACTTTATCTTGAGGAATAAACCTCAAAGGTTCAGGGAACATACTGAAGTATTAATGGACTTACACAAGAGACATACAGTACCACTAAGGCATTCAGATAAGATACTTTCATATAGCATAATGCACTCAAGCAGCTTATCCAGGGACTTGAATGTAAATCAAAGAAGTTAACTCACTGAATACTTTTGCCCAGGGCCAGAAGCACTAGTACTCCACAGCTGTACTGGCAGGTAACTTAAATTTACTTTCAGAGAACTTGTTAGTCACTGTTTTGCTGCAACTACTTCTTTTTAACTTATTTGCCATGCTGTTGCTGAAAAAATAATATTCTCAAAGCAATCAAAAATTTAAGCAACTTTTTTTTTTATATACAGTTCTTTATCTGTACTGCAAAGCATTTTAGACTCAAACTGTAATAGAGCTTCTTAGAAGCCTGGTTTTAGTGTCAGACCCTCAGCTAAAACCATGAGTTTAGAGGGCCAATTGCTCAGACATAATATGCAAAGAGCCATATGAGTGCATGAATTGCATTGGTATGGATGAACCACATCCAATAATAAAATATACATAAATACAATTATATACATAAAATTATGTTAATAATTATCTACAGAAATTTTAAAAAGATACCTGACCAAGAAAGCAGGAGAAGGCTCAAGCTAGAATAATTACTTTTTTTTAAGTATACAGCAAGTTAGGTGTACTATATATACAACTGATTTCAAGTGAAAGCCCAAGTGTCACTTAGGCAGGGAGGAGAATCTACAGTTAAGATAGAAAGATGGATTTTTTTGTGAAGGCTGGGCAATCATTCTTTCTGCTTCAGTTTTCAAATATTTCAGCTGCATGCCATACATTCATTTCTGTGGCCTATCTTATGTTTTTATTTTAAAGTCCAGCTTCTATTACAGATATGAAGCACAATACCCGCCTGATGCAATTCATGGCTACTGCTGATGGTTGCCAGACACATGAAGGATAAACTGCAGCAAGAGGTCCAGCACTTAAACCTATATATGCATTTGAATGAATCAAATGCTTTTGCAACACGATGTTAAGTTGCTGTCAGTAAAAACTTGTATTGTTCTGAAGAGACACCGACTTTACCTCTTTAAAATCAATACATGTGTATAATGATACCATCCTGCACAGAACTGGAAGTTTCAACACAGTTTTCTTCTCAGGTGTTTTAACACAGGAGAGAAGGAAATGGGCTCAAGAACACAAGCAGAATTCTTATAAATTGCATTCACTAAAATCCTAAAACCCAGAGTATTTCTTGAAAGAAATATAACTGGCCAAATGCTTCCACAGCTTGTGTGGGCACAACTCCAGTTGGCTTTAGAAGATCTAATCCTTGATTTGAGACACAGAATTGGCTTAGCCTCAAAAAGCAGCCCTTTCTTGAGTAGAAAAAAAACTCCACAAAAAAACCATTTTTCCTTGGAGCTATACACATCTCAATTTTTCAGCTAACACAAAGAGCATTCCCAGGTTGGTATGGACATATCCACATCAGGATTTTGTGTATGGACCACCTTCTATAGTTTTTTAAACATAGTTAATCATAGCAAATATGTGTCTGTACACACACCAAAGAAAGCTCTGTGTTTTAAACAGAAAAAATGGCAATGATACAGAGAAAAGTGCTCAGACACCCATGAATACTACTATCTAGCATGACCCTACACTGTCATGCTCTTCAGGGATGTTTAATGATCTCATCTCATATCTGAATACCCATGAACATGTCAGAGATGAACTGCAATTTACCTGAGCAAAACATCATGGGAAAAATATGAAACTTTTTTTTTTTAAATAAATCCATCCCTTTCTTGAAATTAAATTGCTTCACATTAGCTAGCAAAATGCTATGCTGAAATAAAAATCATTGTGATAGATCATCAGTAAAGCTTACAGAGGAAGACATCTGAGTTTCACAGTGCTATCATGCCTGTGAACTGCTTCAGGCAGTACAACTGAAGTTTTGGATAGTTTATTCCTGATTTGAAATACTTGCAAAATTATTTGAAGAAAAGAAGCAGAAAGAATAATTTGAACGCAGTATCATTAAAGCATTTTGCAGATTATCATGTGAATATAGACAGTTATTTAACAACTTTATAACTAACAGTATTATATTTTGATATTGGATGTTGTGTTCAATGTTTCTCCAAACACTATTCCTTTCTTTACTAAGAACACAATTCTAGACACAGTAAAAATTTAGTATACATTTCTAGTAGGAGCAGAACTACATAGAAACTATTCAAATAGTAAAGTGTGTTACATTAGTGCCTTCAAGTTTATCGTAAACTAACGTTTTTGGAATATAAGGAAATGGAGTAGAAACAGGCTTTACATTCAAGCAGTATATTATTTTAGTACAGTTTACATTAGTTGAACAAAGTTTTTCATAGATGTGAAACCCAGAAGGACAAAATGCCTACAGATAAGCCTCTTGTATTCAAATAATTTAGAAGAACAAAGCAGTATTTTCATACACACATTGAGAACAGCTACATTACCAAGAGGTATCAAATACTGACACATTTTTCTTCAATATGTATGTACACAAATGCTAAAGGCTCTCAACCTTCTAAACAAGAACATCAGTATGCAAAGAAAGCACATTTAGAAAAGTCATTGAAACATTAAAAAATATATTAGCCTTTTACAGCAAGTATGCACGGAATATATGATTGCTGTACATTTATGTATTGGCATTGATATATAGAGAGGACATATTAGCCTCTCTGCTGGGGACAGATCATGCAACTCACACAAAAATCATTAATTCTACTATTATAATTATTGTAATTTTAGGGGTTAATGCTTTCACTGATATCTATGAGCCACTTTATAGGTAATACCTAGATAATATGATAGCTCACATTTACCTTTTTGACTGCTTATCAAAACTGACTCAGTTAATTACAAGAGACATTCAAGGTAATTAAAGAAATCCCTAGGAAACATCTGCTTTCTGTCAGAGAAGCAGACAGAAAAGGTGAGTCAGAGTGACACCTCCTTATTTGTAAGACATGTATTAACTCCATCTTGTTTCTCCTGACCCAGAAGACAACTGTACATCTTAACAATGCTTCAATGTATACATTATTTCACCTTGTTTTTTTAAGGATGTGTTCTTGTTAGTGATTGTGGCTTTTACTTTGAATCGTGGCAATCTAACAGGAAGAATTTAAACTGAATTGTAACTGTTCTACACTGGTAAAATGTAAACCTAGTTGCCATTTGGTAAGAAGTCAAACTAACCGTGCAAAAAAGCAGTTCATGCTTATCCCAGGCACCCATTTCACACAAATGTGAACTTTCCCATCCTTATCTGCCTTCCCATAAGCCAAGTACATACTTAAAACACACAGCACAGAAACATTAAGGATTCACTGTAAAAGAGACAAAGGCTGGTAAAGAACTTAATACAATGAAGCAAAAGAATGGTCTTCAGGATGAGAAAGCTGTTCCCAATTTCTCACACTGAAACAGATTCAAAATGTCTTTCTGTTACTAGTTTCTAATGTAATCCATAAGATGACAATACAGTTTACACTTTGTCTTGTCAAAGCTTGTCACAAAGCAATTTATGGCTAGAGGTGAAGTTGGCAAGGTAATGGGAGCATCAAATTTAGAGGCAATTAGCTCAGCAGGGAACCCATTCCACAGGGACTGCTGGCAAGAGGTGTTGCTGGCAAGATAACAGACAAAAGCCTGGTCAGGGTAATTACATGGACAATAATTGGGGAACTGACTAGCTACCTGCCAATGTTTAAATAACTTAAACTCAGTAGCAAGAATCACCTGTCAAAGTGAGGGTTAAGATGAAAACAGGAATTATCCTTTTTTGGTGATCATTACAACATAAAAACCTCCTTTAAATTTAACTTGGCTAACTTCAGTTTTTAAATATTTTAAAAGCTGGACCAGTGAGAGACAATTTGGCGAGAGACAAATATGGAGACAATCTGAAACAATTCTAATTCCCAGTAACCTCTGGAAGAATTTAGAAATTATTCATAAGCGTCTGTTTATGCTACATTAAGAAGCTGTGAAAATTTCCAGGACAAAGATTGCAGGTACAGGTAATATCTTTCATTAGGACAACTACTATAGTTGAAAATGCAAACGATAAAACTAAAAACTAAGACCAAAAAAAAAAAATCTGGTGGAATATATATTAATATTGATAAAATGAAGAACACTGCAAAGATCATCTCACAACACTGCAGATGTTGTGCAAACATACAAAAAGAGGTGACACACCCACTGATATTTGACAAGACAAAACATAATTCCCTCAAACAGCATTGCTTCCAATGTCAAGGAGCCTCTGAAGGAAAAAAGCACAGACGCCTTCAACCTTAGACATCTGCTTTCTTCAGCACATTGTAATCCATTGTTGTCCACCTTTACCAGCCCTTTGCAAGCAAAGGAAGAACAGGAAACATGCAAAAGCAAAGAACAAAAAAAACCCGTAACACAGCATCACTTCTGTGACACAGTAGCATTGTTAAGGTTTTGCATTATTTGTGAGAAATAGATTTCAGAAGCCAGGCCAAGAAGATAAAATGTTTACAGGCCATAGAAATACTACTTTAATTTCATTTTTTAATAATCTGTTGTGAAATGCCAGACCAGTTAAGACTTTACTACTGGAGGAGACAATAGCAGAACTCAATAGACAGAAATAGCAAGTTATAATTTGAATTTAAGATCATTAAATGTTAGTCTGCCTGCCTCAAGGCCTTCTTTAATAGCTTCTTTTGAGTAATATTTAAATATCTTCTCCAGTTTTGCATAACTTTGTTACAAGGTATTTACCTATGGCAAATTCATAAGGCAATTAACATTATTCTTGACAAACCAGCCAGAGTTCATACCCTTCCCAGTTAAAATTCCTTCTCCCTTCACCAGGGGCAGTGCTACCCAGAAGTTCCACAGCTCCTAGCATGCCAGCGCCTCTGCTCTCCTGTTTCTCTAAGAGCACCCCCCCAAGCAAGAGGGCTTTTGCCACCACCTGGACCACTCTCCTCCTCAGAGCACCACATCAGGACACAGTGCATTCATGTCCACAGTTACTCCACTGGCTCAACTCAGTTTGACCTTTTCCCTCTAGGAACAGCTTAATCTTCACACTATAAAGCAAGCATGACCAGTGAGAAGTGCTTTAAGAGCTTATATGCATCTACTACAGACCTATTAATCATTCTCCATGAGCTTATTCTAGATTCTGAAAACGAGGCACCCAAGATCAAAACCCTATCCCTCCTATTGAAGGAGGATGCCACCTCTTGTGGTGAGGTATTAATTTTTTCATGCTTAGTTTAACCTCATAAAATCTGATTTGGATTACCCATTAATGTGTTCAGACACGAAGCGTACAGCTGTTGTTTCTACACTGTCTCAAGTACTCGTGAAGAAGTACTGTCATTGTCTTAGTTAACTTTCTGACAGGACTGAAGATAAGCCAAGGACATCTCAGAGGTGCTTTCCATGTCTCTCTTCTAATATTCTTTCATAACAGCAGCATCTCCTATTGGTATGGACTACTTGCACAATGAACATCACCACCAGAGGAGAGCCCACCCTCAAGGGGAATAATTTCTGTCAAGAGCTCTCCACAGACAAACTGAAGCAATCACTGATTATGCCTTGTGCTTTATTTTATTCTATTTGCCTTTTTCTTCAGTAATAAAAAGATCATTAGTTAATAAATGTGATTATTTAGCTTATCTTTAATCATGGATAAGGAACGAACCTGACATGAGTAATGTGCAAACCTGCAGGTGGGGATAGGGGAAAGGGGGAAGGAAAGATGCCTCAATTCCTGAACGGTCTTTAAAGCAGATTTGCCCCTCTACTTTCTATATGCTGTAAGTGTTCGATATGGTCTAAATACAAAATTACTTGATGGTGAACAGCTGAATTAAAAAAAAACCCTTTCCTTCCTGTGCTACCCTTCAGTCTGTGCACAGATCATAGGAACTGTCCACTGAACAAACAGCTTTTCACTAATCTCTCTGGCCTAAACATATTACAAACACCAACTTGAGCATTCTTCATGCTTCCTTGTCCTCTTCCCTTGTTTTTCATGTGAACTTCTGCTTTTCACTTTCCTTCATGCTGCTCTGTTCTTGGAAAAGCTCCCGTGTTCTGTCTTCCCATTGACTTCCATACAGTCACGGTCCTGGGAACCCACTCATCTTTGCTGATTTGTTCTGTTCCCCAGTCTGAACTGCCTCTGTACTCTTAGATTTCTGGCAAAGGTGCTGATCTTTGGAAATTAAATGCATGTAAATGGCTGCAAAGAGTATGTGAAATTGCTTTTGTTAACAATGTTTAGCAGACCCCATATATATAATTCATATCCCTAGAGGTCTGCAAACCTCAAACTAAAAAATGGCATTTAACATAGTACAGGAAGACAAATGTCACATAAGCATCTAGCAAAGACAGATTCAGAAGGACTTCTTATATGAGAAGGAAGGTTGTTCTGATAAAAACCAGATTAGCTGATAAACATCAGGGGACAGTAAACTATTTCTGAATTTAGGACAGATTCAAGTTCATAGTTAGATGATGGAGGATGAGGGGAATATTTTGTGCAAGGTGAAACGAAGAGAGTTGCAAGTTAAATATCCCCAAAGTAAAATGTTTGATTTTAGGTCAAAACTGAACTCTACCTGGTTGGGTTTTTCTATTTTGCTAAACACAGACAGAACATTTATACTGTAGATGAACTCAAATTATTATGTTTTTTATTCTTCACCCATTGACTATTAAAAGCATTATTCTTATGTCTCTTATAATAGTATTCTATCTAAATGCTAACACTGTTCTAAACACGGTTCCAAGCTTTTCAAAAGTCTCCACTGAAAGCCAAATACTTGAAGAACACTATTTACTATTAACAATGACCCTTCTCACCCCCTCACTCAACTTTTCCAAATGCTATATAACACGTATGAATAGTTAAAATTCTTTTTACAGATATGCAAACAACAGATCATGTTTCCACTCTAAAAGGACCTTTGAGAAAAAAAAAAAAAAACCAAACGTTCACATATCTTTTCAGAGTGGCAAACTATCGTTAGAGATTTGATGCAAGGTGAAAAGCTCTGCTTCCTGTGGATTCTAGCAGCAATGTCACTGGCTGACACTGATACAACACTAAAAATCTACAAAGGACCCAACCAGTATGGAAAGTGAGCAAGACAAGGTTGAGAGAACAGCTGGTAACCGTCCCACTTACTTTGTTTTACTTACAGTCTTATTTATAATCTCTACGCATGACTTTGGCTATTCCCAGAAAGTAAAGAAAGCACACTGTATAGTTCTGGTTTTCTTTCTCACTTTTCCTTACCAATATTCTTACAAAGCAGTCACTGTTCTAGCATAAAACAAAACAATGCATGCTTTCACATCTTTAGAAGAGGTTAACACATTTCCTGTCCAGTACGCCTCTCTACATGCATCTTTCTCCAGTACCCTTCACATTCATCTTTCACAGCTATAATCAGTTCCATAGCTTCTAGCAATTAAAACTTTTGATTTTTGTAGAAGCAAGGGCTTACTTACTGAGCATTTGACACACAATCACAATTTGATAGCTGATGTCGAAAATGTCCTTCCTTCTGACAGCCAGCCTTTAGATAACAGGATCTAATTTCCCCTTCAGAAAATACAGAGGAGAAAAGTCAGTACAGTGATATGATAATTTGTTTTACACACAATTTATAAAAAATACATTCTAGGTCAGGCACATTCATAAATACAGTTTTCAGTCTATGCACTATGCTTATGTTAGACTTCAGAACACAGATTAACATTTGAACAACTCAAAACCAGAGACCAGCCAAAACACAGAAGTTACAGTGAAAATGTAAAAGGTATGTAAAGTAAATGCAAAGCACATTTATCAATGTAAATTCACTGTAAAACATGTAATAATCAGGTTTTTCTCTTTTAGTTCACAAAGGTGAGGTCAGGAGGTACAAAGCAGGGAAAAATTCTGCTAAAACTGTAGCCACTGCTACTCCCTCCTTGCATACGCAGCAAAAAAGCGAAAGGTCACTGCTCACTGACCCAGAGGTCATGCTATATGCCTGACTGGCAGCTGCTGCTCTTAGTTCCATAGCACACCAGGAGCTGCAGACTGCAAACAGGGCCAGGAGGAACTGGCAGAAAACCAAAGTATCTCTGGGGTCACAAAACCAACCACCATGAGTACTTACTCCACACTGGTTTTGAAGGTAGCTTTAAGGGAAACACAGCTTTTGGGATGTCTGCCTTTCAGAGGTATGGGCCAGTAGCTCACAGAGCACTACACAGAGTTCAACCAAACCATTGTCAAGTATAATACAGCTTTAGCCTCTAGGAACACCTGCAGAGCAGGGTCATACCAAGCACAGGCACTAGGTCACTTATTCATTCTCTTGAAGGGGGTAGCAGACCACAACCCTGAATAAGAGCAACCACCACATTATCAGAGAGTTCAGTCTGAGCCAGCTGAAGAACAAAACAGTAAGAAGGAGGAATGTTCTGCCCAGTTGGGCCAGTGCAAAACTCCTCACCAGGCAGAAAGCACCAGGGGTGGTTCTGCAAAGACAGAAGTAGTCTTCTGGTCTAGACAGCATTCTCAAAGAATGATGTTTGGAAGATAAACTTCATGCAGCGTGTAAGCCTCGGGTCTGTGATGGTCACTAGTGGATTTTGAAAACTCTAGTTATGGCTGACCTGACTTTAAATTACTAAGCCCTTTTCTTCCATACACACAGAAAAACATGCAATCGGTAACAGACAAGAGAAATATCCTTCCAGGGCATTTAAAGTTTCTAAAGAAATTTCCTCACACATTGCAATTATTCCAACTGGGAAACTCACCATTTTCATCTATGAACACATGCATTGCATCCACGGATAGTTCATCTTGCACTGACGCCTCAGGTCCACTTATTACTTGCAAGACAGAACTGTCTTGCTGAGAAGTTACCCGGTAGATTATCTGCCTTTGCCTGTTGCCCTGGTAACTTGACACAAAAATGTTTCAAAACTACTATGAGGAACTTTTTTCTTGTTCTCAATAAAACAAAAAGAAAGAGAGGTTAATTAAAAGTTTATGTCATTTCTACTCAGTGAAACAAAACAGCTTACATCATAACTTTGAAGTACAAAATTGTAAAGTAAACTGGCCTTACAGTGCTGCAAATTTGGCAGACTCTGGTAGCACCGGACTAGTACTAGCACGATCTTGGCTTTGTACATCTGATCTTTCCTGTTTAGGAAGTTGCTCACAGTGCTTTTCTGTTCCCACCATTTCTTCTTTTCTCTCTGTCATCTGGCTATCTGGAAAACAGGGCAGTGAAGTGGAGCCAGTCTCTGCAGATGACTGCAAGAGTTTAATTCATTAACTACTGAACAAGAGCATCTAAAAGAGGAAAGCTGAAATACTACAGAAATCACTAGTTTTATGGAAAACATTAAAATTGCTTAAAATAATACAATCTCAGAAATCTGGATGAGGAGATACTGTGACTCAAGAAGGTCGCACAAATGGGTTGTTTCAAGAACGGACTGTGAAAAGGAAAGCACAAACGAGAGAGAATTTCTGCTTTACTTCTTTTATTGTTTCACAGGGAAGCAATCTGTCCCTAACCTACAATGGTAAGACCTGCTTCCCTGGGTGCCGTAATTTGTTCCCAAGCTGTATATAATGGCAATGGAAAAGCAGAAGCACTGGACCATTCCCCTTTTACAAAAGGGAAAGCAGCACCTTCAAAGGAAATAGAGCTCTTGGACAAGAAAGCAAGTAGCTGTCTAGCCCCTCTTCCCCACCTGTCACACACCTGATGCAGGACAAAGGACAAACTGGCTAAACAATTTCACAGTAGATTTTCCTATGCCTGGAAAATACACAAGTACAGATTTTAAAATACACTTGATGGACTTGTCTGATCTCTACTACTTTGAATACCAATTATATTTATATTACCTCTCTACACATGTATGTCACATACATATGTGTGTAACTTTCAAGCAATAGTCTCTTTAGTTGCTAACATTCATGGTGAATAGTGAAACATTTTGTAACTCTGCTTTGACTGTAAACTAAAAAAATTATGTTAGGATTTTAAAGCACAACTAAGACAGTGATTTCATCACCATCATGTGCAGTCACACAATTAAATGCCTTCAGTGAAAAAAAGAGTATGTTTTTTGTAGTGCTTGTTGGAGATGCTTCTGTGAGTCCTGTAGCTCCTTGCACTAAGCAAGGTGTATTGAAATGTACTTACCCAGACTTTTTGCAATACCTGTTATTTAAACACCTTAAAAATTTAACAATCAAGAAAAAAAAAACAACAACCCCAGAAATTCCCCTCACAAAAAATTTCCATTTGTTAAACTGTATTTCCTACTAATACAATTACCATCCTCACCTGCAAGAATTACCAGTCAGGAAATTGTGGTGTCATAGCTAAAATGGTCTAAGGATAAAACAGATTCAAGGCTTGTAGAGACATACTATCTTTTATTTGGCCAACTGATATAACTGAAAAAAGCACATAAGCTTTAGGATATACAGACCTTTCAGATCATCTGTCTTGTTTTCCTCCAACCATATCAGCTGATCTAATAACACACTAATTCTACAAACCAACCTACCTTCAGAAGTTAAGACATCTCTACACCAGTTTCAATTCACAGGACACACCCCTCTAATACCCTAAAGCCTCAGACATTCGTACATAACCACTTCTCACTGCAGACACTGCGCAGACACTACAGACACACTTACTTGGGGTGGGGGGTGGAATCCAGATGTGTAACAGCTTTAATTGTACCACCACATCTTGTCCCAGCAGATCTCAGCCCTTAATGTGAAGCACAACAAGCAGCACCAAGCCTAAAGAGTCTCACCTGGGACCCCAGATGCTCACCAGACTGAGTACCAGAATCAAGAGGGAACAGGCAGTAGAGATAAGGACACCATGTCACTCTTGCTTGAAACAGCAGCGTTCCTTCAGCTTCCATAAGGAGGGGAAAAAAAACAATCCCACGACACCACTGCCAACATTCTGTGTCTCCTGCTCATTACAACCAAGGATCCTGACTTCTCATGCAATAAATAAAATCAGCATAAATTTGGGTTAGTCAAATGTTTTGTGCATAAAGACAAAATTCAATAGGTCTTCCAGACCTATTTTCTTCTACTTAGGAAAAAAAAAAAAAGAGAGGAGAGGGGAGCAGACAATACTTTTTTCCTTTCCCGATTAAAGATTTAAACTCCCATTTTAAGCAGAAACTATGCCTTATTTAACCGTGGCATTACTGAAGCATCCTCTTAATGATGTAACTATAGCTGAGGCAAGTGACAAAGCCACAGACACCTAATCAAAATCACCCTCCTAAAGGCTTGGGCTGTTCAAGCTGTAAGAATAATTGATAGAGATCAGAAACTGTGGTTTTAATAATCTAATTGGCCCCATATTGCCCAAAACTAGCTCTAGGGTTGGAACAATTAAAAAGATTTTTTTAATTTGATTATCTAGTGGTTTTTAAAAATGCCTCTCTCTTTTCCATTCCAAACCACAAGTCTTGCAGACTTCTTTTCCCTGCAGTGGTAGAGTCAGAATAATAAAACCATAAACATACTGCTTCTTACAGGCTTTATATGCCAATCAGACATCACGGTGACGAGTACTTCCAACACTGGAGAGGTGGGCCATGATGGTTTTGTGACTGGTCTTTTTGATTATTACTAATTTTTTTTCTGAGTGACTTACACCTTCAGTGTTTAAACAGACATAGAGGTGTCTAGACTAGAGCGTTCTGCCAGGGTACGTAATCAGCTCTACATCACCAAACGCTCCTTGCATGAAAATTGTGCTGGCAAAGCTCAGGTTACCAGGAAAAACACCCTCCAAGAGCAAGAGAAGAGTAAAAAGCACAACACAGCAGTGGTACCTGCACCTTTCCCTGTGGCCTCCTACCAGAGCCATTTACCCCAAGCTACCACCCCACGTCTCCGGCGTATACACAGCTGGGCTTGCAGATGCCCCAAGCTCAGACCCAGGCTCTGCAAGTAACTTCATAATTTATCTGGAAATTATGCGCCACATGACTCAGATATGTGAGGTGCTAACTGTCAGGATTCATGGCTAAGTCAGGCCTGGGGAAAGATGATTCAGAAGAGTTCCGCACAAACAACCAAGTTTTGGTCTGTACTCCATTTTTGTATTTTGGTTGAGTACAAGATCCATCCTTTAGTTATCCTGGTAAAATCCTTATCATAATAAACATTTCTTATGTGTCCCATATGGGTAGAAGATGCTTCCTGTAAACGTTTTTAACTGCACTGAAGAGTTGTAACAGCATAGCACCATTACTTAAAAATATAACATCCCAATACTGACAAATGAGCTCCTAATTTAAATGCAGTTACACTAACAAAACTTCCTTCGCCATGTAACTTTTTCATTTGTGGAACAGATTTTAGGTATCCTAAATCATCTTTATAGACAAACCTTTGATCCACACTGGGAGGAGGCTGAAAAGAGTTTTAGCCTAAATGAAGCAGCTTTTGTACGTACAGTAACTGCAATATCCAATTGTTGGTGTATCTCCACTTTAAGGTTGCCTTACTAGTAGGTAATTAGAATGCAATTTTATGGCTCTAACTTTTCTCCAAAAATCTTTTTACTATTTTGTGCCCTCTCTCCAGAGTATCCCAGACATTTTTAATCTTTTACTTGCATATCCCTATCTCGATCTCCACAACTGACTCCTATAAATTAAAATGCCACTGTTGTCATAATTTCAAGTGCCATCTGGTTTGAAATCTGGTCACGCAGAATTAAGCTAATTAAGCCGGAGTCTCTTCTGTTCATTAATTACTCTGCTACAGAATCTACTTCCTTCCACAACACTACGCTCCAAAACAGAAAGTTTCACTTAAATATATATTTGTTGCTTTTCAGTCGCAGAGATAATTGATTTTAAATAGCTGTATACTCTTCTTAGTACCAGCACAAAACAAGAACTGTAGGAGTTGTGAACTGTCCCATTCATATCTCTGGAGAATATATCCTAAGGCCATTCAACTCTTTCTTCACTGACTGCTTTAGCAGAAACATCTACCTTATGGACTTTATTCTCAACCCAAATTTGCCTGTTATACCACAAATACATTAAGAAAAATCTGACATTAAAGCTGGTCACCCACCAAACAACAGGAGTGCCCAGGGAACCTGACACGGCCCAAGAGTTGCTATAACAGTGCAACATGGGCAATGAAGCAGCACATGGTATTATCCATTCATCAGGATTACCACATTAATCCTGAAGTGATAGGAAAAACTAGCGATACTCACTGTACCTGTTACGGGACAGGAAATTAGCAAGTGACTTGCTCAAAACAATCTCCTAGGACAGCAGCAGAGCTGGGAATAAAGTCAAGGTTTTTGAGGTCTCAGGTAAGTAACCTAATCCTTGTATCTAACAATTATATCAATACAGACCTCTGAAATAACTTCGTAGTTTCTTTATAGCTGTCAGCCTTGCCATCAAACATACTATTACCTCTTTGATTTAAAGACTAAAATTTTAAAATCTCAACCTGTCAAGCCTTACACATCAAGTATCAGATCTAGAGAAGTTCTGCACCCCATTTCCTCTCCATCCAAGGAGGGGCATCATATGCCACATGGTCCCTCTCCGGCATGACACAGGCATAGCACACCACTGCTCCGCGAGAAGAGCTAGCATTCGGCAGGTCTTTGGGTCCTAGGTGCTACCTGCCTGCTGGCAAACTCCCCTGCTGTCGCCTCCCACCACGGCTGTCATTTGGGTTGGTGACTCAGTGCACAAGATGCCTCTTCCCCATGATTATACGGCAGGCAATAGCCCTCTTTCTCACATTGAGGGGAAAAAAAATGAAGAGTCAAAAATATCCACAGGAATACGTTTCAGGTTTTTTATAGGAGAAGGATTATTGCTTGGGATCCAAAAGAACTCACTCGAGGTTGTGGTTTGCGCACTGCCCAGAATGATGAGTACCTTTTCTAAAAAGAGCCTGCAAAACATCTAAATTCAGGCCACACAGTCCTGGTTTAGGTTCTCCTGCATCCATCCCACTACCCTCACGGTAGGCTTTGCTCCCTGGGTGATAACATTGCCTGTCCTAGATTACAAGATAGCTGTGCCAGAGGGGACATACATGAGTTTTTGCCCTGTGTAAGTCTGATGGATAGCTGCTCTTACTCAGCTCCAGACATGTCAGAGGGAACCAAAGCAGCCAATAAACCCAGCTTTCCTTATGCTTCTCAAAGGCTGAAGAAAATTTGCAGCTGCCCTTCAACAGGCTTTCATTACATGGGTGGTACAAGTTTGATTCAAAACTGAAAGGATGCTGTCCCAAAAGTCATTTTTAGCAATAGTGTCAGTGGCACTTTCTCACAATCTAGAAGAGGTATGGTGGCAACAGAACAGCTCTTGGACAGCTTTTTTTATGTCCTGTATTTTGACACATTAAATCTGGTAGCGTAAAGCAAGGCTTTAATTTTCTTGTACTGCATTTTAGTGAGCTGTCTACTGGCAAAGGCTTATGTGGTCAGGACAGTATCTCTTCTGTTTCCACAGAACTCAAGCTTGCTGAGGTAGCACCCATAACAAAGACCCACCCATGACATTCACTCACTTGCAAGACTGTTCTGATGAGCACATTTCCCCATCTTCTTCAAATTATGCAAAATGTCAGCTTTCTTACACACAGCTCTGAATATTCAGCTTTCCAGGAATTTGCCAAGTTTCTCACACTGCCTAATAAACACCTTTGTGGGGTGCATTTCATGCTCATTTGGACCAGGCATCTATTATTAGCTTTTGCCAATTAGGCGGTTTGCAAGGTTAAAAGAACAAAAAACAAATACAACCAACCTCCTCCCTCAAAACAACTAGTACATAGCTTGACTTGCTCTGTATTCCACACACACACACTTTTTATTTTTTGGAACAACCACTTTAATGTGGGAATAATGTTTATTCAGATCTGTTCTAAGATGCTATGTTGTTAAAGCATATTTGTAATTGCAAGGCAGTAAACAAATTAGAGGCTTTCTCATTCCTAAAATCCAGTTTTACTGTGGGGAAGCTGCCAGTAATGACAGTAATTTATTTTCACAAACAGCACTTTCTGACTAGGCTAGAAAACAAAGCCTATTTGCTCTTAAAAATAAATGTCTTTGAACTACTTCTCCCCAGCTTAAAGAGTTCAGATTGAATCTGCTTTTTCCCACAGCGCCAGTCTGAGGTGCAGGAGACGCCTCGCAGTGACAGGAGCCACAGCCACCATCTCTATTCCTTTCCCAGGGTGATGATGGGCCCACGCTGGCAACGAGTAGGGCCACTTAATTTTACATGCATACAGCTCAACTTCACTGTCTCACAAACATATGGACTTAAGAAAATAGGAAAGTAGAAAATTCAGTTCAGGTCACTTTAAATGACAGCTTGGTTTGAGGGAATAGCAGAAATCTTCCGTTGCCTCAGGATCTTGGATTCCAAGAGAAGAATCTCGTTTGCCAGATCTAAAGCACACACACACACACACATTAATGAAGTTTTGGGGTTAGGTTTTTTTTTTTTTTTTTTGGTCACTGTGGAATCTGAGTCTGATTTATTCTGATCACCCATTACTTTCTTTTATGCAGCAATCTTCCCTATTCACGTTATCTGAGGGTACTTGTCTGAAAGCCCTTTCCAGATTAGCTGCACACTCTGAAATTTTTATCATTTCCCTTTTCCAGCTAAATCACGTCACTCAAAGTCAAATTATCATGTAAATACTCCTTTTTATGGTCGAGGAGTAGCAAAAATTGCAAAGTCACCCTTGCATTGTTGTGTGCAGTTGCACAGGGAGGTGACCCTGCACTCGAGCCCCTGTACCTCAGGGACCTGGCCAGGCTCCCTGGGCTCAGCAGGGGATCAGCTGAGCAGGCTCCGGTGAAAAGCAGGGCTAGCTCAGCACACATCTTTGGCAACCACAGAGCACAAACCACAAGCCAGCCAGCCAGGCTGATAAACTTGATAGAGCAGGGCAGAAACTGCTCTGCAGAACAAACAGTCTGAGAAGGCAGGAGAGATGAGTAAGATAGACCAGAAGAGAGGCACCAGGCCTACAAGGAGCAAAAATTGACTAGGAAATGGAGAGGAGGATAAGTACAGGAGAAGTGAATGCAACCTGTGGGGAGGCAATGGCTTTAGGCGAGCTCAAGAGAGTGGAAAATCCTAGAAAAGCAACGTGGATTCCTAGGACGAACAGAGGCAAAGATGAGAGAGAAGCAATATGAAGAGGAAGGCAAATACGGTGGTTGCAGCACAGGAGGGGAGTGGTTAAACTGAGGAGGGATACACAGGAAAGGGAAGGCACAGAACAAGAAACACAAAGTGGAATCAAAAATGGACACAAGTGACAGATCAAATGAGATGAGGGTCTAATGCATTGGACAGGACAGACAAGAGGAAAGACTTAGGAAAGGCAGAGTGAGAGTTAAACAGAATCTACACAAAACCAACACCCTGAGAAAGTAAACCTACATAACTTTTTTTAACAAGGTAAAAGTACAAATTTCACATTTGTTTTTAGAAAAGCTGACACACTTTGAAATCAGCTCTTAGAAGGCTCTTGCGGGAACAATCTGGGGGAGCACAGACTCCCTAGCACCTGTGTATGGACAGGGATACCATTGTAAAATACGAGTGCCAAACTGCTTAGCGCCATTAAGTGTCTTATCTTCCATGCAAAATAGGTATCAAGATTGTATCCTCTTAGGCTGTCTTAGAACAGTTTATTATAGGATCTAAGGTAAACCACTTTGGAGAGGGGAAGATATGGTTGTCTTATTTCACTTTCACATTCCAGCTTTCTACATACTTACAGGCACATACAGACAACTCTTTAATATGCACTTGATAAGATGGGAAAGGTCTGGTGTAATGCTATAGCTATACATATTTTTGTATGGTATTTTTGTTATTCCAACAACTCAGGCCTGCCACGTGCATGCTCCTAGTACAGAATACTAGATACCTTCTGGACACCTACTAAGGTTAACATCAGGTTTTCCAAAGGAAAATCTTTAAGAAAATATGCGAAGAACTGCAGCTGACACTATCACAGTAAATCACCTTGTCCCACCAAACTGAGCCCTTCTCTGGCCCCATTAGCAAACCCAGTTCTCCTCTGGCTATTTGCCCTGCTGCAGATTTCAGGCTAAGCTGCTATAAATAATGTAACTAGTCACACCTTCTTTATTCCAAAGAGACCTAAACCATGTATCATACCTCCAACAAGCCCATTTTCCTTTGTTGTCTCCATTTTGACAGTGGATTGATTAGATGCCTTCATCTTGGAAGTATTAATGGATTCCAGGAGGGAGACAAATTCTAGAAAGTTAGATTCATTGGGCACCTGCCCTTCTTTAGCTTCTAGGTCCGATTTAGACGTTGGTAAGGTCTTTTCTTTGTCCGATACCTCCATGAAATTCTTACTTAAAAGCACATCTGTCCCACTGTCTACACTCAGCACTCGCATGTGCCTCTTTTCATGAGCAGTTCTACAAGACTGAGGGTCTAGGTTCTGCAGGTCCTCCTTAGAAGTTAAATCCACAGTCTGGACATTTTCAGAAGCATTCTCCCTGTTTGGATCTGAACAAGTGTTAGTTTCTAAGGGAGTATTTGCTGGGTTGCTGTGTTCCTTTGCTGCATCACCCGATTCGTAACCAGAGCATTGGTTGGATGACAGCTCTGCCTTTAAAATTTCTGGAGTTCTTTCGCTTTCACTAACTTCTGGGCAAGCCTTACCTTTACTGTCATCAGACAAGTCAAAAGTGATAACTGGAATTCTGAGCTGTTCATTAGTTTGCTGACTTGGCCAACCTGCTGTAACTATACCAGATTCAAGGGCTGAGCTCATTCTCTCAGTTCCCAGAGCTTTTAGGTGGACAGAGTCTGCCAAGTCACTGAGGGTGGTGTTTGGTGTAGTACTCATTGTGATGACTATTTTAATAGGCTCACATAGCTGGTCTCCAGGAGGATAGTTGTCCACAACTGCAACAGCAGTCTCACTGTCCAAGCAATCAAGGTCCTCATGGGTATTACCAGCATTGCAAGAACCTTCCACATGCTCAGGATCTTTGGTTGCAATGGCATTGCACTTTGGGCAGTTACTGGTAAAGCCTGCCTGTGGTGATCCATCTGGCAGTTTCTCTCTTTTGTAGCTTTTAGAATTACTCAAATGGTCTGAAGTAACTGAATTTTCACTGTCCCATGGCTCTGAAGAAACTCCAGTCCTTAAAATGTCACCTTGTGATGAAGAAACATTGGAGAAGTTTTTGGCTACATCTCTGTCCAAAAGAATATCTTGGGATCCATGCTGTACATATGACTGTCTGTTCCATTCTTTTTCATCTATTCCATTACTATAAAGTGTTTCCATAGCAGCTGGTTTTGTCACTATTGCTGATGTGGTGGCACCTGAAGTGGAGGTTGTAGAAACAGGTAATTTATCTGCTTTGATACAGGATGAGGTAGATGAAACTGGTGGTGCAGCCTGGTCTTCTAATACCATAACACCTAATAAAAAAACATATGGGAGTTAGATCTCACAAATGTGAATACTGTGCATTATTGAAGTATAATCTTTAGCTAGCAAAATATGATCCAGAGCAGAACAAAGGAAACACAGATGATGTAGCTGATTAGAACAGTTCCTAAGCAAAGATCCTTTCTGCTAGCCACATGTGCAATACTGTTAAAGCAAGCAAAAGTCCTTCCAGGTCAGGACAGGTGTAGCAGCATGTCTATTTAATTTAAATAATCAAAATAGCTTGAGAAACAGCTAATATCAAAACTGTTTTACAGAATTATCCCCACTTAGGGAGAGATGAAAGAAAGAAGCAGCAAATACAAAAGAAGTTTGTTCCATCACTTTGTGCAATTCCTAAATGGTCCCGCAGGATATGGTGATCAACCTTAACAAAAAGGAGATAAACTAAAATATATAGTGACATCTCAAGCACTGGAAGTGTAGGCAAAGCATAGTGTGCTGGAGTATACACTACAGAGCTAAAGGTCAGCAATTGCAACAGGAATCCACAGTCAGATGATGTTTAAGGGCTTTAGGATGGGATCTGAGCACCTGGTGTAAGGCTTTACAGAGGCGCAGAGGCACAGAGCTTCCCAAGAATGTCGAAGGCTCTTTCATCTCCCTGCGTCAGAATGAGGAGAGCTATTTGCATGTTCACCAAAAGGCTGTATCCCAAACAGCTTGGCTGACACCTGAGAAAGCTTAGTCAGTTAGAATACCCTTAAGATTTTGTTCTCTAGAGCTCCTAACACGAGGCACAACAGAACCTGCCATGGGGTCCTCCGTTTCAGGTTTTGGTTGTTTGGGGTTGGTTTTTTTGGGGGGAGGGTGGGCAAGCAATGATTAAACAAAGGTTTAAAGGAATTTATAAAGCCTTTAAGATACCTCTGAGATCTTCAATAGTTTCCCGTGTTGACAGCTCCTAAAAATAAAAAGAAACACATAAAATTAGTGCAGGCATTTATTAAATTTTGTTGGAAAAAATATCTATCAATGCAAAAGCTATCTAATCAAAGGTTAATTACAGCACTGGCAAATTGTTTAACATCACTGAAATCTGGACACGTGCCTTGCACAAAATGCAAGAGGTGGGTGAGGGAGATGGTTATAGAACAGTCATGCTCTAAATTGCATCACTGCAATTGTGTGGGACGCTTGGGGAGGGGACAAAAAAAATCTAAGATTTTTTTAAAAACATTTTGCAGTGCCTAATCCAGATTTTTTTTAATCATTAAAGAATAGAATGTGTTTATCTTCTACTTTTCCAGCTACATGTTTCCAAAGCACTAAACCAGAAAGTTTTGTCTCCAGTACTTGGTGACAATTTCTCATTAGAAAACTAGAGGACAGAGCCATTAAATTATCACAAAATCACTTAGATTGCAAGGAAGCTTTGGAGGTCATGTAATCCAAATCCCCTCCACCATACACACACACTCAAAGCAGGTACAGTTAGAGCAGGTTGCTCAGGGCTATCTCCAGCAGAGCTTTGAATATCTCCAAAGATGGGAGATTTCACAGCCTCTCTGGACAACCTCTTCCAGTATTCGACCACGCTCTTGGTAGGGGAAAAAAACCAAAACAAACCACAACCACACACAGAAAACTTAAAATCTAATTGATCTAATTGTAGCTTTCCATGGCTGCAACTTGCAGCCACATATCCTGTCACTGGGCACCTCTGAGAAGGGAGTGCTCAGTCTTCTCTGTATCTTACCATTAAGAAGCTGAAGACAGCGGTAAGCTCTTCTTCTAGTCTTAAAGTCTTTCTAAGGCTAAAACTCCCATCTCCCTGTTCTCATATATCATGTACCTCATTTCTCAATCACCTTGATGACTTCTGCTGGATTCTCATCAGCAGGTCTGTGGAACTCCCTGGTGAGCTCAAAACTAAAACACAATACACTAGAGGAATATTTCAGGAGTCTAAATTCAACAGCCTAAGTCCATAACTAATTTTATCCAATAACTTTTTTTTTTTTTCCTAATGTGGCTGTCTTCTGGCTGACAGGCACCAAAACCAAGAGGAAATAATAATCATCTCAAAGTTTCATTATGGTATCCTGGCATAAAGAACAGGAGACTAGGTCTGACAAGACCCAACCTCCATGTTTGGAAGTGGGAGGCTTGGACAAGATCCCAAGAAGAAACAGGTTTGCAGAATGGACAAATACGAGAATGCTGGGGACTAGGACAGAAACAAGGTGAAAAATATTTTATCTCATAAAAGAAAACTACTAATGTTTGTGAATCATACAGATGCTACAAAAAGGTAAAAACACTCCAGGAAATGAGGAAATAGTTCTGATTCAGACCAGGATTTTAATAGTTTGCAGTAAATAGGGACACGGGGTGGGGGTGGAGGATATGAAGACAGAACACAGTATCAAATAGCTACTTATTCAGAGATCACTAACCATCCTCTGTACTGACTGAGGCAGCAGTCCTGTAGAAAAAAATAGCATGGGATCACATAATTAAAGATTTTATCACAGTATACATGGGAGTAGTTTAAGATTACACAGTGTTATTATGTTTCTTAATTTTTTGAATACTTAACTCCTCAACTTTCTCGTGGATGTTTCCTATTTTTTCCCTTTAATAACATCTACACACATCCCCTTCATCACCTTATACACTATTGATTTAGAAAGCATGGCCAAAGTCATGGAATGCACATACATGTATTTTTAACCTCATGTAGCCATCTCCTAGATTCAAATAAGGGGTTTTATGCTTTAAATACTCCAGAGATGCATTGGGTTCATTTTCTAAGCATGTCTAGTTACACAAAACCAAATTATTAATGCTTCGGGAGCAGATCCCTTCTGATGCAACAAGAGGCTGCTCTGATTGCATTAGCCTCTGCCTTCTCTCAAAGAAGGCATGAAAACTAGTTGCTCTTGGCAAGATTTTTAAAGGCCATTTGGTATCTATAGAGCAGACAGATCCCTGCTAAGAAGTGCAGTTCCAGCTTTGCAAACCCAAACCTTTAGGACATGGCTAACTGACAGCAGTGATGGAACTATCCTTCTTCCTCGGGGCAAACCTATGCTTCAAGTGATCAGTACCTGGCAATATAAAACTCTGTGTGGTAAGCTGTGGACTACACAAAGTGAAGACACTGTGACAGAAAACTGCATACTAACCACTGCTCCAGGTGAGTTCTGCAAGTGCAGATCCTGTACTCTTGAACTGTCATGAATTGTTTGGGTAGAGTCATTCTGATTGCTCTCACCAATGACACCATTATCCCTGGTGTTATCGCTGAAAAGGAAGCAAATTAAAAATAAAGCAATGCTTCTTACCACAGAGGACCACAGTGAGCTTCAGGAAGAAGCTGAGAAATAACAACAGAATAGGAAAAAGTAACACAGCACAATGAAGAGACAGCACATTTTTCCCCTCCAATGCTAAAAGCACAGGGCTGAAAAATACTGTAACCCCTTTTTGCATCTCCTTCCTCACCAAGACAACTTGCTACAGATAAATAAATAAAATTCCCTCAATATAAAACGATTCTGTTGTCTTCAGAAGCAGAGCATTGCTATGCTAAATACAACACCTCTTCAAACTCCGTATGTGTATGTAATGTCATTTAGCCTGCCTGACATGCACAGAGATTTATTGGCACAAAAAGTTGTTTGGGGTTTTTCATCAGACATATAATAGTCAAATGCTACTCCTCCCACAATTTTTACTTCTTATGTCCTTCGACCGTACCTTTGTGTACATATTGCTTATCTAACTGCCTATTTACAAACCTCCCAGCAAACTAATATTTGAAATGCAATACATAAATTAATATAATCATTAGACCACAAGATAAAGTTGTTTCTCTAGTTTTAGCCAAGGCAAACATATATCCATTAGTAACTTCATATGTTGTAAGGTATGTTGATCACTTCCTTTGTGGATGCATTCAATTATCCACTAACTCTTTTCACACGTATTTTCTACTAGCTTTTCCATAGATATAAGTATTTTTGGGCAAGGTGTAATAATGAGAACCAACACATGTTCTCTCTCTTGCTTAAAACACAACAAAAATTTGAAAACAACAAACAAAAAAATCAACACTATAGTGAAGTGTCAAAAAGTGTGAGTTTAGGCTTGTTTGTTTGAGGTGGTTGTTTTCAAAAAAAAAAAAAAACAACCTTATTTTTAAAACCCTACAGCTGTATATAAGCTATAAAATTATTTACCTGGTGGTCTCAGACACCTTTGACAAATTTTTTTGTAGTTAACCAGATTCAAAAACTTGTTCGACCAACCTGCTAAATACCAGGGGCCTCTTTAAAAACTTCTATCATCCATCTAGTCAGAATACTAAGTTCTTTATTTTCTGATCAAATACTAAATAATGGACTGTTGCACCTAGGACCTCCTAAGAGGAATAGTTATGTGATTTAACACTCGAGTTTTAAGTGATTCTATCTCTACTTCCTAGCCAAAACAAAAGCAGGATAATGAAAGTTTGCATTCATTTCATTAACCAGTCAACAGGAAACCACTGAGGTTCTGTTTAAATTTCAGCCAGCCTAGAACAACTGATAAGCCCCTTAAATAACTGTATCAGACATCTGTAAATAGGAAAAAGGGTTGTGGGCTGGCAAGAACTAAACAGGGATAGAGCCTGAAAGGCATGACCCAATCTAAAATAAAAACCTTGTATGGTTAGTGGCACACGTAGGAGGCATTTCTCAGGAAAGTCTCGATGCAGGCATACCTTGACGCCCCCAGCAACCTCACTGCCAGGAGTGCAGTACAGATATGCATGTGTAAAGACAGAGAAGAACAATAGCATAGATACACACAAATGATCTTGATACTACTTAGCCTGCATAGAGCTA
Source organism: Athene cunicularia (assembly GCF_003259725.1). Taxonomy (NCBI): domain Eukaryota; kingdom Metazoa; phylum Chordata; class Aves; order Strigiformes; family Strigidae; genus Athene; species Athene cunicularia. The sequence goes on from NW_020799097.1 coordinate 81,432,900, forward strand.
GCAGCAGACTACAAACACACAAAAAAATACCCAAAGTTCTCTTATATAGAGCTCTCCGTTGAAGCTTGACTGGTAATTGTAATAAATCTACTCAGTTTCAACTTTGGACACTTCTATGCTGCCATCACTACTGGATGTACCTTATCTAGCATTTTTCACACCCGTCATAACCCTTAGGAACATTGGAAGCTGCCTGCCAACTTCATTTGTTTGGATGACTCAAGCCTGAAAAACCAGCAAGAGAGGTCTCCATTTATTCCAAAAAGTGTACAGTGGAATATTCTGCCTATACACAAATCTGGAAAATGTCACTACTAGTCTTTAGCCTGATAACTATTTTTACCTTTAATACCATCTCAGCCTGGAAGCTGCCTTATTGACTTTGATTGTTTATTTGCAGCAAAGACATAGTACTTGGATCCTCAGTAGAGAGGATGCAAATACCTACCAAATGCCCCCAAGAAATAGAAGCAGTTCTAACTTTCCTCGTAAACAAGACCACAGAAGCTTCTAAGGCAGTCACAATAAATTGTAACAGGGAGAAGGCAACTTACACATCTAGGCTTGATCTGAGAGAGAAGTTACTATAAGCACACAAAGGCAAGAATGAGCTCTGGCTTTCAAAGCCATGACATTAAAGCATTTTCTTTGCCAATGGGTGCACGCCACTTCCTCTCCTCTTCCCAACAGGTAAGCACAGTAGGAAGAGGAAAGAACAAACATTTAAGGCTTCCCCAGAAAACTTCTCCCAGGTGTCCTCCAGGATCTTTTAACACCTCCCAGAAAGGTGTCTCTACTTTCATGGTGCCCAACTGCTGCCCCACCCTCTGAATCAGGTGCAGCTCTGCCTGCTTCACCACAAGCATGCTACAGCCACCAAAAATAAAAGCACTAAGCAGGTTTTTAAAAGTGCCATTCCTCATACAACTGTAAGGAGTTTTCCTACAGCCCACAGGCATTTCTGCTATGTAGGACCATGGTGCAAACTCATGCATTTTACAGAAAGCACCAGCAATATGCAATGAAACACTATACCTGTGATCCGAGGGCTGAACCATGTTTCCTTTTGGAACCTCTGTATCTTTACATTGCCTTCCATTTTCTCTTGAGAGTTTCTGTTGAACTACTTCACCTTTATCAAACATCAGGTGGAGACGGTAACTGATCACCTTTATTACTGCGAAGAACACTGTCACCAAGCTGCAGTACACAAAAGCCGTAACTGCATTTGCCGGAAAAGCCTAGAGAAATAAATAATAAAGATATGATCATAACAGTTTATTTTGAGAAGATGCTACTAAAATTTTTAAGGTAATTTTCAAACTCTTTATTTCTCCTTGCCTATTATTTGTAGCTCTACCAAGCTTTGCAACCACAGGAAATAGTGTATCTTCATATGGTATATCTGAGTTCTGCTCACAGAAAAGGTCTAAGGATTTGTTCAAATTTCAAATAATTTTACAAGATTTTTTTCTTTTGATTAGCTGTAGATATTAGTTATTCTTATCAAAATCAGTAAAATCTCACAATTGAAAGACACTGTAAAACCTCTCAAAATACTGTACTCCCGGGATAATGCAGCTGCAGCCTTTCCTAAATTATAAACTTATAAAAATACAGACACAAAGTGAAATAATATCTACAAACAGGAAATACCTTTTGAAAAAATCTGTCATCTTCTCTAGCTTTTCAGTTATGATTTAACAGTAAAACGCTATAGTTTGATCTCCCTTTTCTAACACTTCACAACATGTTCCCAAGTATCTTTATCTCTGAAGAATTTTAAATAATTGATCAGGACTAGTCAAAACAAATGAATAAAATGCACTTGGAGAGACAGGCTCTTTGAATTCTTTTTCTAAAATTAATAATTGTTAATTTGCAGCTGTGTGATCTGTTTGCTGATCTGTGACGAGCACCATATTTCTTAGTCATTAAAATTAATTACAGTTCCAACTACAGTCTGTAAAGTTCCTTCACAGACATGACATACTAATAACAGCTTTATATGTAAATTCTTCCTTACAGTAAAGGACAAATCATAGCAATGGACACTTGCAGTTATAATTGAAGGGCCAAAGCCTTTATCATTATAGTCATGGAACACCCTTATATATTGCTGTTAAGACAGTTGCAGTCGCACGGTGAGTTTAATCTCTTCTCAGGTTTTTGGTTTTTAAACAGAACATAACTATATCCCCACACAATTTGTAGTGGGGGAAAAAGATTTTCAATGCTCAGGATTTGCTAAAACACTAATGAAGTTAATTTTTAAGAACATGCTTTATTTTGGGTCTAAATCTATCATTTTATGTATCACTATTGCAGGTCAAGGAGCATCTGGATGTAAAAAGATTAGAATTCTTGTCCGATTCATAAACAAACCACAGTGACCACACAGGTGAAGGGAAGAATAAGGCACACTCACTTCATCTCTAAAACAAGTCACCACATTTATCTTGATGTTGAAATGAATATGTTGAATCATTTCTGTGCTATTACAAGCAAGTGGGTTGCTATTCTGCTGCTGCTTTCGGCTTAGTGAGACTTCATACCTTCAAGATGTACATGTGAAAGTTTTCCAGCAAATCCTTTTTTATGACTATTCTGATTCATATACAAAGAATCTATTACACAGAAGTGGAGAAGCTATTTACCATGTACGTAATACTAATGATCCCTAATAAGACAGCCATTACTTTCTACAAGTTGAGGCTTAGTCTGTTAAGAATACTTCATGATATTATGTATATACCAAATCTAGGCATATTCTTCAGTTATCTAGTGAATCTGGGCCAGAAAAAAAGATCAGTTGGGAAGGCCAAGCTCGCAGGGTATAAGGTTTGGTGGATGAGGTTGAAGAATGTGTGGTTTATGACTAATTTATTTACAAAACACAAGTTTAAAATGCTTGGTTTCACAAAGAATGATAGCCAAGTATCTGTAATAATTTGTTTAAAAGAGAAATTTGTTCACTTTCCAAGGAACCTCTTCAACTATACACTAAAAGGCACAGGCTGACCACTCATTAAGTAACAGCTCAGAATAAGCCACTAGGAAAGAAATGCTCTGTAGGCGGTGTTCATAAAGCTTAATAAATATTATATGAATAATGTCAAGAGGACACAACAAAAATAGACTTCCAGTAATGCAGTCTATGCATGCATAGATCAGCTACAGGAGAGAATCAAAAGAAGCTCCTAGATTTCCAAATGGAAAAGAGGGCCAGTTTTAGCAAATGCTGAGCACTGCATGTCCTCACCCCTGTCTTGTGACCGTACCTACCAGAGACGTGCCCTGAACCTGCCTGTGGTCTCCCTGCTTATCTGCCCAAGATATAGAGCACTTCCCCCACGTACGTGCCATGCAAGCTCACAATCCCAAGCCTGCCTATGCATAATAAGGCCAGCTCATCCTTAATATTCTGAATCTTGGGGCAAGTTTAGTATAAGTCAGCAGCTTGCTATCTGCCCACATGAGGAATTAGGAGAAAGATGAAGCTGAGAATGGAAAGCCCTCAATTTTCTGAATCAGGCCTCTTGCATAAGGGTAAAAGTGTCATATGACTGCAGTTGGTGTTCCCAGATACAGATAGGTGAAAGCTACCAAATCTGCTTGGGCTAATGAGGAATTAAGTTATAGACCACTGAGGAATTAGATGATAGATACACTTTTGATGCACCATAGTTATAATTAGCCTGGTTTCCTATGGAAACGAGGTTTTATAATCACACCATGTGCCTGTATATTTATCTTCTTTCCATCTCCTCTGCTGAGTAACTTTTTAATTCTTTGGCTACTTTCAACTGACTTTGAGAGAACGTACCCCACTGGGACAAGGTCACAGCAGCACACCTCCTGCGTTATCAAGAGGAACCCACACAGCTCTCTGCCTTTTGAGTGCTGCCCCGGTGACAGGGAAAGCTTCAGTTGAGCTGACATCTTATTAGAAGCTAAAAAAAACCCCATCCACAAATACAAATTCATTAGAAAGCAAGCTTCATGACATCCCACAGGTTTCTGTGGAAGCTGTAGCTCTAGCCTTCTTTGCTCTTGCCCAATTAAAAACTCTACCATAATGTACTTTTTGTTTTCCAGTAGCTTCCGTTGTTATACCCCGCACCAGAACAGCATGGGGTCACAGGCAAAAACGCAGGCTGGTATGTCCCAAATGTGGCCTTACTACTGCAAACACAACAGAGCTGACCTGCCCATGGAGAAAGAACTTTTGCTTGGGGCTTCTGCCTGCCCAGAGTTGCTCTTAGAGGAATGGCCAAATTCTTCTTCACACATCTACTAACATTATATGAGTAGCACAAAGGTAGAGGTGACTGAGGTATATAGATACTTTCTGATATAAAGGTGTGTAACCTTTGAACAAAATACCACACCTTGTAAGTTGGAACGACTGATTAAAGTTGATTAAAACCAGAGGTATCCCACCTGATGCACCTAAAGCAAGACAGTGCCGCACCTGGGCCTTTGTGTAATATAAAACACAAACAAGACAACTACCAAATAAATATGCAGCCAGCCACTACCATGAGGCTTGCAGAGGTATGAGTGGGATATATAATATTGGAGCCAAAAATAATTATTTTCGTGTTAATTTAGCTGAATTAATGAGATGTCAACCACACTGTATAAAACATGGGAAAACAGGTAGCAGAAAAAAAATTCCAGGGATGTACATTCAGTTGTAAGTATGCAACGTATCACGTAATAAATACAGTAAGTATGGTGTAGCTTACCTCTCATTTATAGAGATATATGTATCCTTACTTGTACAGGGAGATAACGTGGGGTAAAGTGTGGCTAAATGGGACTGGAAGCAGCTGACACGCTGCAAGTTTTATTACAGCCTACCTCTGAGTAATTTATGTGCCCACACCCTTAGACTGCCATGTTGTACTTCTCCTATCACAGCATGATTTGAAGATGTAATGTGTAAGAAGCAACAACCCTGTAAGTTCAAGGGCTTCCTGTCCAACAACAGGCAGGAGAACCACTCACTAAGCCATTCTGGTGACTCACCAAAATGTGGATGTGCATTCTCTTGTGACTTGTAAAATAAGCTATGGTATAAGCATTCCTAAAATTGCATCTCTGTGTCACTGGTGTTTCACTGCATTCAGCCCAGTAGCTTTGTATAACAATTACCACGATTTTCATGCAAAAAACTCCTGGGATCCTGGACTGTTTGGTGGAATAAGACTACTTTAATTCTTAATCTATTATGAGAGTTGACATGGCAAAGCTAGCAGAGATCTCATTACAATTTTGAAAGTTGATTTTAAAAGCAATGATGCTCCAAATATTATCCAATGTATAATTTTAGTTGTATTTATAACTACAAACATAAATGAGAAAGAAAAAGAAGAGATGGAAACACAGATCTGCATTTTCAGGGTGGGGAAGCTAATAACGGAACCACTAGTACCAAAGTAAGCTGTGCTGACAAAGCCAGAGAATGAAAACCTCGATCCACACGACAAACAACTTGATACTATAAGCTTCCAGACGCTACTGTCAGCGCGTCTCTGCTGAGCCAGTGTGAAAAACCTAAAGACTGCCAGATAAGTTTTGCATTTCTTTCAAACCAAACTGTTTCAGGGAGACTTCCTGACTTTGACAACAGTGTGATTAAGATTATCCCAAGCAAAGGAAAAATTTTAAGTATTAAGTACTCGGATTTGTTTTCACTTTGCCATTTCAAGGAATGTCAGTGACTCCTTTAGCTGAATCCAGAACTATTGGTGTCAAGTCTGTAACGTAAATATCATCCCAAACATTACTGAATACAACATTATAAATAAAAATCTCCAAAGAAAACCTTTTGTTAAAAAACAGGTTTAAGCTTCCAAGTGGAAAGCATATATGTCTTACACAAAGTTTACGAGGTCCAGCCACTTAAAAGCAAGAAAAAAAATACTTAAAGACATCGTTACTCTCCAGTATCCAGCATAATAAATGCATTATTCTTATCAAGGATAACGAATTCCCATAACAATACATTATAGCTCAAGAACACAAGTCCCGTATTTAACCAGATGATTCATCAGAAAGTCAGCCAGTCTGCAGAAAAGCAAGTCCATCTAGACAGGCAAAGATGAATTCCAAGAGAGAGTTCAATAGGTAAGTTAGGTTTTCTCCCCTTCCCTTTAAATAACATCTTTTTTTTTTACTTTAGCTCTGACCTACAATCTTTGTATCCAGTGTTCTTTTGTGCAACTCTGCATGCATTCTTCCATGCTCTTAGTCCCGAAGTTTCCCACAAGAAAATACGTATTCTTTCAGATACATGCTTACATCAACTGGAAAAAAATTAACCTTGACTTTTTTTCTTTTTAATCCCACATACCACTTTGACATCAATCCTATAATGTAAGACTCTTGTTAGTTTGCATAGGAAATAGGCCCTATCAATCAGAAGAAAGCCTATTATCTTGGTTCATTAACTCCATGACCCATGCTTACAGGAATTCACTGCCATCTACGCCACAGAATACAGTATACCAACTGATTTTTAAAAATACAAAATTTGCTTTTTACTGGGATTGCAAAAGGATTTGCGAATGCTCTTTCCTTTCCAAAATCAGGCCAATTATCTGGCCATGTAGGGCGAAGAGACCTATTTAGAAATTTTATCTAACAAAACAAAAATTGTATAGAACTTAGTTAAGAGTTTAGTTGAATTACTGTGAGAACCAAAGGGATAGCAATTGTTTCCAGTGGAGGCAATATTAGGCTACAACTACCGAAGAACACACCAATGAATGGATGCAATGATCTGGCAAACTATACTTTTAAGCTTCTCTCACTCAAACAGTAGAAAACCAGACAGAAATAGCGCAAAAGTTTCAAGTTTTGAAGGAAAATAGTTTTAAAGTCTGGCAAGCAAATTCTAGTTACTAAAATTATTTATTTGTAATGTTTAAATTCCAGCAAAGAGAGCTGCATGTCATGAAAAGCCATGTGACTCACCAATGATATTCAGCGAGGCATATTAATTTACCTGATATTTAGATTTTTCCATTTACTTACCCTTCTCAGCAAGTAAGACTAGAGCAGACTTGGGGTTAAAAAATAAAAAAATCTCTAAGAGAGATTTTTTTTTTTTTTGACAAACCTCGTCAGGGTCACAGGGCATTTGCAGAGGCCGGCATCGCACCCTTTCCCACATAACCCTGCCCAGATGGGTTCACCCGGGATGAGAGGTCCGCCCTAGCCCCTCACGCCCGGCGTACCTTACCCAAACCCTTCAGACACCAAATCCTGATGTAGAACCCGGTATGCCTGTTTTTTACACCCCCCCACCCCCCGCAGAGGTCAGTTCGTTCTCCGTTGCACTCATGCCCTTCCCGCCGCTGCCCCCAGCTGGGGCCCGCGGCGG
>NW_020799097.1:81440342-81443955 GCF_003259725.1 Athene cunicularia
ATGGTGTCACCGGCGGCGCGGCTGGTGGGTCAGGGCGTGTGGGCGGCGCTGACCGGGGGCTGGTACCACGACCCGGAGCAGGGCGCCTTCACCAACAGCTGCCACCTCTATCTGTGGCTCTTCCTGCTGACGCTGCCCATGGCCCTGCACCTGGTGAGACCCGGCCCGGGGGCGCGGAGTTCTGGCGCGGAGGTGTCCGTCACCGCGGCGTCCCGCCCCGGGCGGACCCGAGGTTAGCTCACAGGTGCAAAAAAAGCGCGGCAAAGGGGCAGCACCGGCGTCAGACAGCTGAGCTGTGCTCCTCAGCCATCGCCCCCCACCGCCTTGTTTTCACGGCCGGTTATGAATTTTGACTGATATAATACATCACGAGTTTCTGAGCTTTGAGCTCTGCCCAGCTTCAGTGCTGACCTTTTTGTGTGGCTTTTAGCTGTACTTTAGTCAAGTGGGTGGGGAAATTCTGTAAAAAACATTCGGTTTCTTTCAAGAATGAGTTTAGGGTAAAACGGCGTCTGCTTTGTGTTAAAGAATTTCATGGTAGCTGACCTCAAATTAGCAGTGAAAAGGTAAGGTGGGGGGCGGGGAAACACAGGTGTGCGAAGCAATGCAGAGTGGAGCTGAAATGGAGGATGGAGACAAGGGGAAGCCTTGCACAGGGGTGGCGGAAGGCAGTGAAAGATATGGGACATGTTCCTCGGGGATGCCCCTGAGGGAAGGGGTGTAAGGCTGAGCTGTGAACACCCAAGCGTAAGCAGCGCTTCCTCCCTCTCACCCTCTGCCATCAGAAGATAGCCATGAACTTCAATTGCATGTCTCTCATCAACCCCTTCTAGGGACTTTCTCACTTGTATAGACATTTATTGTGGTCAGTTTTGTGAAGGAGGCATGTATGAAATGGAGGCAGCCAGGCAGCTTGCATGTTACTTCACCACATTAACCCTCCTTTCATTGCTCCTGACTGTGGCTACGGTTTCATCGACTAAACATGCTGCTCCAGTGTGCTTTGTATGGGTTTTTTAGACAGAGGTAAGAAACCAAAGATGCTATTAAACAACAATATTCGTGAGCCAATAAACACCATCTCAGCTTGCTTCCTGCTCTTGCAGGCTATGTGGCCAGGCTGGGTGCTGGTGTTGGCTTGATGGAAGGGATGATACAGCAGTATGAACAAGCGGCTAGGAGCAGAGAAGGAACAGCACCGTTTCCTTCAGCAGCACAGGCACGCTCAGGGCAGCTGTAGCTGCAGGGCTCGAGTACTTGCTCGGTGCGTCCTTGGTAAGCAACAAAGTCTCTTGATCTGTATGAAGGAGGCGCAGTCCCAGCAGTGACTCCTGTGCTACTCCCGTGTCATGTCCTCATCTTACCTAAACCTCTCCCCTGTTGACTGGAAATTTTTTATTTTACCCTTTGTAAATTCTTTTCAAAGATGACAAAAGTTCGCTAATGTAATGTTTGTAATGTAATGATTGAATCAAGTGCAATAGCTAGTTGTGAATAGTATTTTTGTTGTGTGATATGTTAGTTTCTTGTAAACTAACATTGTGTGAAATGTTAGTTTCTTGTAAACTAACATTGTGTGATATGTTAGTTTCTTGTAAACTAACATTGTGTGATATGTTAGTTTCTTGTAAACTACTGAAGTTGTTTTCTACATACATATTGGCAAATAATCTCATGTACACACATGGCTCCCAAAAAGAGAGATGAGTAAACAAAGGTGGAAATGGAAACCTTCTGCAAAAATTCTGTTCTAACCTCTAACTCGCGTTGGTTATTATTTGGAAGCCACAGGTAACACAGGCTTCATTGGAGTGGATATAACATTGGGTCTTATTACGGTGACTTGTCCATCCATCACTCAGACCTTTCAACTCTTCCTCATCTTTGGATAGGGTTTTTTTTTTGGCATAACAGTACTTGCAGGAAGGAAGGGTTCCTGTAATTTCCAGCTCAGGATAGATAGATGTTCTGGATGCGACGTAGAAGTACAGCACTACACCTACAGCTGCAGGAGTGCCGAAGATGAGAAAGGAGACCACTTTTCTCTCTCTCTCTCTCTCTCTCTCTCGGCACTGGTGATGGCCTGAGCAGACAGCCCTGCCAGTGGTAGGGTTCGCAGTTCCTCTCCAGGGTAACCCCACTAGCTGGTGCCGTCAGAGAAACCAGTGCTCCACAGGGCCCGTTCCGATGTCATTTCCACCCCCAGAACTCACAGCAATTGTATACTGACACCCTAGAGCGCTAGGGGCTGCAGAAACACTGAACAAAGAATAACCCCAGTGTAGCAACTGCTAGTGGGTAAATGGTGCTTCAGAGCGCAAATTTTGGAATAATAGTTCTAAATAAATATTTAAACTTTTCACTGTACTGCAAGCAATACCCTGTCTGACCCAAAACATTCCACACTTAATTAGTTCCTGCAGATTCTTTTAGATAACAGATAAAGTTCAAGGTAGAATTTGTGTGGCAGAATGCTTGTATTACAACATACTTTATGGCTTTTATAATAAGGCAAATATGCAGATAAGGAAAAGGCTTGTAATTATCTCTCTGAATAGCTGCAAGGCAATCTCTTGTATTAAAGGAAATGGGAAAAGACTTGATAGACATGCTAGTTTTGCATTCTTTCTTTTTGGTTACCATGGTTTGGTAAATCACTTTCTGCATAATTTTATTTTTGCCTTGTGTGTACAACTACAGACAGTTTAGACTGGGATAAACAAGAACTTACAACTTTTTGGATAGGTTTTTTTTTTTTTAATTATTTTCTTTATGTTGGAAACTTAGCCCTGTGATATCCAGCTGCAAATCTTGTTTATGTGGGGATGTACAGTCCTCTGGATGGGGGTTTTTGGGGGAGCAGTTGAGGCGTTCATCACACCAGGTTGTTCCTGCAGTGACGTCCGCTGCCTTCCCCAAGCCTTTTCCAACCCCATCGGGCCTTCTGCTGGCGGCCGACCCGCCGGTGCCGAATCTGCTGTGACCCACGCTCCCGCCGAGCAGAGGGTACGTCCCCGGCCCAGACACTTCCAACTAAACTACTGCAGGTTAGAAACGGGATACGATTCTTCCAGGTGAAACCAGGAAAACCTTTATTCAGAAATAGCCACGCAGCATTTGCGATTCCCAGGCAGCCTCCTAACGAAGGCGTTGTGTGACCGCGCCCCGCAGCGCCGGGACCCTCAACCCGTGCGTGAACGCTGGAGGCGGGTGGGAGAGGAAACACGAACCGGGGAACTTTGGTTTCTTCAGAATCCGCCTGAGCTTTATTCTGGTGAAGTCCCAACACCGCACAACGGAGGAAAGAGGAAGCTGCCGGCGGAGGCCGACCCACGACCTGCTCTGCCGCCCCGAGGGACAAAGCGGGCCGGGGCGGGCACCTGAGGGCAACCTGCACCGAGACACCGCTACCACCTCACCGAGTGCTTCCCCCCGGGCCCCTCCCCGGCTCCGCACAAGGCCAGGACGGGCCACTGCTGCCAGCGGCGAGGTGGACCCGGCGGTGCCGTGACACCGTCCGTGTGTGTGTGTGTCCCTCTCCTCCTCCCGGGCCGGGCCGTGGCAATCGCCTCGGCCTGCGCGCGTGGGAGGGCAGTCGGGCGCGGGCTCCTAC
>NW_020799097.1:81444005-81451530 GCF_003259725.1 Athene cunicularia
CCGTGGCGGCGGCGGCTCACTGAGGAGATGAGCGGCAGGCCTGGATGAGCACGGTCCGGGAGTCCCGTTCACCGGGAGATGGGTGGCTGGGACGCTCTGCCAGCAGCGGGGGCCGGCGGCAGGTTGTTTGCCGTGGGTGTGAGCCGGTCACCATCGACTTGTTGCGGGTAGGTGGGGAGAAGGGGGTTTGCCTGCACCGCAGGCAGAGCCAAGTCCCGTCTTCTCTGGCGGGAGCTCACGTAAAAGCGAAGCGGGATGAAATCCTGTGCACAACCACAAGACTTCTTTTATTCTGATGCGTTGTGTAGACCTAGCTTTGTAAAAGTTACTAAGCCTTGTAAAGGAGAAGTTTAATGAGGGTATCACTTCTTGTTTCACTACCAGCCAACCCTACGTGTTTCTGTTTTTCATTGCATGTATTAAGCGTTGCTAAAGTTCCCCCGCTTAGCGAACTTTGAGACGGAAAAGACAGTAGCTTAAAAACAGTAGAAACTCTTGTGTAGTTGCCAGATTCGCTTTCAGCCGTTGGCATGGACAAAAGCACCTGAAAGAGCAAGGGAGTTGCTCAATTCGTGCTTAATGGATTCTTGGTCCATCTGTCGATACGAGAGCATCTAAGATTTTGGCAGTTGTGTGGTTGGAAGCCTGGCTTACTAGAATAGAGGCGTTTATGACTTGCTCTTATAGCTGTGTTTTGAATTGGTGACCTGAAATTGGAAATCTGTATGTGCTTCCCTAAATGTCTGGAAGCCATCTCGACTTTCTTTCCTGTTTGTTCTGAATGTGCCAAATGTGCAGCAGTATGTTACTCTTTTTCCAGTTAGGAGTCCTTAAGTAGTGCAGCAGAAATAAAAAAAAGCTTCATTCAAGTTTGAAGCACTTTGTTTAAAAGGCCTTTGCAGCATGTCTTGAAGGTCATCATGCATGGGTTGTTAAGACAAGGCTCAGTCATGGGACTGTTCCTGAGAATACTTTCACTATTTGTTTGATAAAGAAAGGACCTAGCTCAGCTACATTTGTGGTTCTGTCTGTAGCGCAAGACGATGAACTCCTGGAATGTACCTTTAGGGTCATGGCCAGCACCCTAATTTCTAGCAAGTTGTCTGTAGGCAGCTTGTGCCCACCTAGTTTGTTGCTGTGTGCAGAGTGAGCTCCTGTACCTTGAGTGTTTAGCAGCTTTCCTTGGTCCAAGTGGGTTGCTGCACGCTAGCTTCCAAAGTTGACAATGGCAAAGTCCAATATCTGAAGTGACTTCATAACCCTGTGGTTTAGCGTAGCACCTGGAGCTGAGCTGGTTACTGCTGTGAACTGATTACCATTATCATCTCTGTGTATGTGGATAATGGCAGAGCATTTTAAAATATGCTTTTGATTATAACCTTAGCATGTGTGCCTATTCACTGCTTTCACTACTCATGCCTATTGCACATGCGCTTAACAAGCTGCTCAGTTTTCGCACCCGTACTTCTTAATCTTAGCGAAGTTTGAAGACAGTATTGAATATGCTAAATACAGTTAGGTTTCTTCATCATCCAACTAAACAATAACATTGGAAGACAATGGTGTGCTAGTGGTACAATATACTATAATAATTAAGTTCCACAAAGTGAATTTAAAATTATTGCAAATCATGACAGTATCCCCCCTTCTGTTAACTCATCCATTCATTGAAGATTTCACTTTATTCTTCTACTACAGTCTTTTCCATTCTTACATAGTGGGAGTGGAAAGCTTCCAGGGTTGACTGATCGACTTGCTTGGGGTGGGTAGTAACAGTTCAGCAGTGGCTATAGCTGAAAATGGGGATCTGGCAGCCCCCCTTTCTCAACTGCTCATCGCTGCTTTCTATGGACTGCTAATGGTATAGGTTCAGTGTTCATCCTTAGGCAGTTCTAGGTAGAATATGAAATGTATCAGTGTTGTGCTAGCTCAGTTATTTTCATTAAGAGGAATTTTTTTTTTCCTTTGGCAACACAACAAGAATGACTTCCTTAACATGGTGTTGCAAGGAATGCTCCCCAAACTGTTTCCTTAGCAAATAGGCAGGAACTAATTTTTCCAGCCAAGGGAAGGAGCCCCTTCCACCAGTATATTTGATCCAGAAAGGATATGTGTCTGGGCTTGTGTTTGGCAGGCAAAGCAAGCATCTTAAAGGCAGGTGTGTTACTTCTCTCCAAGCAATTTTGTGGAATTGGGATCTATAGGATAGCATATCTAGTGCAGTTTTACTGATGCCAAATTGTCATGTCTGGAGAGAAGGTTCCACAAACAGAATAGCCACGAGAGCAACACGTTCTATTAACAGCAGTAACTGTCTGGGTCTGTATGTTCAAGTTTCCTTGGGCTCCTTTTGGGAGGTGGGAAAGGGTTTTTGTTTCTGCCAAAGCAAGAGAAGGGAAATAAATAGCTATGCAAATGTTTTCTATATTGGGAGGAAAACCTAACAAACTTGGTTGTGAGGGCTGAACAAGGAAGTAAGGGGTAACTCGAGTTTTGTTGGCGGCCGAATTTCTTCAGATCTGGAGTCCATGTAAAATAAACTTAGTATTTAAAGGTTGTTCATAAATAAACAAAAGAGGTGTAAAGAACACTTTTAGTTTCAGATATGTGAGATAAAGTGAAGCATAGTAACCATGGCCTCAAATGTTGATTTGCAAATTGTGGGTGCTTTGTAAAACCTTGTGCAGGTGACATGGTGAGAAGTTACTCTGAAAAGAACATGGTCTATTTTGAGAACAACTTCCTCATAGGCAGTTCTTATGTTCTTAGATATACTTTATAGATTAAGGAGATAATCTAAAATTAAGGTGTAAGAGGTGGATTTTACCTATCTAAAACCTGAAGAAAAAAATTGAAAGAAAATGTATTTTTCAAACCATCATGGATAGACAAGGAATTCTGAATTAAATGTTATGTTAACTGAAAATCAGATATCTTAAAAACTGTGAAAATACTTGAACATTCTTAACTGTATCTCCTGGGCACAAACTCAGTTTTAAGTGTGCCAGCTGATTATGAAGAAGTTAGGTTTTACTGAAAATAAACAGGAATTCATCCACAAGACTGTACACTAATAGTTATTGTGTCTTTTTAGCACATTATAGCTGTTTTGCTGACTCTTTGAAAGGGCAACTTTTTTCTTCTTGGGAAAGAATCAAATTGCTTTCTTCTGGGCAAGGACACCCCATTAGTTACGAGACCTGTCATTGTTTGAGCTTGATGCAGCCTTTCCTGATTCTTTTTTAGTATTCTGAAGAAAGCTAGTAATGTGTTCAGGTAGAGTATGTACGGTTTTTCCTTTCTGAAGTCTAGCATAGAGAAAGCAGGGGTTCATGTTTCTGGATTGATTTCAGACTGGGCAGAACTTCTGCCTTTAAAAAAAAAAAAACAAACCACAAACAAACAACAAAAACGAACACACTTTATCTCTAGTGCAGTAGCTTTGTGTACTTGTAGGAAATGTTACCAAAAGTTCAGAATATCTTGCTTATGACACAGACCCATCCATGAATACAAAGTTGATTCTGTGCAGATTATGCCTACTAACATAATACTGATAAAGTACTCTGTACTCATTTGTTGTAGATAGATATGCGAGTAGGGTTCAGTTTGCTATGGCTTTCACCAGCTCCTCTGACATCCCAGGTTCCTTTGCAGCCCCCGCTCTCTGAAGTGTGTAGAGTTTATATTACTTTTTGAAAGTCAAGGACAGCTTGAGTTTCAAGGATTGTCAGATAAGGCTATTGGACGTGACAACGCTGATGAGAGCAATACTTGAAATCTGAAGGAATCAAACATACAAGAGAACAGTGAAACTGCAATTAGACAGTCCACTTTAATGTGACATTCTTCACACTAGTCTCTTGAAAAGCAGTCAGAAAACAGAAATAATTTGGTTTTTAAAATCTCAAAAGAAAGTGTGACGTGGTTTGACAGAACAGTTGAATCAGTTGCTTTTGATGAGGGAAGGTGTCCTGGAGTTTGAGAAAATGATCTCTGTTTCTTTAGTCTTACAAGTTATTTGCAGCAAACACCTTTGAAATAAGATGGAGGTGTTTTTCAAGAACTCATAAAAAGTACTTTCTCTCTAGCTTCTCCACCTAGCAAATTTAGGCTACCTGTCTGGAGAGAGGAAGAGAAATAAACTAGAGTTAAGCCTATCTGCCATCTTCTGAACTGCTTTTATTTATTCTGAAGCCACTGGGGTGCATAATTTGTCTCTTGACTCTGTTTTGTAAAGGGAAGACTTGCTCACATCACAAGTAGATCTGTAAGCATTACTTATGTTATTAAATGTCAGGATCTTCTAATGCACAATTACCAAGAAAACCCAAAACTAAGTTTTATTACAGTTGTCTTTGGTAGTTTTGAGGGAGGAGAGAGATGACTTTTCAGCAGATTTGAGCTTCAGTCTAATTTTCTTTGGAAATAAAGTTCCAAGATGTTCTCTAATGTCACTGAAAAGTGGAGTTGTTTCTGTCAATAACACTGGCCAATTACTGCTCACCTGTTACACTGCAACAAAACTAAACCCCCCTGATTTTCTAGGGGGATGTATTCTGTATTTCCTTCTCCTCCTCGTGGCACTCTAGCTCGTGGCACTTGTGCTCTCCTGTTCCTTTCCACATCCCCAGTGTCCCTGCCAGGCTAAGCCTGGCTGTCCCAGGGTGCCCATCTCCAGTACTGGGTGACTCCTGCACCTCCTGTGGCAGGCTGCACATGCTGTAATGAGTTTGCTGGTATTGCCTGACTAGCAGCTAAGCTCCTACTGGCTGGCCTCTCTGAGGTCTGGAGAGGAATGAACATTTTTTTCTGACAGAACCAATTGAAGTTCCTCTTCCGTAAAGCAACTGACTTTCATGAAACCTATAGGAACCGTATCTTTGAGAATGTGGTATTGCTTTGACTAATGTCAGTCAGATGAAATAGTGGGGCCAGAAGTTATTTAGCAGATTAAAATTCGTATGCTGTAGATTTTCATGCCGTGTTCATATAGGAAGTCATGGCACTTAAGTGCTTTGCACTATTCTTAATTACTTAAATTGCATAAAGCTATAAACTGTCCCAGCTTCCTATCCCATCTCTGTGAGTGGTAGTAGTCCTGCCTTGTGCTTTGCTGTGAAGATAATGCGACTGCATTACAGCATAAGAACAGGTCATACATACATCCTGAAGCATCTGGAAGTGTATAGCAGGAAGGAGGTATAGTTTTAGTAACCCTGTCCACTTAGTATTCTTAAAAAGAACCCACCAAAAGACCAAAATCAAACCACCGTCATGCAAACTGTGTTAGGATTGCAACATTTCATCAATTTGGGAAACAACATCTCTTTTGAAGGTCTGTTAACAGTTAGCATGTCATTGAGTTCCCCTAAGTTTTTCTTTCGAATGTAGGTACGTCACATTAAAATGTTCTACTTTGTTTCATAAAACGTTGCTCCCAGTAATTTGTTTCATTATTTGATGTGTGTTCAGACTATGTAGATAGGGATTTTATTTTTCAGAGACCCTGAAGGCTGGTTGGATTCTGTGGGAGTAGCAAATGCTTAGCAGCCTTGAGCTATAGTGTATCTTTTTCCAGCTCATCAAAGGAAACATTTTGTCTTATGCCTGTTTTATATTCACTTGATATATTTACTTGCTGCATATAAATATTTTATTTTGTGTTCAGAAAGATACTGGACTTCAAGAAAGAAAAATTTGAGTAGCTGATTGCTGTAGTAATTTCAATTTGCAGTAGAAATAACTAGCACTATAATGTCACAGTGGTTAATATCCAGTTGAAGGATGTGTTTCAGCATTTAAAATTAATATTCAGGAACTTAATTATTTTGATACAATATCTATCAAATGAGATTTTGTGAACTACTGCTCTGTAGCACAGTATTTGCTACAGATACAATATTTGTATAGTCTATACGCCTTCAGACAAGGAGTAACATCCAGCAGTGATTTTATTTGTAGATGGAAAGTTAACTGCAATAACCATTTATTTCACTTCAATCTACTCTCTTCTAAATTTGCTACTGCTTGATGGTTTTCTGTATCTCAAGTCTGGACATTAACAGGTGAAAAAAAACGCTTTTTTTAATTTAGAATGAATTCCCTCAAATTTAACAAGGCTCAAGTATATTTACATATAATGCTTAATGCTGAAAACAAGTTTCTAGGCAGAAACACTAGCTAAATGCTTAAATAATTAATTTTAAATCCATGAACTTTTAATACCCCTATTAACTCATTTTTAATACAGACTTTCATTTTAATGTTTCCCCAACTATGTCCATCTGCCAGCTGTAGAGTTGTTCCTTATTTGGTGTTGAGACTCTGCATCTTTTAACAGGTAGGATTTATTTAAATTATTTTTAAAAATTAATTCAGGAATAAAGTTACTTTGATCTTTTTCTGGATCATATTATTTCTTCATGTTTTTTTCCTCTCTCTGTCTTTGTTCTCTCTTATTTTAAGTCATCAAGTGATCTGGTTTACAGCTGTTGGAAGGTTTTATTTTTTCTTTTTTTCTTCACGTTGAACTCTTTCCTGGCAGGTTTCTCAATAGGCTTATGTGCACCAGTGTTTCTGGTGATCTCCTCATGCCCAACATTCAAGTCTGTATGTCACATTTGCTGACTGTCTTTTCTGAAGGAATTCTGTTTGAGGTAGCATATAAATTCAAGTGTAGGGTTTAGGATTAGAGGGTTTGTAATATTTGTATATTAAAGAAGACTTCAAGCATTATTTTTTTTTTTTTTTTTTTTTTTTTAAAGCTGTTACCCTAAGGATATGGTCACATACCTACCTGCCTCTGAAAACTGCACTGAGCGAGCAACACATTTCCATAGAAGTCATTGGAAAAAAAGACATCTAAACACATCTCATTAGCTGTTAAAACACTTATATGAGATTTTGTTCATTCCTGCAAATAGTGAGAAATAAGTTTAACTGCTTATCATAGCACTTGTGAAATGAGGTATTGTACTTAAATAAACAATGCAAATTGGGGTTGGGATTTGGGCATTGATAGTGTTAGCCTAGCATTAGAAAAAATGGAGATATAACTGGTTTTTCAGTTACAGATTTCCCCCACACACACCCCCCCGATCCCCCGCCATTGGGACTGCAAGCACAGGGCATACCTTTGGACTTCTTGCCAAATATTAAAAGTTCCATTGAGAAATTATGTTCTGTAACCTCAAAAGAACAGACAAGTAAGACATCATTGAACTGTGTTTGGATGTTGAATACTGTTTTGTCGTTTCTTTGACCTTAAGAGAGAATAACTTTTTGTTTGCAATCTGTAACTTTTTTCAAAACATGTTTCAGTGTTTCAAGTTCTGAAACAGGATGGCCTTGTACAATGACTTCTGCAAGAAGTGTTTGCAGCATGGGCAATTTCTGTCCCTTAATTTTATTTCTGATGGTTTCTTAAAATTTAAACCACTGAAATTTATCTCAGTGACCTTCAGTAGTAATGCTTCTAAAAAGGGCAGTGATTTTTTTTTTTTTTTTTTTTTTTTTTTTTTTT
>NW_020799097.1:81451580-81552453 GCF_003259725.1 Athene cunicularia
TTTTTTTTTTTTTTTTTTTTTTTGGTTTGTGTTTCAGCTTTGGGTTTAGATTTTTTTTGTCCTTAAAGGCAAAATTAATGGCATTGAAATCAACAAAGATATAGATAAGAACAGATAAGATATATTAAATATCAAATGACTTGTCAGTCTATAGTAGCAGTACCAAAATAACAACTGGTGTCATAAATGTACATTCATTGATTGGCAGTTTAAAACTAATTTCACCATTTTTACCTTGCTTGACCATGTTACTGAGAGCTTACCTCAGATCAGTAACTGAAAGTAAGTGGGTGTTTAAATTTTGACCCACTTACTGCATCTTAAAGTCATGCGTTATATATGGTGAGATTGAAAAGTTAGGTGTTTGTATAATGTCACCACAGAAGTATTCTTCCTTCTTGGAGCTTCCTGCCAAGTTTAACTTTTTTTTTTTTTTGGGGGGGGGGGGTCATAACTCCAGTTAAATCAGTCCTAGACATGCCAGTGTTGGCTATATAATCATGCTTTGTTCTCTTCATAGTGACTAAAATCTGTGTGTTGGCAGGTGTGCTATTAACTTGGAGCTGATAAGTCGGCCCTCCCTCTCAAAAATGCAGGAGTAACTGCTTCATTGCTGTGGTTCATTATGGGACAAATTAACCCTTGGAACTGATTATATTTTAGTTCTAGATGTTTGAGCAGTTTTGTGATTTTTCTTTTCCATTAGGATTAGATGTCATTGTTCTTCCTGAAACTAACTGCATTTATTTCCTCATGTATTACGTAAAAAGGAAAAAAAAAAAAAAGTACTTTTTAACTCATTACTGAATACCATGCTAATTATTGAGTCAAGAGAGCAGGTTTTCCTTTCCATTTTCTCCTCCCAAATAGAAAGAGAGCACTGCCAAGTTTGCAGAGTTCTCATTTCAAAATAAGTGTTTTGCCTTTGCTATTAAAGAAGATTAGAGTTCTTGGAAATGCACAGTCCTGAGGGGCTATTCCTCAGCTGCTGAAGAAACTTCAAGGCTGGAACACAGGAATCCTTCTACCCCACAGAACGTATTTTGATTTTTAATTTTTCCTCCCAAGCTTTGTATTAAAAAACAAAAAAAAGTGGGCTCAAAAATTGTCTTTTTTTTTCTGCTGTGTTTTGAAACAGGTTATTTGGCAAAAAATGTTTTAAAGGAGTAAGACTCTTTCAAATATTCTCTATAAAAGAAGCTGACAATGAAATTCAGAATTCTTTATGGAGTGTAACCTAGTAAAATTCCTCATAGAAATTATATTAAAGGAGTTTCATATTAACTACTGAGGTTCTAAGGGAACTCTGTGACTAAACTCGGCAAAGCATCATCTACTGCAAGAGTTTGTCTGGATTCATGTAAGTAGGTATCTTCAAAGGAACTGAGAATTTTTTTTTTTGTTTTCAGTTTATTCAACTGGTTCTTTTCAATAGCAAATTTCATGAAGATGGTTATATAATGGAAAGAAGTAGCAAATCTGGATTTTATCTTTACATCTCTGACTAAAACTAGATATAAAAGAGTTAGATCTATTAATTCTGAAATGTTACTTGACTTCTCACTACAGCAGGTGATGTGTGCCTTCATTTAGCATCCAGCTGTGCAGAGAGTCTTTCCCACCCATCTCTAGGCACAGGTTCTCCCCACCCCCACATGACTGCAGCATCTACTCATCTCTGCCTTCACGGTCAGTGGGTTTGGCTTAAATCAGCTGAGGGATATAGCAGAAAACGACTCTAAGCTGGTTTATTTGCAGGCTTGATTTTCTACTGAACTATCTGACTTATTGAGTCTCCCAAGATACCCAGTTGCTAGACTCAGTGGGGGGGAAAAACAGCTGTAAGGATGAGGGACTGTAACTGGAGAGGAGGTTAGGATAAGTATTTTAGTGGCAGCAAGCTTTTACAGTCCTGGTTGTGACACCAACGTACACCCTTTTGCTTCAGTTCGGTTAGTAAGTCACCTTTAAAGGTAGAATGTGCTTTTAATTTTTTATGTATGTATCTATATTAAGCTTTTCTAAACTTCCTTTAATTTTGAAGTGATTTTTTGTGCATTAAATATTCTAATTTCAACATGTCAAATGCTCCTTGATATAGATCACAAAAAAATAAAGCAACAAGCAACAAGGAAGTACGTAATTGTGGAGTGTAATATGTTACAATCAGGAAAAGTATGCCAACAATGTAAACATTTGCATGTATTCAGAAGCTGTGTATTCTCCTGATTAGCTTGAAATACCAAATTGCATCAAGTCATGTTCATTAACTATAAATCCAAAACCAATTTGAATGAAATAATCTTGTTTTTTAAATCTTGAAAAAGTGATTTGACTAATGATAGATAAATTAACTTAGTAGTTCTGAAGAAAGGTAACCTCTGTCAGCTCTTGTACCGGATGCCATTTTTGAGATTATAAACCTCAGCTCATTACCCTGGTGTATGGTGTATATTATTTTACTTTGTTCTGAAGGAAATGGTCAGGTCTTGAATTTGGGATTAGGGATATGATTATTGTATTTTCTGAAAGCTTCTGTTGCAGGAAACTGTACCTGATGCATTATATGTAGGCTAAAACTCCTTTTTGCAGTTTGAATATAATAGCTTTAGTTTGCCTTGCATTTTGTTTACTTAGGATTAGGAAGAAGTTCCTTAAAAACTATAAATAAATCACTATTTCATAACAAAGGTAGTGTTCTTTAAGGAATGGATACACAGCCACTTTGTTCTGTAGAGTTTGAAACTAGAAGATTATCTTAGTCAGGAATGTCTGATTCACCACCTAATTATTACTAGTTGTTCTTAGCATTTCTTTCTAATCTACCTGCATTTTGGTCACTGTTTTTGTTGCATCATTGCCTTTTAAAAACTACTAGCAAGCAAAGAAGAAAAAGTTTAAAATAAAGTAGTTGCTGTTCCAGATAAAGTAGGGACATTGCTGGTAGGTGGTGCATAACTGAGTGTTTTGAGTTTTAAAGCTCAGCTTCAGTGTTGACTGATTTCCATGTAATTGTAAATCTATGGAGGAATTGATTTAATGAGGTAACTTTTCTTAAGTGTACTATTTGACTAGAACTAAGCCTAATATTTTATTAAGCAGAGAACTTGAGAAAGTTTAGTGTGCAATCCACTTCTGATTTTTTTGCTGATGAAATATCTAAATCCTGCATTTTCAGAATTTACTGTTTAACTGATGATTATTTGAATGTGTAATTATGAACACTTGTTACCTCTGGTACTTCCTCTTATGGCACAACAGAAATTTCAGTTTTGCAGTACAGAACTATCTGAACAGCAAGTGAAGCACAAATGGCAGGCAGTAAAGTAACTCGCAGCCTGTGCCAGTAACTTGTTAAAACTGCTTCTTTCTCTCAAGTTTCCATTTGCCCAAAGTTGCTTTCATAAGGGTTATTAAAGAAGCGAAGGGGAAACAAAAAAATGGTGATGCAAGGCGTGTCAAAGCTGTTGAAATCGCTCATCCCTCTTTCTCTTCTTTTCCCTTTGTTTCCTCCAGATGGCCAGGTGACTCCCTGTCATTTTCATGCTTTAGTGATTTTTCTTGTGCCACATGTCCCCCTGTGGGGTGTGTTTTTCTTATGGGTTTGGTGTGTGTTTGTCAATTTGTGCTGTCAAGGACTTTTTATGTCAAGTCTTGTCTTGTTTTGTCTTTCCAATTGGGAACACTTTGTTCAGGGTTGTTTTTTTTTTTTAATGTATGTTGGCTCCTGTGAGGTAGGATTATTTTTTCTTTTTTTTTTTTTTTTTTTTTTTTTTTTATGCTAGATGTTTTCAGACAAATACATTTAAGAAAGCTGTTGTTGAGTTGCTTTTAATTTAGTGTGAAAAGTAGGAAGTGGTTGTATGCTGGCTGTAAAGGGATGTAGGTAATAGAGGAGCAAAGTATCCCTATAATAAAAAGTAGAGAAATGCCTCCTGCCTATGAAATCAGTGTTTAAAGGATGAAATTCCCTTGCTGATGGTGAGCTCTAAACTTAGTCTAGAGATGATTGTAATCTGACACATACTGGCTACAGAAATGTACATAACAGTTGTTATCCTGAGAAGCCATAGGAGAAAATCAATGTATTTAAGAAGCAGTGCTGTGTAGGCAAATGTATAATCTTTGTAAGTATTGAAGATGTCCTGATCAGTTAATGTTTTCACTGTGATAGCTAATTTGCAGCTTAAAAACTGGGCACGACTTCTATAAGCAGTGTTAAAATTTTTATTTCAAATTACGACTGGAACCAAACAACAGCTCCAAATAATGGAGATAGGTCTCTTAATATTGACAAGGTACTGTGTTTTGTTAACTGAACATGCAGTGTTTAATAAGTTTTGGTGGTTTTTTTTTTCTGCCTGTTCCCAGATACAGGATTGTCCTGTTTTGTTGGGTGTTGATTTAGTGAATTAACAGGAACCAGATTCACTTGCAAACAGTCAGAGAGGGGAACTGACTGGGTGCAGGGGAACAGGAACAGATGACATTGGCAGAATTGTCTGGATGAGCTCTATTTGCAAGTAGAGGTATACAGTATGACATCTTTATTTTCTGTCTGGTATTCTCTAAGAATTACTTTTATCAGTGGTGGTAAATGTAGCGGGCATGTAGGTAGTCTTACCTATAATTATAGTAACTAAAATAGCTATGTTATTAAATAGCTTGTATTTGCAAAAACTGATTGCTGCTTAGCAAACTGTAGGTAAAGTAGCAGGAAGCAGTTGGTGGCAAGTAACTAACCTGCGAAAATACAGTTGCTTAACATATTTATTTTGTTAGTAGTAACAAAATAGACTAGAAGAGGGTATAGTAGAAGTTATAAAAAGGATAGCGATAGAAAAGGCCTGAGTACTTCAGGATGATATTTTTTAGATTTAAGCATTAAAAGATAGTTTGAATTCAGTACATCTAAACTACTACAGAATACCTTGTTTACTCAGTTGTTTTAAATGGCTGGTAACTGAAAATGGTCCCCTGAAAGTGCTGGAATACTTTATTGCAGTTAAAATCAGTTTTATTTCATAAAGTCTGTGGATTTCAAGAAACTTATCGAATGAAATATTGTATTAAATGGGAACTTTGAGAAAGATAAGGTTGGAGAAGCATAATCTATATGCATTTAGTAACAAAAAGGAAACAAAGACTGTAGTAAATAATCTGTATTAAAAGAGTAGCATTTAA
Organism: Athene cunicularia; assembly: GCF_003259725.1. NCBI lineage: Eukaryota > Metazoa > Chordata > Aves > Strigiformes > Strigidae > Athene > Athene cunicularia. The sequence goes on from NW_020799097.1 coordinate 81,456,765, forward strand.
GAGCTTAATGCTAGGTGAAGGTTTCCTGGGTATGCTGCCAGCCAAAAGGTCCGTCCAGGTTTCACTTGGGCTTGCTGTAAATACTGTTTCTTAAGCTACATGAATTTTAAGAACTAAAAAGGAGAGAAGCTGAGGCAAGAATGAGAGCCTTTTATTTAAAAATATGCTTTAAACAGAATGCTTGTAGTTTAAATGAATTCTTTCAGTTCCTCTCTAGAATTTCAGCTTAGTCCTGAAAGCACTGGAGGTACAGTTCTGGACCTGTCAGAATTTGGTAGAGCAGGCATGCACCCCAGAAATCTGGTTTGTCTAAATGTTCTCTTTTCTGTTATTTCTTGACCGGTTACATCCTATCAGTCCATACCCTGCCTCTCACTTCTTTATTTTTATTTTCTTTTTCCCAGTAAAATTTCAACCCAAGCTCACAAGAAAAGAGAGTGAAGCAGAGAAGGCAGCTCTGTTCCAAATCTGGCCAGATCTGACTGCCATTTTATGCATCTTAACCTGAGCTGCTGCAGTTGATCTCTTACCTTTTGCTCAGTAGCTCAAAGCAAGTGTTGCTGCCACAGGCGAGAGTTTGCAGTGCTGGGAAGGGGATGGAGCGGGAAAGGGTGGGGACTAGGAACCTTTGAGTGGGATTTTGCTGGGACTTCTGCCTCCTTTTCAAGCCTAAATTGTGTGCCTTTCTTGACTGAGAACAGCTTGTATGGGTACAGTAGTGATTCAACAGAGAAATTGCTGGTTCTGTTTTAATTAGAGGAACACAGACTTGGGAAGTGCCAGCTGGCTCAGCAGGTCCAGTTCTGTTGAAGTCTTGGGCAACTGTGTGATAGATTTTAGTTTTTTTAAGTGTGCAAAACATCTTGTCTGCATACTGTTACCCCACAAAATACTTGAAGGGTGCCATAAGATTAGTAGAAAATGAATCCAGCTGTAGTTATGATAATGCAGAAAGCAAGCAGGAAAGATTAATGGCATTGCTATTTCAGTAACCATTAGGTTTCACAGGTGTGTATGTTGTATCTTGTGACTTTTATGAGGAGTAAACTGTGCTTTACATTGCAGAGAAGCACCAAAAGGGGGGTGGGGAAAAAGAGACAATATCCTGAAATCTGATATGACTCCCCACCCTAGATCTAGATCCAGATCTAGAACTGAGTTTAATCGTGAGCATACCTGTAAGACGGATGAGCCAGGACACCTAAGATATATTTTATCAGTAAGAGCACTAGTGCTGTAGGTCTGCATCATGTTTATAGATATGGCTAACTTCTGTTCTTACAACTGTTCTCAACATTTGTTTAGCCTAGAAAAAAGGACAAGCTATTCTGATTTGTCAATATAAAAGACATTACAGGTTCCTAAACTATTCTACTTCTATTTTCTGCATCTGCTCCAGTTTAAGTTCCTGTTATTGAACACATGCAGTTCTAGTATTTCATATAAGGTCTTATTCTTTGTACAATTTTATTGATACTTCCCTGTTTCTACTAAAAAAAGCCTTTTTTAGTGCCTTTTAGAATTGCATGAGCTAGTTGCGCAACTATGTGTAAATGCTGGTTTGGTTTTCCTTCTGTTAGCCAGACTAGTTGTCCACTTCTTCCTTCAACTTTGCTTTATAGCTGTAAGTTTTGTGAATGATCCCATCCAACTTTGTATGTTTTCTTAATATGATGATCTGGTTGTCTTCAGAGTGGGCAGTATCTTCTAACTGTACTGTCAGTTCTTGAAACACACCTTGTTTTTACTCTGATTACACATAAGCATTTGAAGAAAACATGCTTCTTATTGATGATGCCTTTTCATCCTGATAACTTGTTTCTTAAGATTTTTCTTCATGTAACTGCTGTACAGAATTCTTTGATTAATGCTTATTCTGCCTGTATGATTAAACTTCCTAAGAAGTACTCATATCTACTCAAGTGTGCTACCTTATCCCTTTCTAAGAAACCACCTATCAGGACAAAATGGGATTACTGTGACATGAGCTGTTTGTAATGGAACTCTGCTATAATTTTGCTGCTTCTTCTATTCCTTGATGTCCCTAATTACTGTCCTTAATTAGTTTTCTTAAAAATCTATTCTAAGGTGACAAATTTATGTCTGTAGTTGAGTGAATACAATACAGTTGTTTTGAATATAGATAATGTTTTACTTTTATTCTTTCATAGTGCCATAACTTTACAGATTCATAAAAATGTTTGATAGGAGATTTACACTTTTTACAACATCAGCCCTTCTCTGAGGGGGGTGGTTTGACATCCTGAAGTCTGTTCGAACCTAAATTATTTCATTGTTCTATGAGCTGTTTCCTTCAGTGAGCTAGGATGAGTAATACTTGGATTTCCATGTTCATTTTAGTTACATTAGACAACTTAAGAGTGTATGGTTTTTTCATCTCTATGGTTAAGTAACAGTAGCTTTGCTAGGGATGCTGTTAGAATCCTCATGTATGCTTGCTGCGTTGTCAAAAGTTTCTTTCATTTTTAGGACATCCACCAATTTCAGTACCACTTTACCACATAGCATTTTTATTTTTTCATTTTTTTTCTCAGATTAAAGGAATTTTTTTTGCTTTTATCTTGAACCTACTGATTTATATTTAAGGGAATTACTGAAAATAACATGCAATAACATCTCTTTGTTCTCTAGCTGTAAATGGTTCTGGGCATGTGCTGTCACTTTTATTCAGAGTGCCCAGTGTATGGCACCCTAATCTCTGCTGCTATGATGTTAATAAATTTACTTTCCCATTGATCTCATTGCAGAAAGGTATAGTCACAAAACGAGGTGTGTTAGAATTGAGCTGAAAATTATGTAACTGGTAGGAAACATACATGGCCTTAGTCGAATGTTTATTTCTAACTATAGCATGTGGTTGAATAACAGTCTAAGGTGAAGTTTTATGCTAGTTTGCACAAAGTAGTCTTCTCACATCCAACTTAGTCTCCTTTTCTCAGATTCTGAATCATTCAGAAATAGTCATAGTCTCTGGTTTTGCTTATGTCAAAATAAATGAGGTGGGCATAGGATTTTCCTGCACTTCTGCATTCCTAATCTAATTTTGGGGGTTTTTTGGTAGGTTTGAATTTATTTTCAAATGGGCTTTGTACTTTTAAATATTTTAGAATGTGTTTGCCAGAAGGATGGAACTAATGTAAGTATAAATTTTGCTCTTTGTGGAAAATAACAAGTTTGAAAAATGTTAAGGTAAACCAAAAAGTGCTAAACTGGCTATTACCCAACTTAACATTGCATTATTATTTAACATAATTATTGGAGCCTGAAAAGACAATTTAAAGGATTTGAAAAAGAAACAAGTGGGGGCTGAGTGAACAGGGTAAGCACGAGATTGTAAAATGACTTCTCAGAGGTTAGGAGCCGGCAAGGGCTGGGAAGCTGTGGAAGTGGCAGGAGGATGCTATAGTAAAGGTTGCTAGGCTACTGCGAAGGAAGCACTTATGGAACACTACTAGGCTATGCTCAGCATTTTTACTACCCAGCTGCTAAGTAATCTGTGTATAGTATTGCTGTTTTCCTGGCTACCGGCCGGAAGGGGAAGTTTGAACCGCTAAGAAATGTTGTCCCTTTGTAGGATGAAACTTGGTCACATGCCAGTTATTACCTTTTGCAAGACTGACTGTTTTTGGTTTCGGTCACATTGACTGACAAGGAATGTCAGGAATTCTGCTGAACATGTTTGAAATGGAATAGCAAACAATAGGTCTTTGATTCTAGTATAAAAGTATAAAAACTCTTGCATGAAATTTAACTTGTTCTGGGGGTGCTGACTGGTGAGCTCTTGATTTATCTGTACTATTTTGGCCTGCATTTCTTCTACTCTGTGTTAAGAAGCTTACTGCAAATGGAATGTGGGTTCTCTTTTTCATCTGGATTTGATGTCATTTTTGAAATATTTGTAAGAGTGTAATTAATCTGTACCAGTAAAAATGATTTATTGCAATTTCAAGGTCTTTAGTTTTTCCTCTGTAAGTAAAGGTAGTTATCTGCTTTTTTAATTAATAGTTCCCTGTACTGTGTTTTGCTGTACATATAGTTGGAAAACACATGCTTTTTATGATTCTTCCCATTTGTGATTTAACCTTTGATCTTTGTCCCAGGAGATCATTTTAACAGAAAGTTAAAGCTAACAGACAGTGACACAGGAACTGAATATGGAATTAAAATTATGGTGTGTTAATAATGATTCCTTTTCATCTGTTGTCTTTCTCCTTGTGAGCTCTAACACAATAACCCAGTTCTCTTTTAACATTATTTTGTGAAGGTGTGTTGCAACTCTGTCTATACTGTTGTGTTACAAACAAGTCAGACACTGAATAAACACTGTAGGATGCAAAAGCAAAAAAAGATAATTTACTCTTTAAGGTCAGTGAAGGTGCAGTGGATATAATGTAACATGGATTTGATCCAAGTCCAGTGCTCTGTTGCTGGCTGGGGACTCCCAAGGCAAGCTTACCCCCAGTCATAGATAGTCTCCCAACTTGTACCATTTGTGGGCCCAGGGATTTCTTGAATTTAAACCATTTAATTTTTTGATATAAATCGTTTTTTATAAAGTTTTCTGCCATGAATTTGCATAGGTGCTTTTAAAATCCATGTAAAATAGTAGTATTCATGTGCTATGCCAAGAATTCCAAAGTTCACCTACCTGTGTGTTGTATGAACAACTGCCACGTGTTTGATTCTTATCTGCTAATTTTGTTCAATGATGCCCATTTCTTGTGTTGAGAAATGGTAAACAGTTGTTACCTATAGCTTTCCTCATTCCATAGGTGGTGTTACAGATTCTGTTCTTGGATGTTTCTTTTCCTGGGGGAAGACTCCTTGTCTATTAACCATTCCCTGTAGCTGTGAATATGGTGTTTTGAGCACCCTGGTTGTGTCTTTCTCCAGGACTCTTTCAGTTCTGTTACATGCTTGTCGAGATGAGGAGGAGCCAGGACTGAGTGCAGTATTAAGGATGGATTTTCTACAGTGATATAATGTGTCCCACTTTGTTTTCTAAGTCTTTTGTAAAAATTCTTAACATTTGTTTTTGTTGTACTACTATTGCTATTTTTCTTACTTCAGAATTTCATTCCAGAGTGAATACCTTTTCCATAGCCTGCCATCATCTGTGGGATGTTAGGATTCTGGGCTTTCTTAAACTTACATGCTTTACTTTACATCTCTTTACAGTGGATCTCTTGTGCTAGTTTAATATCTACTCACACAGTTGCATAAAGAACTCATAACACTGTAGTTGTTTCTTGCTCTTATAGCTTAGAATAGCAAAAAATCTTTTTCATGGTTATAAAAATTGCAATAATATTTTCACAGCATTTAAAATATACAATTATCTGTGCAGTACAAGTATGCGAAATTTGTAACAGGACTGGGTATTTTGATTTGATTTCATTATGTTAATTTACAAACTAAATCTTTTTCAGTTTTATTGCTAGAGAAGATGGAACATGATGACATTTGTAATAAAACTCTGAAGATTACAGACTTTGGTCTGGCTAGAGAGTGGCACAGAACAACCAAAATGAGTGCAGCAGGGACTTACGCGTGGATGGCTCCAGAAGTTATCAAGTCCTCCATGTTTTCTAAAGGAAGTGATATTTGGAGGTAAGTTTGTCTGCTGAAGACCATGTTTAGTAGAACTATGTTGAGGTTTTTGAATTAATTTTTATTTGATTGGGGGTTTTTTTGGTGGTTTCCTAGGTTATTGTCTTAACCCATGACAAGCATAGCTGTTCTAAGAAACATACTCATTTCTCAGCATCTACATCATTTGACTTGCAATTCATGACTTACAAATTGGGGGAGGGAGAGGGAAAATAACATAAAACGTTTATTCTTTTTTAAAAGAACCCAAGATCTCATTAAGAGAAACCTTTAAAATATCTATTGGTTAAGATACCAAAGTATTTTATCTAGCCTCTTAATCTAAGCAGCTCCTGATACATTAACATATGATTGATCTTGTATTGGTATGTTTACCTTGTAACAGATGTCTGAAAAGTCTCATTCTGCATAAAGAAATGGGACCAGACAGTTATTACCTTATATGTCTGAAAAATAAGTGGCAAACCAGAACTTTTCCAAATGTTAACTTAAATTAGTGCTAGTTTTAAGAGTCGAGAATGTGATCCTGTGTAAAAGTGAACATCAGATCTAAGCTTTTACATTTATAGAGATTTCGCTTCCAGTAGCTGGAGTGAGGAGAGTATATTCAGCACAAAATTGTTTTAACTCGCTCTCTAATTTTAAAGGTGGGGAACTCCCTATGTTAAACTTCTGAATTTCTTGTTAAAGACGTTATTGTGAATCGTATAAATAATGTGGCTCTTGATACTGATGATATTTTTGAGTGGTGTAGGGTGGGATACATGTATTGTAGAAAACTAATTTAAACTTTAGTTTTAATTTAGTTCTATTTTGTGAGTGGGGAAAAATAGTGATTGCACAATAGGCTGTAAATGCTGCTGTGCCTCACCCTGAAAAGTCTACATTTCCTTTCTTTTTGAAATATTTTCTCTCTGAAGGATCCAAGATAGCTATTTGGGGAAGGAGGGGAGGACTTTAATCTGTTTTCTCATGACTTTTATGCATGTTCTGTGTTGTATAATTCTTAAATAGAGTGCTATTTTGCTTAGATGCCTGATATTCTACAGCATGAAGTAATGCTTTTGGTATTCTTCAGGATGATTCTGTATCTGCACTACTGTTTTGTGACACTCATTTGTCTTGTGTCTGGAACCGATTTTCAGCATTTTGTTTACATCAGTATGAGTTGATGACCAGTTGAGAAACATCTTTGGCTTCATTCTTTTTTCCCATTCTTTCTTTCTTTTTTCTTTCATTTTTTTTTTTCTTTTGCGGGGTGGAGGTTGGGTGTAGGCGTTTCCCTAATCAGCTGTATTCCATGCTTAATTACAGGTCCTGTCCAGTCTTGTTGCTGTGATTTTAGGTATCTGAGGGGGTATGCTTTGGTGCAATTATTTTATATTCTGCTGCAACATTAGTTTACATTTTTGGAACCTACAGTATTTCTCTTCCTCGCCTTCTCTCCTGCACGCCTCTCTTGTAAAAATGTAAGTATTTAGCTCAATGATGGACGTCTAACAGGAGAGGTTTTTAAGTAGAAAGGCTGTGTTGTACAGTATAGTTTAGACCCTCTTGGCTTCTAAAGATTTTCTGCTTGCTGCACCTTGATCTATTCTGTTGCTTATCTTTACTCTTTCTTTAAAAGAAAAATCAAATAAATAATACACTGGTTATAGGAGTGGTTTCAGTTTTAAAAGCGTTCAGGTTTCAAATTTAAGTATGGGTCTGTCTAGGATAAGAACACTATATTTCAGGAAAGTTCTAAACTTCAGTTAGGCATACTGAGTACTGAATCTCCAAAGGAAATCTGTAGACCTCTTATTAGAGAGAAAAAAAAAAAAAAAAAAAAAAAAAAAAAAAAAAAAAGCAGTTGAGGCTGCTCGAGTATACTCACACTTGCCGCTAGTCTTCCAGAATCAGGCAGTGATTGGAAATGTTGTGGGAGTATTTTCATGCAGAGGCTTCCAGCTGTATGTTCTCAGTTGTCATCTTAGACAGCAGAATTGGTGCTTTCCAGGCCCTGCGTGTGTATCCTGTTGCTTCCCAAACCAATGTTATAATTCTGCATTTATTGTTCTTTGGCATATGCTTACAAATTCCCAAACAAGAATTCTGCTCTTTCAGCCCTACCCCTCCATTGATCATCACACATTTCTTAGTGGTATGTCAGTCTTGGTTTTGTGTATGGAGCCTGAAAGTGCAAATATGCCCACAGATTTCCAAGTGCTGATGATGTGCTTCAGCAGTGGTCTTTACAGTAATGCATGCTTCCATTGTATAAACTCTTGGCAAAGCTAGGAAGCGCTTACTGTACAGCACAATTAGCAGCTGCTTTTGCCTGGCACATTTGTATAATTTTGAAGTGATTCATGTAGCAATGCTTAGTAACCTCAGCTTTAGAAGGTAGAGTAAAATAAACTTTGACAACTTCACCTTAATTGTTATCAGCTTTTAAAATACGCAAAATCAGCAAGTTATTGCTGGAATGAGATACATTAAGGCTTAAATCACATTTGACAGCAGGAGATTAATTTTTAATCATGAAAATACTTAAAAGGACATCTTTCTGAAAGTGTATTAGTTTTTATGGTTTTAAAATGTATAATTCAAGCATATTATGCGTGCTTTTGTTGCCTTTTGCTGAAGATGGAGAAGGACATGGCTTTTGCTCTTTTTTTAAAAAAAAAAAAGATATTTCTTAGAAGCCCTGACTGTGTACATAGGACAACTGTATGTGGGCTGGTGAAATTTAGTACATAAAGTAGCTACTTCTGTAAGTTGTGGGAGTTAATAAGTAGTTGTTGTCCTAGAAAACCATAGATTAGTACCTCCCAAAAACTCCAGCATGGCAGGACTAGAATGTCTTTTGTGTTTTCCCCACAGTTTTCCCCCTACAGCGCTGACTCTTGCTACTTGATATTAAGACTGCTTTCATTAAAAGAGTTGCTTTCAGGCTATTACTGCATTGGCCTGTTTAAAATTTTACAACCACCTTCTTGGCACTGTTGAGAACTACTTAGGATTAAAGGCTTGAATTGTAAATATAACTAAAGCTAATAGTGCGACATGTTTTATAAAAGATGATTTCTTTTTAGTTAAATTGATTGTTCTGCTTAACTTAAGAGTTCATACTAAAATATGTATGGAATAATCCAAACGAGGGAATTCCTTGAATTAAGAACACTGCTTTCTGAGAGAGCAAACCACTATTTTTACAGTTTCTTTAAGCACACAGATGAGATGTAGTTCAGTAGAATTTCTCCATTGTTGATAAAATGTACTGCACGAAGTGTTGTACTCATTATTGTTAGAAGTACCACTGATCTAAAATAAATTGGAATTAATTATCCTTCTTTGAGTATACAAGCAAGTGCAGAGATTAAACTGGAAAAAACTGGGAGGAAATTAAGAAGCCCAAAACTTTTTTATTCTCTTTACTTTTGGGGGGGAATTGACTGTATTCCTCAGATTTTGATTAACTGTTAGCACTGAATTCATTATTTTTTCCAAGATTAGTCTATCATAAAAACTTCATAGGTAAACAAAATGTAGATAAACAAAACTGCTGATATTTGTGCTGATATGGTGTAGTTTGCTGGTTTTATTATTTAAGTGATGTTCAGAGGTCTTGTATAATGTTCAGTGACTTTTTCTCATTAAGGAGAAAGTGATAGAAAAAATTAACTAGTGTGTGTTCTTCTCCCTGTCATGTCTGCTGTAGTTAAGGTGGTATTTCTAGTACTAAGGGATGCATAGTAAGGGAAGGGGTACATTTGCTGTACACATTTCTCCTCATGTAGGAGAGTCCAGTCCAGTCTTGCAAAACTTGCAGGTATTTCCCTCACATGCTTGGAGAGAAATGGTAAGAGCAGTATTTTGTATTCTGTTTTTTTCCCATTGCCCACTCACTTTACTATTCAAAAGCAGCAATAGACTGTTCTTTGTATCCTTGTTCTACAGATAGTGGTTCCCTGGCAGGAAAAGAAGGGGGGGAAAAGGGACAGGGGTGGGACCAAACCCAGTCATAAAGTCCACTTTAGGATATTCTAAAAAGAGAAATTCCTGCTTCCACAAAAACAACAGTGAAAGCTATCCATTTCAGTATTGGTGGAATAGGAACTCTAGAGCAGCAGCAGCGAGCATGCTGTCCCAGACCTTTGCAGAGGCTTGGATTGTTTGAGCAAGCCAGGTGTCAGGCAATACAGACTCAAGGTAAAAGTAACACCCAGCTCTTCTAGAGTGGCGAGCATAGCAGAAATTCTTACCATTAATGTGGCTGTAATAAGAATTACTATGATTCTTGATTTCTGCACCTGATGGTGAGAGAAGATCTCTTCATGCCAACACCTTTCACTGGAGACAGTGTCGTTTTGTTGGTTTCCTTTTCTAGTACAGAGAAATTAGGGGGGGGTGTGTGTGTGTATAATCATTTTCAATCTTGTTGCATCTTCTGTGGGAGGTGAAAAGTTAATAGGCCTTCATATAACACACAAGGGGTTAGAAATGCAAACTTACAAACAAAGCTGGAGCTTTTCTGGTGTTTTTTGTTACTATTATTTTTTAAAAATCATCTAGGTAAATTGTTGTGAAATGTTTGGAAAGGGGAATGGAATGGCCTGAATGCTCTGCTGAGGTTTTCTTTTTTTGTGTTGGTTGGTTGGTTTTTATCGGGGAGAAGGTTGCTTGCTTTCCTGTCATTCAGACTTCTGACTGTGAGAGAGATGTACATGATCCTGGTATTTCTATAAAAGTGACATCAGGTTATATTTTGAATAGGAATGCAATCCAGTCTTAGTCATATCCATTTTGGTTAATTGCTATTAGTGAAAAGGTGCAAGATGACTAAAGTAGAGCTGACTCTTAAAGGCACTTGTCTTTGACATGGGAAATCTTCATGAATTTCAGTACATGGTTGGACTGATGCTTGTTTGTTCTTGAGTAAACAATGTGTCAGTATTCAGAAAATAACCGTTCAAAAAATTACCTTTTGTAGTTATGGAGTGTTGCTGTGGGAACTGCTTACAGGAGAAGTTCCTTACCGTGGCATTGATGGCCTTGCTGTGGCTTACGGAGTTGCTGTCAATAAGCTTACTTTGCCCATTCCATCCACCTGCCCTGAACCATTTGCAAAACTAATGAAAGGTACCTCTGTTGTTTCTTCCTATGTATTTAAATAGCTATATTTTGGGGGCATATATCCTTGCCTATAATAGTCATGTGGCTGCATGTGGCACACTTCATTTGATACTGTGTTGTGTACAAAGTATTCTGTTTCTCTTTACACAGCAATCTGATGTTAGACACAGTTGAATGTGTTTCTGAGGAAGTCATACAGTACTGCTGTGTACCACATAAGTTCTTCAGTAGTGACCGAGTACCTTTTTTTTCTCTGGTTTTACTGATTTCCTTTTACACTCAAATTGCATTAATTTTCATAAACTACAGGATATACTACAGATCAATACAAGATCAAGATTAAAATCTCAAGGGGAAGAACTGCAAATGCCATTTTTTTCTCATTGTTTCTTCCTGGGTGTCAAAAATGTTTTAGACCTACTTTAGAGAGAAATAAACATTGCTTGCTAATGGCTATTTCCTTGTGTTTAATAATTTTATTTACCTTTAATAAGTATCCCTTCTGTGTAGTACTGCTACTTTTGCTATTTCAGACCGTAATGACAGAGATGAAAAAAGACTTGACTATTAATATAAAAACAGTCTTCTGTGTACAGGTTAGTAGATGTCACTTGTGTAAATGAAAACAGAACTAGGGAAGCCCTGCAGGTAAAAGGGAACACTTTAGAACTTGGAAGTACAGTAGCGAGTAACTCAAAATTCATGTAGTTCTTCAAAAAGTTCTATGTGCTATTAAAAACTGATGGGATTTTAATAAATTCTAGAATGCTGGGAGCAGGACCCTCATATCCGACCATCGTTTGCCTTAATTCTTGAACAGCTTACTGCCATCGAAGGGGCAGTTATGACTGAAATGCCTCAAGAGTCTTTCCATTCCATGCAAGATGACTGGAAATTGGAAATTCAGCAGATATTCAATGAATTGAGGACCAAGGAAAAAGTAAGTTGATTCTTCCAATTACATGGCAGTGAAGGAAGGGTATGTGTGTATGCACGTTTATGTAATACAGCAGTTTTGAACTTCTAAATTGCGGATTACTAGAAACCTGATTTAGTAGTGGAGATACACTTGAGAGGATAAACTACTTGGAAGAGAGGATTTACTCTTCCATTAAAACATTATTAAATTAAGTTGCCTATTCTTGATGGTGGATGTACTATTCTTAAATTGCATTAATATGCTTCTGGACAGTATAGATAACCCTGGAACTGTCTTGCAGCAAACTTAGTTTAGAAAAAATGTTTGAATACTGGTTTTCTCAAATTTCAGACAACATTGCTTTCCCCCTTTCTTCCTTAACAAAACCAACAAACAGTTCTGTATGCTGAAACTATAGCTAGAGTTATTTCAGTTGAAGTGAAATGTTAAGTTTGACAGGAAGTGTAATGTTATTGTAGTAAGTGAGTGTTATCATATGAATGGCTTATTCAAAAAGTACAGGCAGTTGAAAAAGAAACATATCCGCACCTGTCTCCCCAAAGAAAATGGGTTGTAAATGTGGCATGTAGGCTCTCTTTAAATCATGTTTTTCTCTTCTTGGATATTTGAATGCACTGCTTAACAAACAAAGCCGAGTTTATTTACCCTTTAGCTAATCTTTATAACCACTGCAGATTTTCAGCTGCTGCTGAACACTCTCATCAGCTGTGGGAATGAAAGCTTTTCATTCTGTTATATGATTGTATCACATGGCTTCTTTTCCAAAAATGGAATAGTGCTTTTATTTCTCTTCTTCCTGAACAGACTGATAATACTGATCTCTTTCAGTGTTGCAGTTTTGGAAAACTTCTTACCATATATTAATAAGATTGATTAGGTCAAACTTGTACTCATGAATCAGCAAATCCAATTTCTCTTTATTATCCCGATTCCTGTCACTGATCTTCTTTCCATATTCTCATAAGATATGTATGTGGTAAATAAGCACTCACTGTTCATTCTCTTTGCCCTCTCTTTTAGTTACTTCATCTAATTTTTAATCACCCTGAGGTTTATATTTTCCTTTAGACGACTTGATAAAGTTAACAGTTGGAATAGGCCAGGTGTCCTCTCGAGTCCCTGTTAGAAATGCTTCTAGGAGAAACAAATTCCTTCTTTGTAGATCTTTATTTCAGTATAAATATTGCCCAGTATATATTTGTTGTTTTTCATGAAGTGGTAACAGTTGAAGAAGCAGCATATTGAGCTGCAGTGCCTTGTGAAGAAACCTTTATAAAAGACATAGTCACTTAAGTTTGGCAAAAGCAAAAACTAAACTCTCCTCTTGGAAGTCACCATCAGTAGCTTTTGTCCCTCACCACTTCTCATCAAGTGTCACAAATGGCTGTTCGGGGAGTGTTGCATGGTGATGGGTCTGACATTACAGATCTACTATAATACCAGCATATGAGGTATCAGATTTTATTGATCACCCTAGGATTGCAGTATTGTCAATAATGATCTTATGTACTTCTTATCTGCCTTTTCTTCCACCTTCTGCTTTTTCACTCTTCCATTTCAATTCACAGAACTGGGTAGGTGTTGTCTGTGTAGTCTCTACCTTGCCTGCAGTGAGTTTACAGGTTGCTGGAGCTGGGCTGTGTGCCTCCTTTCCAGATGCGTTACAGTCCCTCTACAGAGACTAGAGACTTTAGTTTTTTACTTGCCGTGGGGTCACCAGCTGCTGTGTTTACTTGCCACAGCCTACCATAGGGCATAACTCTCTTTTCTGCCCCTCCAACAACTGCTCAACCTACCATTTTCTCCTTTTTACTCTGGGAGCAATTATAACAGGCATTCCCATTCAGGTTTTTGTTTATATTTTTATTTTCTGAAGGCATTAGTCCAGTATGAGATTTCCTATTGAAGAAAAGTCTGACTAAATCAAATTTAGGATTAAATAAGTCAGTTCAAAGCTTTGAGAGAAGGAGTCATATTTTTGGTGTAAAAGTGAGTTAAGCTTAATTAGGGAAAGCAAAAGAAAAAATGCAATTTACTTCTCATATGCCAAAGTAAATGCTTCTCCAAAGGCATCTGCCTTAATTAGGTAAAATTGTTTAAGAATGAAGCATGTAACTTTGACTTAGACAGGGTTTTCATATGTGCAGGCTTATTTAATTTGGCACATTACCAATTTACTGTCAGGTATTAGGGAGAAAGTTGTGAATATGAAGTATTTATATAATAATAATAATAATAATAATAATAATAATAATAATAATAATAAAAGAAACAAAAAAACCCTGCATGGAGTCTCAGATTCTGTTAAAGAGGAACTTAATGTAACTGGAGGAATTTCCTCAAGGGCTTGCTGTAAATGAGTGGTGGTGACACCTACTTCAAGAGAAGATCACAATCTTCTTTTGAGAAACATTCTTGAGCAACCTAAATTCATTCCTAGCTTCCTTACAATGGATGCTTTAATTGTAGAGTGGTGTAGAAACATTGCAGAACTAATTGCAGTAAGTCTGGTTTTAATTAGTTTATTTGGAAAACAGTAAATACTTAATCTCTCAGTGAAGAAGCACTACTACTTTTTCTAGAGTGTGTACCTTTTCAATACAGGCCCTCAATTTTTGCCTACTCGGCTTTATGGAATCTGGATTTGAGGACAACAAGAGATGAATCATCAACAGTGTCTCCTAATACATCTTTATTACAGTAATAAAGAACTTTTCTATTTAAACTCTAAAGTACCTTTATTCAAAATTTTAATTCATGCAGTTTCTGCTTCCAACCTTTGTTTTAGGTTGTCCAGTTTTGACTGGATGGGAGGAGGAAAGTGAGAATTTGCAGCAGTCTCTATATTAAGTTATTAAGTTTCTTTAAGAAAACACAAACAAAAAAGCAAACAAACAAACAAAAAAAAACCCAAAACCTTACTTGCTGGTGTGAAGACAGGCTCCTTTGAATTTCTAAGAGGCAGAGTTACCTTTTGTGAAACTGTGTATGCTAAACAGAGTGCATTTAAAATAAATTTTTGTGTGTGTGTTGAAACAAGCTCACTCAAAATTAGCAAACCGTATGAAATTTGTCTATCATTCCAATTAGATTTGAAAATATTGATAAGCAGTGTGTGTATGCCATAATTGTAAAGAAAAAAAACAAGGATCTTTCTAAGAAAGAGATACTTCCCACAGACTCAGTTTGCTTCAGTGCTGACCTGTCTTTTGTCATACGTAGTCTTTTTGGCAAGAATGGAGAGGGTCTTTTCCCCTCATTTGAAAACACCAAAGTAGTATAGTTCAGGAACTAATTTATTCAAGACAAAAGTGGGAGTTAAAAAGAGCAGAAAAGCCAGTTTTTTGCTTTCACTGTATGTGATAAGGAATTGTGCTGGCATACAACATTGCTGGATGGCGATGAGCAGAATTAGGCAGTCTGCTCTGGAGGGGGAAAAAAAAAAAAAAAAGACATCGTCATTATAAAATTGTACCATAACAAAATGAATGAATTTTAAATAGGAATAAGATTCTTGTATATCCAGAACTTTTAGCATAGCATAATTTCAAATGCTGGTTTTCTAGTTTTAATTGAATTTCAGTCTTTATCCAGGTAGAATTTACACAAGTGTACGTAAAGGAAAAAATTATGTAGTGAGAAATGTACAGTGTCAGTCACATCATAGGTTCTCCTTTTCCTGTAGTCTCTTTTATTAGCAATACTGACTATAAGACTTCTGAGTAAGTCTGTTTTATGTATAATATGCCCTGTTACTATGAAGGGAGGCTTACTTAAATTTCAGATATGTTTTAACAGATTTTGGAAGGGTGAAGATTAAGATAATTTTAAGATGGCAGGTTTACAGCTGTTTAGCCTTTGGGGATTAATTTACCCTGAAAAAATTAACTAGTTTCCTTACTAAAGCTTTTTCTTCTCCAAAATAGAAAAGAATAAAGGGAGAAGAACAACTCTTCTGTGGGATTGATGGTTGGAGAGTCTGTGTGGTGTAATTCAGTGGTTGGTGGCTGTTTGATGTTATACAGATACCTGCTAGATTTTAATTAAGAAACAGCTGTCTTCTGTCTTACGACTTGGTTTATCCTGTTACACCGATCCTCATCCAGTGTAATACTGATTGTTTTTCTAGATAGAAAAGTGCTACTTAATACGTGTCTGAAAAACAGGAAAGGTTAGAATAGTTAAGATAAAGGCATTCATTTGTGTATTCATCAGGTCATTGACTTTATGTTAGTGCATAGGAGCTATCTAAGAGCAGCCCTCATGCTGTGGGAGTTTCTGATGTGAAGTACTTGGAGCACATTTTGTGCTGGGCTGTAAACTGATAATCTTTGATTGGATGGGTTGTCCCCATTGCCAATGCTTATGTGCCTTAATTGACTCAAGTTAAATGGGTAAAAGAAAATTTGTATAATGCTTGATTGTGTCCAGATACAGAGTCTTGGCTTATGAAGAATGGAGGACTGTCAGAAGGTCGTATGTGCATGTTACACACATCTGGTACATCATGAAAATAGATCAGTAAATACAAGCTACTCTGCATGTTATATATCCTTTAATACAAACTTCATGTTATTACTTAGTTTCACTTGTGTGAATCTTATCTTCAGGAGCTTCGATCACGAGAAGAGGAGTTGACAAGAGCAGCTCTTCAGCAAAAATCTCAAGAAGAATTACTTAAGCGCCGTGAGCAACAGTTAGCAGAACGTGAGATCGATGTACTGGAACGTGAGCTGAATATCATGATATTCCAGTTAAATCAAGAGAAACCCAATGTAAAGAAGAGGAAGGGCAAATTTAAAAGAAGCCGCTTAAAACTTAAAGATGGACACAGAATTAGTTTGCCTTCAGGTTTGCAATTTTTTTTTGAAGTTCACAATGTATGTTATGATTAAATGTGCAGGCTTCAGTTCCATGGTTAATGGTTTTTAGTATTGGCTACTATTTTAATTCATTTCCAGGTCCTTCTACCTTAATAGTGCAAAAGGGTATGGTAAGAATTGTATAGCCTCTTTTGTTTTTGTTTTTGTTTTTTTTTTCTTCTTCCCCGTAAGGAAGCGACTTTCATGTTATCATGTTCTTGGGGACTAGTGATCATTTCAGCTGGAAGAGTCTTTCACTTGATTCAGCTGGAAGTCCATGGTATCTGGAGAGAAAGGTTACTAGCATGGGAGCCAAATGTTTTAAGACTGGTTCGAAGTTTGGATTTTTCCTATCGTTCTTTTTGTGCAGATAAAAAAGTACAGTTTTATTGAACTTTACTAATACTTGACCATGTTAGGCTGTTTGCCCTAAACTTGCAGATAAATAGTAGAAAAACAACACTTTGTAATGGCTGGAGGTACAGGTGTGGTGGGTCCAAATTGCATGCTTATTGCAGTCGCAAGATACAACAGCAGTTATAATCTTCAGTGCCTTACTTGTTGCAACAAAAGACTATAATAGCAACAGAACATACTATTTCAGAGTGAAAATCTGGTATAATTTTGAATGTTAGAGCATTTAATTCTATCCATGAATGTATTAAAATGCCCCTTTTGCAAAGGAGGTGTTTGTAGAAAGTCAGGGATTTTTTAGTGTTGGTCTGGTTTAGTGGTGCCTTTTTAATGCTACCAGGAGGTGGCACTACAGAAACTCAAGGTTACACCAATGGTTGGAAAGCCTTCAGTAATGGTAGTGGCATCCTGGTGTTGATAGGCTTCCTTCCAGTGGCTTCCAGGTCAGTTTATTGCTAATGCAGTAAGAACTTAATGCCACACTCACACAGATCTGAGGATATCATAGCTCTCAGAATACCATTTAGCTCTTTGTTGTCAAGAACCATCCAGATGAACTTCTCTTTGAGACAGTTCTGTTTCAAGAATAGCATGTAATCTAATTGCACTGATGATGGGGATTAGAGAGGGGCATATAGATTTTTCTCCTACTTGCCAATATTTGTTTTTTACATTACTATGAATATTAGTAATTCTGTACTTTTGTGTCTTGTTTTTCTGACATGTTGATAGATGTGACTTCCTTGTTAATGCCACTTTTTGTGTTGTATATGAATTACACGTTTAAAAAAAGAGGCAGCTCTGATTGCCATGAATATTGATTGATTTTAGATTAAATGTGGAGGTATTTCTTACCCCTCTAACAACCAACAAGATTGAATAACAACTTGTGATATGGATGTGTTTCAGTTTGGGTCTACTTGGACCTACCTGCTTTTTTTTTTTTGGTGTACTGCAAACCTATCATATAGTGTCTTTGAAGGTGTGAAATCCTGCCTGACTCAATATCTACATTGTTACCTTAAGAGTTATTTTGTCACTGGTTTTAGTATGAGCATCTCTTCCACTATTGATTCTAATTCATTATATAGCTTTAATTTTTTTAAAGTAGTAAAGTGGTATAATCTCCTGAAGTATTTTTATTTAGGAAATTAAAACTGATTTGTTTTACTCTCCTACAGATTTCCAGCACAAAATAACAGTGCAGGCATCTCCCAATCTGGATAAGAGGAGGAGTTTAAACAGTAACAGCTCTAGTCCATCAAGTAGCCCCACAATAATTCCTCGTCTTCGAGCTATACAGTGTAAGTCTCCACCATTTCTATTTGTTCGTTTGGTCAACAGAGACTGTTTGTTCCAGACACTCACTGCAATGCTGGCAGTATTATCAGATTCCAGACAGATTTCTGTCTGATTTCCAGGTCCCTTAATTTGTTCTACCATTTGCAATTTGTTCTTTAATGGGAAGGATAATCTTGCTAAAATGCTAATTTTCATTAACTTAAAATTATTGTGAATGCTTTAAATCATGCATTTCCTTAATAACTCCAGGAACTCATTTGTAAACTGCCTGGGATTAAAAAAAAGAAGAATCAAAATTTATAATGGCAAAAGGCAAAGCATCACATTTATAACCCATGTAAGATGGAAAACAAGTTTTATTCGATACTGAAGTCAATAAAGGAAATCAGTTATGGACTATCAAAAAAAAAAAAAAAAAGGGAAAAAAATATTCAGAAAATAAGGGAGTCGTGTAGGATGGAAAGGCTGAAGAATCAACGAGCAACCCAGCTTGCTTGTGTCAAAAGAGAAGCAAGGTTTAAGCAAATACAGAAGGACATAAAGAAGAAAGCTTGATACAGGGTTTTTTTGAAACCAATAGAAAGACACAAAACTAAAATTGTGCTTGTAGGCCTCCATTGCTCCATATGTACTGATGACAGAAAGGAAGGTGTGTTCAGTACTCATGTAGTGGAACTACCATGAGTATGGAAGAAAACCAATCACATTATTACAGTGAAGTCCGCATTTATATTTGGGAATGATATATGTAGAGATAGAAAACAGTTCCTACAGGATTCACTGCTTGGGTTGGTACTGTCTGATCTATTGTGCAAAGTAGATTTGTCTAATTATCCATATTTAGTGTGGAATGCTATGTGAAATGAAAAAGCCTCAAGTTTCTGTATGAAATCAGTGGAACCTGTTCTAGCTGATTGCTTATGGACAGTGACTATCTTCTCATCCAAGAGTAGTCACCTCTGAAGGAAATTACCTCAGAATCTGGCATTATCAGATGTAAATAAGGAGGAGGGGAAGTCAAAATGTATGGGGATGTTTTTTCTGCTTACTGACTGTAGCTATTTTAAAGATTACTTTTAATTTTTTTTTTACCAACCTGAAGCTTTGTTTACACTTTGGATAGAAACCAGATCTCTCATCTCTCTTGGAATACCTCTGCCTTATGAAATCTTTTTCATTATTGATGTCTAAAGGAGAAGTAGTGTCTTTTCTGGCAGTAACTTTATTATTTGTCTGAACTGTAACTAATACAATTCCCTGGGTGAAGACCATTACAACTCATATGTTGTGGATAAAGGAAAGAGGTGGATAAATCCTGTCTTCCTTTGCTTAATAAAAATTTGAGATGGAAGGAAAATGACGTAAAGTCTTTTTCAGAAGTTCAGAAGTTAGCTGACAGTATCTGTGTTGATAATGGTTTCTTGACCTCAAACCATGTGGTGGGTTTTTTTGATTGGTTGTTTTTTTTACCACACAAAGGTAAGAAACTTAATAAAATGCCATAATTACATATAAAGAAAACTGTCTTATTTTATCTTTGATTCTCCTTGCTTTGTATGGAAATGCTTGCAAATGAAGCAAGTGTCAGATATTGGCATGATTCTGAAAACTTAGGAGGTTTTTGTTTTGTTTAAAAAAAACCCTTACATAGTCTATAGCAGTGCCACTCCTTGCAAGTGTGCTAAGTGCCACTGGGAATTTTCCTTTTTTTCTTTTTATTTGAGCAGGCATTTGTATTTGTAGGGCTAGACATACAGGACAATGTAAGGGCTCTCCTTTAAAAGTAGTAGACTTCTGTTTCTGAGTATAGATCCCTAGGCTTTACCTAAAAGCTTATCAGATCTCTCAGGAGTATCTAGCTGAAACAATTCACCTTCCACACCCATCTGCACCTGTGCAAAATAAATTTTCTTTCCCACAATAATGTTTTATCTTGATTTAACTTCAAAGTGTCTTTGTTTCAAGAAGACTTGCTCAAGTACAGATGATTTGAACAGGCATATCTAACAATTGGTTACTTGATTAATTCACTTTGTCATGAGTGAGTCTAGCTTCCAAATCTAAAAGTTTTTAAAATTAAGAAGTTTTAAAGTGAAAATAAAAATCTAGTTAATTGTAGATCTTGTTATTAAAACACATTCAGCTGATACTGAAAGGTGTTTTAAAGGGAGGAGGAAAACCAGTAAGATATATATTCCATAGGTCCTGGAATGTGGTTCAAAATGGGAACGTGAAGAAGGCAAGTAGAGTGCTGTACTACAGGAGAAACTGTGCTAGCACGAGAAGGTGTAGGGTGAGGCAGGAGGAGGCCACTGTGCAGTGCAGCAGAACCATGGGCATGTAAATGCAACCTCATTTATCATGCTGTTATAACTGGTTAAGTTGTTTTTCTCTTAGGTCTCTCCATCATAAGTGTAAGCACGCTACATTAATAGCAAGTTACTTTCACAGTTGGTTGTATACGAAAATCTACTTGCCTGGGTCTGGTCCTAGAAGCAGGATCCTTTAAACCCTATAGTAAAAACCCACTATCAAAAGACTCTTAGTGCCTTTATAGATATGGGCTTTATGATCCAAAGACAAAAATATAAGCAAAACAGTTCCATTTCTGAAATCAACTTGACTAAGATCTCTACTACATTCTCTTAATTTTTCCTCAGTGATTCCCAAAACAGATACACACACAACTAATGGCCGAAGAAACAGTGTATATGTGTACCAGCAAGATGTAGATATCACAAGTGAATATGAACTTCCCAGTGGGGTTATGAAAAAAGGCAAGATTTCATTACATTTCAAAGGTGCTGGTTCTGTTTAATTTAACAGTTGAGACAGTGACAGACTAAGCATTTAATGAAGGGTTAGACGCTTTGAAAGTATAATTTGTTTTGGCATAGTGAGAAAGAAAACACTAATCATTGTCACAATTGGAATACTCTGTTTCATTTGATACTGTTCCACAGCATATATTTTCTTCATTGGAATTTAAGTGCTCAGTCTAACTCACTTGTCTGAATTGCCTAAATATAAGGTTCTCAGTTAAAGGAGGCATGGAAAATGTGATTGTTTTGCCGCTTTATCTTTAATTTGGGTCTCTTGTCAGCTCATATATTATTTTTCTTGCTTGCTCATCTTTTTGGATCAGTGCAGTTTGTGTGGTGGTTTCTGTAACAGAAAAAAATCTCAAATTTGTCTCCTCCTCGTTGTGTTACTGTGTCGAAATGGTTTTGCAGAAAATACTCTATCAAAATATTTTTGTTTTAGAAATACTATTTATGTGTGGGTTTTCTTTTGTTTGTGTGTTTAAATCCAATCTCTAGTAACTTCAGATGAAAGCAACAGAACTTGGGGAAGGAGCACAACTTTTCACCAAGAAGAGTTTGAAGATGTGAAAAGAAGTTTTAAAAAGAGAGGTTGTACATGGGGACCAAGTTCAGTTCAAACAAAGGATCGTGCAGATTGTAAGGACAAGTATGTCTACTACATTTGGTTTGTTTGATAATACAAAGTGTTCTTGGTAACTGAATCATTAATGTAGGTATTGAGAGAACTTCTGCAGTCTCTAGTTACTGTTAAAATTCAGTCCTACCTTTTAATTAAAGAATTACATTAATAATGAGGAGCTCCCCACATAGACTAGAGAATAAGATGCTTACTTATCTTAAGGTTTTAGTGGGTTTTTCTCTATTACCCTTTGTCTCAGGTTTTTGAAACTTGGAATATTCTGGGATGTTGAGCTACTAATGTATACCAGACATTCATGGCCTCTCTATCTATCTTGCCCTTCCTCAGATTGACTTGAGGTACTGCAAACATGGCCCCCAGTGGGCACTTCCAATACGATTAAATAAGACTGACTGACTGACTTTGCCTATGTGAAACGCAGTTCACACCCAGCAACATCATTTACACTGACAATCACAGGGTGAAATGGTTCTGAAAATCAGTTAGATACTTTCACCTTCAGATTATTTTTTGATTGCTCAAAACTGGAGATTAGCAGTTTTTCTGAAGCAAGAGAGCCTTTTCCTTGTCCCTTGAGAATATATCATTATTTATAGCCCCTTTATTTTTTTCATGGTAGAGACACCCACTCATTTACCTGCAGCAGCAGTTGGTTCCAGACCATCTATTGAACCTGAATTTATGATATTGTTATTTGTTTACTATATTCCAATATTCACATCATTTCTTTGACACAGTGAAACTGTTGTCCAGGTTTACACCAACTTTTGTTCTTCAATAGGTAGTCAAGGCCCACTTTTCATTGTCTTTCTTTTAAGATCTGAAATTTTAATCTTATAAGGAATGCCTGACATAAGGCATGAATCAATTTATAACCGTGACTCTCTGCTATTATATACAGGGTTTCTTACCTTTGGAAAGCATTACTGTTTTCAAATTACATACTAAATGTTTATAGATTAAAAAAAGATGTTTTAGCAATTTTCTGTCAAAATGTATATACGCATGGAATCCTCTTTAATATCAAAATAACTATTGTTATTTCAGAATAAGACCCCTTTCAGATGGCAGCAACCCTTGGTCAACCCTTTTAATGAAGAATCAGAAGGGTGTTCCCTTAGCTTCACTATTTGTGGACCAAGGTAAGAGCTATTTTGGAAAAAGTGGAAGTTGCCATATAATAGCATTAAGTATACCTCCAGTGTTAGAAATTGTATTGCTTTGATTCCTCAAGGATTTTGCAGACTATCAGAAGAGTAGTCATGCTACAAATAATTTTCCTGTGCAAAAAAATCTATCTATAAAAAAATGCATTAGCATCTTCACATTTCCACCATTAGCAGCTAAGAAATATACTTGGTGTGTGAGCAGTACCATATAAGAGATTTTTTTTTCCCCACGTTTTTGAGTTTCAGGCTGATCTCTGTATGAGGTCTGCAGTCACCACTTAGTTTATTTTAAAAGGAAATATCTAAATCAAATAATTGTCTTGACATTTAAATGATCATTAATGATTTTATTGTTAGAGGAGTATTAGAGTATTGGGTTTTTTTTCTCTAGACCACCATGGCCTAATGAATTAAATGGAAAAAATTTCTAGTAACTCACTGGATTTTTGAACATGGCTTAATTGAAAACATTGTAAAGAATATGTTCCAGATCTTATCTGGCAGTTTGTATAGTAAATTACTTCATTGTAATCCATACGTGGAAATATTTTCCATTTATTTGAAAAGCACTACCAAAGCATTGCAAATCCTAAAATATCACAGAAAATGCAAAAACAGTATCTGCTCTTCAGCTGTGTTGAGTGCATGAAGGTTGAGAGATACATTATGCCTCTCAAAATAAAGGTCTTTCACACAATTTGCTTACAGTTAACTTATATACTCCAGAAGATTGACCTGCAAGTTACTTCTAATACAGTTTTCTCTTGACTTGCTAAAAGATGAAATTGTAGCAAAATGGTGCTTCTGCTATTTTAAAAACTATCAAGAGAACATGAAGAGGTTTAGGCTTGGGATGTGTTTCTAAATCTTGCAGTGTCTCTGAGCTTCTGACTGCATCCAAAGAGGGTGTCCAGTACACCTCAAGATTAATCTTTGTGCAAGTGAAAGAAAATAATGGTGTACATATACAGCCATACAATAGAAAAAAAGCTGAATTACAATCTTAAAGTATACTGTTAATGTTTTATAGGTATCTGTACTGATAAGAAACTTCTCCCTGAAGGTTTGGACAGTAAAAGACCAAAGCCAATTAAATTGCCGAATCAGGCCTATATTAATCTACCTCTTTGGAAAGATGATCAGGGCGAAAATACAGTGGAACATGAAAGCTTCGAAGAAGGAACCTCTGCTAGTTCTACAAATAGTACTCCTCAAATGACACCTACAAACAGCCTAAGCAGGACACTGCAGAAAAAGAAGACTGATTCAGTGCTGTATGGATGTGCTGTCCTCCTTGCATCTGTTGCCCTGGGCTTAGATATCAGAGAGCTGAACAAATCACAGGGTCCAGATGAACTCTTGCCTAAAGATGAGAAGAAGAAGCGTGATGGAATATTTCATCGTGCGTCAAAATTTCGCAGGAGTGCCAGCCCTGCACGATTGCAGTCCAAGAAAGAGGAAACAAGTATTCCATCCCTAAATCCAGCTGCAAATACTGTGAATCTTCTCTCTATGCCCTCCATTTCCACAAAATGCCTACTTCAGTCTGACAGTGAAGATGCTCTTGTAAGCACCGTTCTTGGTGATTGTGGCCCATGTAGTTCCACTGATGACTTTTCATCTGAAACTTCTGAAAGTAAGAGAGAACAGAGGTTGCAGCTGGCTCCTAACACAGTTTCCACACGATTAAAAAATCAGCCTTTTAATCTTTGTCTGAATCAAGAATCTCAAAATGTGCCAAATGATTCTTCAAAGTTAAGTGTGTTGGGTCACAGACGAACCCTATCAGATGGGAACAATTTTCAGACCACAGGTGGGTAATTAAGAATTTAAAACATAGGGGATTTTTAAGTATAGAAACAAAAAATATAGGGAAACTAACCATTCACTAATGAGTTACTAAGATTTTTGTTGAACTGTTAAGTGTTAGCTGAGCCACCATAACTGTATGTGGGTAAGCCCTCAGCATCTGCACAATGAATGGACTATCTGCATTTGGAATAGTATGCTGTTAAGGAGTGTGCGTATGGAGATTTAAGGGGAAGAGATGGTTCATGTTAAGGTGATACCTATTTCAGGTAAGACCAGGTTTCACTAGTCTTTGCATGTCAGCAAGAACCTGCTTTTTATGATATGTACAATATTAGCATTATGTCTGAAATAAACTGAGACTCTGTCAGTTGCATGTATTATGTAGTTGTGGACTTCCTGAGACTGAGAGTACACTTGTTTAATACAGTTTCACAGTACACATAGGTGAATGAGCATCATTTTAATACTGCACATCTATTAACTTCAAGAAAAACAAGTTTGGTAAGTTTTCATTAGCTTGCTTGACCTAGAAGTTATGTTAGATGTTCCACAAATCCTTAAGTTAAGCTCTCGATAAAAATTTAGACTGAAGAAAAGGTCTTTAAATCTGGTTTCCATATAAATGGATAAGTTCATGATTAATGAGGTTTTGAAATGTTCTAAATTTCAATACTCTTTTTCTGTGGGGTCTTAAGTGTAATATTCTTCTTCATGGTACTCTGTGCACATGCAATTACTCATTATAACCGGACAAATTTGTGGGGCTTTATTCCAATATCAGTATTCATCCAGTTACTAGGTGGTTAATGATTTCTCTATATATCTCTTTTATAGCAATAAAAAATAAGTAATTATGGCCTCTAGCAGAGAGTATAGATGAAGAAATTTTATTTGAGCACTGCTGGTCCTTTCTTAGGAGATTCTCCATGAATGTATTTATGGCAACCCAGTTTTACAAATGTCAAAGAAATCAGAAAGCCACATGGTTTAAATTGTCTTTTTTTTGTTTGGCCTTTCCCCTAGCTAATGGATTTGCTTCAACCAATGATGTCTCCACATTACCAGTTCTATCAGTTACTGGAACTCTGCACTCTCGGTCTGTTCAGCAAAGAAGCAATCACAGTGGTGTTTCAACTGAAAAGCAAAGCGCTATCAATATTATATCAAGGCCTCGACCTTCTTCTCTAAGAAATAAAATCGATGCATGGCAGATTATTCCACGTATTATTAAACCAAACTCTAAAGACACTGAATATTTAGAGGGCAGTGTGGATCCAGATGTTAACTGCTTGCCAAATACTGAGGAAAGAACTAACTGCCACATGCCCTCATTACTTGATATTGATGTGGAAGGTCAAAACAGAGACTGTACTGTGCCTTTATGTAGAATGAAGAGCAAAACTTGTCGGCCATCTATATATGAACTGGAGAGAGAGTTTCTGTCATGAATGCCTTTCATTTTAAAAATGTTTGCTTTTTAAAGGGGAACAAATATAAAATTCTTGTCCTAATGCTTTGTGCTGCTGTTTTCTCATGTACTGTGACAAATAGTACCAAAATTATTAAAATGGGCAGCTAATTAAGAAAGTGTAGTAGGTGCCTTTTTCAAACGTTCCTTGTAATCCCAGCTAGTAACTCCAAAAGCACAGTGCTGCACAATAGTATTCCAGGTGAACTTCGTAAACATATTTTGAATTACTAAATTACATGCCCACCTTTCTTTACGTTTGAGGGGGTTTGCTAGAAATTTAACATTTGCACATTGAAAAAAAATGAATGACATACCGTAAATTTGTGTTCTGTCAAGAAGAGTTTCATCTAAGAAGTGGTTGTCTGCAGCTTGCCTCTGTGGCCTGTGCAATTAGGGAGGGGGTCAGGGGATTTAAGATGCTTGGTGCAGGAGGCTCTGTTCACTCCTCATTAAGTAGCTGGTTACTTTTTGGCATCTGATGCTGAAATTGGTTAAGGACCAGCAGCCGAATTTGCAGTCTTTGCCCTTGGTTTTTGTGAGAACTTTCAACTGTGTGCATTAGTTTCTCCAGAAAGTTACACTGCTTGTATAAACACTTAGGTTTCAGCCACCATATCGATTTGAGAGGATAGGCTTTTAGTATTGCAATTTGATTAAAGGTATTTGACATACTCTGTAATGTGAAGCAACATTCCTTGTAGGTAAGGATACACTGGAACTTAAATATTTGTACTCTTAACCTTTTGAAGACTACAGTGTTTGCACTGAAAACAATATTCTTGAATTGGGATCTTTTTGTTTGTGGTAGAGGGGTTTGCCCTCCTTGTTTTTTAACTCTGCTGCACCTTGTACTGAGGAAAGATGATGGGTTTTAAGGATGATTGGTTTTGGTTTTAAGTGAGCCAATGGTGCGTTTTACTGCACTTGAATTTAAAAACTGCAATAATTTAATATTAAATCCTTTGGTATAATCTCTGCATCTTTTCTTCCTGAAGTTACTACTGAGTGCCCAGTTATTCATCTTTAGGAATTAAAGGACAGAAATAGATATGCTTGATGGGTTTTCAGTGATAGAAAGGTTTCAGAAAATTCCAAGTAGTTAATTGTGGGGGGAGGAACATTTAACCTTGATAACACTGATAGTTGGGTTTTTTTTTCCGTATCTAAGTGAATAATAAAACCAATGTGCAGTATACTTTCCCTGATGAAAGCATTTCTAGAATCAAAGTAACATTCCTCAGATTCTAGTATTTGAAGTCTTTGTTTTGCATATCATTTGACATTTAAATACTCTTCATAAATAAAATTAGATGTTAGAATAAAACTATTCCTATCGGAACACTACTTTGTTGGGACCTGTGTTTCAACTGTTTTCTTCTCCTTTGCTCTGGGGTCTGCGAGTTCAGTTGTTAAATAGAATACACAGTTGTTTAAAGCTTCAAAACCAAGGGATTAAAAAAGAAAGTTTCTTTTCTAAGACTGGTATATGCAGTAGAGTGGCTACCTTGAGGATGACTAATAATTATGCACAACAAAATCATGGAATCTTAATCACACAGAGCAGAACACAGAAAATGCAACTTCCCAGCTCTCAAAGTGAAAAAAGGATTTCCTTAAAGTATTAGTTTACCAGAAGTAAGGACATAACCACTAGTTGTCTGTAAAACTAAAGACCTGCATAGCAGGTTATTAAATTATTACATTTTGTTCAAACCTGTTTCTATTTCAGTATTCTTAGTTCTTTGTTAACATGATTCAGGTTGGTACTGTTGTTTGTCTTTTCTTTAAACATTATTTTCATCAGAACACTAATAGATGAGGTCTATTCCAGTTTTAATACAAAACGTTTTCATGAATTAAAGTCAGTTAGGTAATGCACATAGATCAAATCTTAAGTATAGCTTGATAGCAGATTTATCTTCAAGGCTTAGTTAGAATCTTGGAGCATTATGTGTATTTCAACTCTTTCTTGACCAATTATTCCAGTGTAATACTGAGAGAAAAGGAGTTGATTGTATTGCATATTTCTGAAGAAAGCATCCATGGCTTTCTACAGGGAAAACTCAGGTGCTGAAATATTTTGACTTGTAAACTTAAGTTCTATCCTGTACTTTTAAGGTTTATATAATTTTAAATGTTGAATTTTGCACCCTATGTTTTTTAATCAATAGTACCAGCATAAAAAGCCCTTTGTGAGCTATACAGTTTTCACTTATCAGTGGCTTATCTCTCTTGTAATTAATCAAAGGTTTCTGTTCTTGTTCAGTGGATAATTTCCCATGAGTGGGACATACAGTATGTCCAGCCCAGTGCACTGTAATTAATTTAGGAGTTTGTATTCCACCTCTTATTCTGAGACAGTTTAGGTAAGCCATCTCAAATATTTTTGTGATGCAGGTTTTTTAAGATATAGTCTATAGTGCTTTATGATTGTTTTTATACTTTAAAATAATAGGCCAGTCTTCACTGAAATTAAAAAGAGAAAAATAAAAAATTATTGCAATCATGGTTTTACAGTCTGTATTTCACTTGTCACCAGAGAAACTTTCCATAAATGATCTGTCTTGGTAAAAAGTATATTTATTTTGATGTAGTTAATAGCCTGACCAAATAATAAATTATGTTGATTGTTTTAGTATAAAACTGCAGGTGCTTACACTACACAGATTAAGATAAACACTTGACATGCTGTTTTACAAAACCTGATGATTTAAATGTTTTTATTTAAAAATAAATGTTTTGTAGCTACTGTATTGCAAAGTGACCTGAATTTTCTTGTCAAATACATTTCAATGCTTTCTTAACACATACAAAGGAGTCCTCTGGTGAATAACCAGGAACTATAGACTATGGCCAGCCTGTTCTTGGAACATTAGAATGTAATTGTTATTTAAGATTAATTATCTTAATGTTCCTGTAATTTCTTGCAATTGATGTGGGCAGAAACATATGGTATAAGCTTGTTCTTTCTTTCATGTGATCATAATATGTCTTTTGATGCTTGTACAATGTTGTCTGTGTATCTCAGAGGAGGTAGTGTAGTGGATATAAATAAATTCAGCGTCTGATTCAGCATCAAGAATACAGGTAAGGAATAACATTTCTGTTGTGGAGTTTTGGTGGGGGGAAGTTCATTGTTTTTTTGATTGGGGGGGGGGGTTTATTACTTTGGTTTTTTTTGTTTGGTTGGGATTTTTTAGGCAAATGAAGCCAGTATTTTCCTTGTAATATTTTCGAACAACTTGTTTTGCGAACTTCCCTCTTCTCTTCCCCCATCGTGCCATAGGCACATTAGCCTGTCCTTCAGTAAGGAGAAGAGGAAGTATCCGTTTGCACAGTGACAACATGCAAGATACAACAAAATCTCTGGTGGTGCAGTGAAGTTCAAAGCTGTAAGCCCAGTCTTCTAGAGACATGCCTGCGTGGAGCTTTGTGAGGCTGGCTAGGTAGCAGATATTTACATGGCTTGTGAGCACCACTACTGAGACCAGATTATTAACCAAGGTGCACAGGCAGTTTATTTTATACACGATGTTATAATGGTAATATTAAGATCTGCACACAAGTGTGTGGTAATGGAACAGATCCCATTCTTATTAGCCACCTCCCTTTTTAATATAACTAGTATCAGTGCACGCATTATGAGGAGCTAATGAGACTCTTATCTAGTACATTTTTTTATGTAAATTGAGGGTACTTAAGATTACAGTATGAGATATTCTGAATAAAGGTCAGAGTCCTTGCAAATGGCTGATGGATTTTTCCCTGAAAGTAAGCGAAAAGGAGCAAACCACATACAAGTTAGTTACTGTCTCAATACTGCTAGAAATCCAGTATCCTTGATCTAGCTAGTTTGAAAAAATAGCACTTTTTAACCAAAATAAATGCTTTTTTTTCTAATAGTCTGGAGAATAGATCCACAGAGCTCTATGGGAAGGATGTAGTTACTTTTCTATTTCACAGAATCAGAAGATCATTTATGTTGGAAGAAACCTCTGGAGATAAAGCAGTCCAACCCCCTCCACTAGAACTGGTTGCCCAAGACCATGTCCAGTCGAATTTTGAGTATCTCCACAGGTGGAGACTCCACTGCTCCTCTGGGCAATCTGATGCAGTGTTTGACCACCCTCACAGTAAAAACATTTTCTTGTGTTCAGATTGAATTATCTGGTATTTTTAGTTTGTGCCCATTGCCTCTTGTCCTGTCACTGGACACTGATGAGAAGAGTCTGGCTGCCTCTTCATTCCCCCTTGTCAGATATTTATAAATAGTGATAAGATCATCCTGGAGCCTTCTCTTCTCCAGGCTAAACAGTCCCAGCGCTCTCAGCCTTTTCACATACGGAAGATGATGCAGTCCTTTCATTGTCTTTGTGGCCACACACTGGATTTGTTCTAGTAAATCCATATCTTTCTTGTACCGGGGAGCCCAGAACTGTACCCAGCACTCCAGATGTGATCTCACCAGTGTTAAGTAACAGAGAAGGATAACCTCCCCCAGCCTGCTGGCAATACTCCTAATGCAGAATATCATTCGCCTTCTTTGCTGTAAGGACACACATTGCTGGCTTGTGTCCAGCTTGTTGTGTCCACCAGGGTCTTCAGGTCCTTTTTCTGCAAAGCTGCTTCCCAGATGTGTACTGGTGCATGGGATTGTTCCTCCCCAAATGCATTTCCACTTCATGAGATTCCTTTAAGCCCGGTTTTCTAGCCTGTCCAGGTCTCTGAATGGCAGCACAACTATCCGGTGTATCAGCCCCTCCTCACAATTTTCTCACAGCTGCAAACTTGCTCAGGATACACACCCTCTCCCAGCATCGAGGTTGTTGATGGAGATGTTACACAGTATCAACCCTAGTATCAACCCCTGGGCTACTCCACTAGTGACATGGTGACATTTAAGCAAGTTTTAGTTAATCTCATATTTTATTCATGTCATGTAAGATATTTTTCCTAAGTGATTTAGATAATTGCTGCTACTCAATTACTTTCAAAGATGCTTTTACTCATTTCAAAACTAAAGGCATAATGACCATTCTCACATCTAGGCTTTAGTGAATTTCTTCCAGTAGCTGAGATCTGGCATCAGGATGGCCAAGTTCAATGCTTCTTAGTGTAGCAGCTTGTGTCTGTTCAAAATCTTTACAGTTTGCTTTAAAAGCAAGGTCATCAGTTCAGCCTGGGTGACTGGACTAGTCAGACTTCAGCCAAATGTCAAATTTGGTGTTACTACTTTGAGTGATCATTAATATGGTGACTCGTGCTCTGTAACACTGCTAAACAGACTTTTAAAAAACATTTGCATTATCAGAGAACATCAGTCTTCCCTCGCACCACACCAAAGTATGCAGTTACAGGGTATGACAACTTGAATCTCTTGTGGCTGCTGAAGATATTCATGAATACTCCGGTGTCCAAAGGGGGAGGTGGAGAAGGCACAACAATGAACTCCTGGGCAGAAAGCTGTTAACACTTCTCCAAAGAAAGGTCCTCAACACAGCCATGCCTAATGTAGCTGCAGAGTTCTTTGCATGCCAGAGAATTTACATAAGCGCTGTGTTGTCCTTTCTCCCTGCCAAGAGTTCAGATATACCTAGCTAAGATCTTTGATGTAGTAGTAGTCACTATGAATAGTCTAGTCATCTGAGGGCTTGCCAAACATGAAAGCAGGGGGAGTCTGCATATTTGGAGCCCAGAAGAAAACAGAAAGGACTATTCATTCCCCTCAGTTTTGCAAATTACTTCAATAATTCAGAAGCTCCTAAACTCCATTTTGTAGCAGACAAGATTAGGCAGTAATATTTTACATACTTCATACGGAAATCTGTCAACAGCTAAATCTTGTGATGCAAGCTAGTTATCTTTTTTCCTTGGAAAGGACCTGAAAGGATCAAAACTGGAAAGTACTGGTTCTCCGTGGTGCAACAGATGACAGCAGGTATACAGGAGACCAGTTGTATTATAGAGACGAGTTATTTATTGCCCTTTTTCATTTGTGATTACAGTATGGTTGAACCTTGATTTTTGTGCTGTGGCTGATGTCAAAAGATGTCCAGCAGATTTCTTCTGATGTTGTCCAGGGGGGGTGTGTGTGCACGAGGGTAGTTGCTACAAAAAGAGGCAAGAAAAAAGAGTTCTCTCCTTGTCCTCTGCTGCAGTGGATGTAGGCAGAGTGTCACTCTTGACTCACATCTGTTCTTTCTCACAAGTGCAGCAGTGCTTCCTGGGTCTCTCTCTTCACTTATTTCTCTGAAGCCTGTTTCCCTGTTTCTAGGATTATGCCCAGGGACTTGGTTTAGGACTTCTTATGATGGATTGACCCCATAGATCAATCAGCTTTCATCAAACAACTCTATTTCAATGGTGGGAGGCACCACCAAGGTATTTGCTCATTTCCTCTTTTTCACAATGATCCTCTATTGTAACAACACATCAGCGTGCAGCAGGTCTCTCATGTTTACAGACGTGTGTAAGTGTCAGGAATTAAAAAAAATCACTTTTGTGGTCTACTGCTCTTCACTGGTTCCCATAACAGCAGTTCAGTGGCTGATGCAATGAATGAATGTAATTTTTCCAGTATTGGATGTGCTGGTGGGCTCAGAAGGAGGTTTAACGTAATTGTCTGTTCTGAGGAAAGCTAGAGTATGATTTTAATGGAGATGGCTATCCAGTTTCCCCGGGGCCTCATTTTGTCAAACCTTCTAGAGTAACTAGTATCATTCCCTTACCCCAGACCATTCATAGAAACATTGCTTGTCTTGTTGATGCTTCTCTGTTAGAGAATAAAAAGCTGATCCGGTAGACTACACCGCAAAAGAATTTTATAGTTGTCCATTGCCAAACGTGGCTAAGCGGAGGTATTTTCCACTGTGTTGTAAACTGATTTTTTCACAGGACTGGCCTGGCTGATGCTCTCAGGGTGGTTCATTCATGAGAAAACTACTTACTTGCAGTGACAAGGGAACAGATTGTTTCTGTCCTCATTGCCGACAGTCTCTAGGTTTATCGTGTTTATCATGTTCCACCTCTTTTTTTCTTCACTAGGATAAACCCTTGGATCCCTCTCTGGGCTCTCTATTGCATTCACAATTTGGGAGGGAGGCAAAGCAGTGTCCAAAAATCTCCAGCTGAGACCTTGCTTGCATCATCTGTGACAGATTTAAAAGCCTTATCGTGATCAAAATACACCTGCTGCTTCTCCCATTGCCAGAAGGGTTGTTATTCTGTCTTTAAAAGAAATTAGGTTAATTGTCAAGTCTTGTCAAATACGTAGTAGCTGTTACTTGTCATCTTTGTGGTGCTTTCAAAAGGGTTCTGATTGTCTTTTCAAACATTTGAAGGAGAATTGAAGGTGAGCTGTCTAGTTTGTACTGTATCACCTCCATACCAAAAAAAAAAAAAAAAAAGGCAAGCCACCGCCATCTGTTCTTTCCACAGTCTTTGCTTTCCTGTTATTCTTAGAAATGACTGCTTTAATCAGATCAGCTTCAGAGCAAAGTTCATCAAGCCCGGCTAATTAGTAATGTGTTGAGGGTTTGTTTTATTTTTCTACTTTCTAGGCTTTCTCTGGACTGCTTTTTACCTACTTAGGTTGAAGTCTTACCTTGTTGGTCTTAATTGTGCTTGTAACTGCTTAACATCTGACTGTTTTGCAAAAGATTGATGCAAATCAGATAATACTTGTGATTTCTTGGCATCAGCTAATGAGACCATGGCTTTGCCTGCCTGCTGGAATTGTATCACCAATTGTGCAGTTTTGTTTGCTTATTTGTTTTTATGTCTGATGTATTTATAATAAGACATTTGGGGGTTTTCCTTCCAATTTCACCTCAATTTGTCTCCATGTGCTCTTGCCATTTTTTGAACTTTTATACATGCTTTTGCCTTGTGAAGAAGGAATTCACAATTTAACCAAATCAGTGGTATTCTATATTTTAGTTTCTCTCACGCTGAAATAGTTTGAAGTCATACACTTGATCTGAAGTTTCTAACTTATTTTTCCCTTATATTTTTCAGCTATACTCAAGTCCTTTAGATACAGAAGTCTAGTTTTGTCAGTTTGGGGAAGGGAGGTTGAGGAGTGTCCCATTTTGAAATAAATTCACAGAGATTTTTTTAACACCTCTAGTTCTTCCTATATTTTGGACTACTGAGCAGGCATATTAATCTTTGATAAGTAAAGCAACGTTTCCATCTGTTCCCATTTTTTAATAAGCTTTGTCTTTTATGATTTGTATTCTGGTCATGATACTTCTTGTAAGTTATACTAGTGGCCTCATAATCTTGTTTGTTGTATTAAGGCTTCCAGCTCTTCCTCATCCTTACTGTGGTTCTATACAACCATCTAAGACTAGTTTCATCCACTTTTTTTCTCTCCTTGCTTTACTGTGACTATATTTATAAATAAATGTCTCTTTCCTTATTTTTAGGTCCACATCCAGGTTGCTGCCTTATTACTTTCCTGAGTGGTTTTGTCAACTGCCCCATTGAAACCTTATTTAAAATCTTCCTTGCTAGATTAGGAAATCAGTGTGCTAGATAGCTTGTCTAGCTAGGCTTGTCCCCAGAGGTGTCTGATATCAAAGAGTTAAAAACACTGTATCTAAGTGTTATCAGTTCAGTGACCTCTCCCATGCCACTTTGAACAATAATTAACAGTGCTGTTTCAAGGAAGATTTTAAAAAATGTGCCTATATAATTACACTGGATCGATGTAGCCAGTTTAGTTCACATTTGGGGTTATAACATTCAAGTACTTTAGCTCTATTTTTTTTTTTTTTTTTTTTTTTTGTTAAAAGTCAATTGGACATTAACTTCTGAAAAAGTTACTTACATTTGATTAAAATACATGCTGTCTTTTTACATTGTGATGTTTATCTTGAAAAGGTAACATTGAACAACATCTTCTAAAATAGCTTTACTTTTCTGCAGTTTTCAGTGCAGTGAGTTGAGCAGGAAAGTTGTAGCTCTGGATAGTACAAACTGGAGATCAAACCTTGCTTCCAGTACAAGCTTGGCATTTGATCTTGGGTGAGTCACTTAACTTCTTTGTAGCTTACACTGTAACTCTGGTCTGTAAGATAAGCACAACGATTCCATCCTTTTCTGTAAAGCACTTCGTAAAGCTGCAGTCGGAGGCACTATGTTTCAGTGGTAAACAACAGCTACAGCAGAATTAATGCCTTAACTTTGCACACAAAGAGGAGCTCTAACTCTGCCTGGGAACTGGATACACTGCAGCTGTACATACTTTTATTTCAAAGCACAGGTTCCTTGCAAGTTAAAGTTTAACTTTGGTAAGGAATAATTGCAATAACAAGTAGCTGCAATGATTTAACCAGTACTCGCTACGTTAGGGAAATAATTACACAAAATTTAGTGGGTTTTTTACAAGATTCTAATGATTGGCCAAAGCTATTAAAACTTAGCATTGATTTCCTGTTTCATACAACAAATGTTGTTAATTGTTCTCCTCCACCCTAAATTCATCAGCACACTAGGTATTTTCTTTTGTCTGAATAAAATGACTCTGTATTTCAACCATTGATGCTTACTCGTAAAGCTGAATTACCTGATTGCTCCCCACTTATGAGAGGGCAGTGAATATGCAGATATTCCCTAAGGAAGAATGGTGTTACAGCTTATTGGCCCAAATGTCAGGATAAGTTCCTCATGCTCTTCTTCAGAGTAGCATTCTTTCTTGGAACTGTTTCATCTTTACATTGGAGATAGGATTTAATAAATTAATGTGAAACATTAAGATGAGAGAGGAGAGGAGAGGAGAGAAAAGTTACTTCATCATCTGGATTTAGGAATCTGACTCTATACAGAAGTAAGTACTTGCTGTGAATTGAAAGAAGAGCAAGCTCTGAATGGCTCTCTGGAGGCTCAGTTGATGGTATACAAAGCCTTGGCTCATAACTGAATTAGAATGCCTAAAGCTACACTGTAAATCTCATTTCCCTAAACTACAGATTGTGCAGTAGTACATTGCAGAGCTAGTGGGAGAAATAGTTCATGACTACCAGCATTCACCACCACAGTATCTGCATGCTTTAAGGGTATGAACGTGAGATATGAGAAGTCAATAAGGTTGAAAGAACGTGTGGTTTAAAGCCTTCAGCTTTAAATTCCAAGGAAAAGCAGTTGATGGAAGAACTGCACAGCAGCACTGTGTGATGCCAGGAGGCAGTTCTTTAAACAAGCCAAAATGCAGTTCTCTGTCTTTAAAGCTAACCACCTAGAAGAGCTGAGGAGGGGTTTTTCTACAAAGTCTGTACTGATTAATAGTCATTTTTTAGTTACCGTTACTTTTGAGCATGGAGACTTCAGTGCTACTGTGGCTGTAACCTGCCTGCTGTGTTTGTACACAAATAGGGGGACATTAGCAGGCAGCCTATAGGAAGTCACAGCCAGTCCCTTTTGTCTCAATGATACATTGATTTCGGTTATATTGTGAAGCAGACCAGGTTGGGACTTATCAATAATACTTTTTTTGACAAAAGCAAAACTGTCAAAGCCAAAAGTCAAACTGTCAAAGTGTGTGTTTGATAACCAGTTTATCCTTGGTTTGTCTCTGGGATCACAAAGATCTCCCATCACTGAGAAGTTATATTAAGCTAGAGCTGTCTTAAAGGGAAAGCTTGTATTTACTTGAGCATCATGTATCACCTTGGATTTCTTATGTTACAACTGATTTTCCTGTTAATGAAATATTTTGAAGTAAGGTTCCTCACACAAAAGCTTGAAATGGGTAGGTGTCAAAATCTCTGAGTCTTTTCACACAAGACAACAATTCTTAAGAGGCATCATCTTCAAGAGAAAATATTTTGGATAGGATGCTAAACCCCAATTTCTTAATGTCTTTTTCTTAAGGGTAGAAACACAGCACTCAGATCCTGGCCAGGCTCTAGCATTACTTTTAATTCCCTATGGGTCACAAATACAGATTCTACTCTTCTTAACTCTGAACTCCTGTGGAGAGTTGATAGCTGAACTGTTTTATATTGCAAGGTACAATTGATTGCATTTCAGCAATAACTGTTGTTTCTCTGTGCCCTCTGCCTTGTATGTTTGTCATTTTAAACAATGTCATAAATGCCTTTTGGAAGGTGTTATGGAAGCCTAAGATTTTCTGGATTTATTGATGTTTCAGTTGCTCACTCTTTCATATGCTAGATGTTCTCTTTTAGATGGACAGGTATACTAGTCTTCGAAAGACTTACTATAATCAACTTTCAGATGTAATTTGAGTCATGCGATAAGTAGGTTAGAAACAGTAAATGAGAAGTGATACCTTATAAACTCATGGATTGAAAACCAACTACCAGAGATGAAGTTTGCCCTGTGGCACTTCATGCAGTAGATTAACTTGCTGGGAGACTAAAGAGAACATCAAGATTAATCTGCTCTTGTTGGTGAACCTTGGAGATTGTCCAAATTATGACAGCTACAGTTGCTGGGATGTAGAAATGCTGAGGCTTTGCTGTGGGCTAAAAAGAAAATGACAATAAAACCTACCCTCCAACATAGTTTGTATGTTGTAGATCTGTGGACATAGCTAAATGGAAGACGCCTATATTTCAATGTAGAATAATGAACAAGGGCAGACACACTCTCTCTCTAAGATGTGGCAAGTAACTTTCTAACAAATAAAAATTTGACTGCAAAGTGCAGACAAGAAAGATTGCCAACCTAAGTGTGTCTCCAATCTCCCTCGGTGGGGAAAACTGGAATGTGTAGCTTGCCCAGCATCGCTGGAACCTCTGTTAGGACAGGGGCCAAAATCAGTCTCAGAAAGTCTTGATCACGTTC
Organism: Athene cunicularia; assembly: GCF_003259725.1. Classification (NCBI taxonomy): domain Eukaryota; kingdom Metazoa; phylum Chordata; class Aves; order Strigiformes; family Strigidae; genus Athene; species Athene cunicularia. The sequence goes on from NW_020799097.1 coordinate 81,494,763, forward strand.
TTACTCTGCTCATCAGCTCTGCCCTTGAAGCAGGCTAATTGAAACAACAGGCCTTTTGAACAACTTAAAGCTGTAAGAATGGCATGTGCTCTGCTCCTGCAAGGTTAGTGTGTGCATCTGCTTTCCTTAACTGAGAATTGAAATACCAACATAAATGCTTTCCCTTCAACAGCTTTTTGTGATGCCTATTTAAAACACTCTCATCTTTTGGTACCCAAGGCAGCAGACAGAGGTAAATGCTGCCTTCTTCTCACCATGCCCCATACTGATAGTGGGTATAGCAGCAGAGTGCAGATGTTTTCTATTCAGATATAAATATTCAACACCTGCTTGTTCCTGTTGACTAGGGGGAAAATTGAACCTTAACCCATCCAATTACCAAACCCACTTAGACTCCTTATTTCTCCAGTAATCATGGGAATGTGCACAATGCCAAATTTCTCTGCTGCTCACAGTGATCAAGTTGGGAATAGCAACATTGGCTGAAGGGTTGTCTTAGCACTTGGAAAAGTGAGGATCATCTTGCAGATCAGCTTCAGTGTAGAACATTGAACCTTATGCTCTAGGTAATTAACTCTTTGAGCATATTTGACTGTAAGGTAAGAATCTTGACAAGAAAACAATCTATTAAAAATTTTGTGCAATGATGTAGCAAACCCAAGAGCAGTTAAAAGAAAATCAGAATTCCTTTATTCAGCATGATTAATAGGCATGATGAGATGTATACAGCAATGCAGTGAGGTTATTAATGAACCCACCTTTGCAAGTGAGATAATTAAGCAAACTAGGATTGCATTACAAACATAGTAGAGCTAATTGACTCAAAACTTTTTTTGAGCTCACAGGGGTGTCTTCCTGCTGCTGCAGTAGGGTATCATAAAATTACCTGTGGGTAATTGTATCTGAGCTTCCTTAATGCTTCCTTCGCTGTTGTTACAGCTGGCTGAACCAGTGCCTTTGCGGTTTGAGGAGGAGATGACTAAGAGAAATTCCACAGCATTAGTTCAGAGTCTTTTCCCTGGGATTGTAGAGTGGGGGAATGTATTGCAAACAAATTTTCTGGGCAAGGAATAAAGGCTACATTTCCCATATGAGGGGGTAAAGCCCTAACAATACAGACCAGAATCTGAAAGTCCATCTGCTGACTGTGTAGAAAGGGATAGCTTATGGCAATGGTGCTGCTGCTGGGGACCCCAGGACCTGACCCTGGAGTGGAGGGAAATAGGAGGCGCACACATAGCTGGGTGAAGGGTCCAGCTTCTTTCCCTGGACTGTGACTGAGGGGATCCCTATTGTGTCAGCATGGATGTATAATACCACTACCCTTGTTTTGAACAGTTTGTCTGAGGCTACAAGAAGGAGGAGAGGCCCAGTTTTTCTGTCTTGCTGGTTTAGTTCCCTTTTAAAACTTTTTCAAAGTGCCTCTGTACAGATAATCCTCTTGAGAAGTTCACTAAAGTGTAAGTAAAGATACCAGTCCCTAAACACATGCTGCATAAATGCTTCTGGGGATGAATTAGTATGGAAATCCCTGTTTCAAAATACTTTTGAGCTTCATCTCAGTGATTTTTTTTTTTCTAAAACAAAAAAGAATGAAGAAGCATAAAATTGCTACAAATGTAGCTTTGTAGCTCTAAAAAGTTCCAAAAAAGAGCCTTTTGTAGCTGCATAAAGGTCTCTAGTTTCCTTGAAGCTTCAGTCCTGTGTTTTAGCTCTGGGAATACAAGACTAGTAATTAAGGTTAAAAACTTGGCAGTCTTGGTAGTGCTATGTAGATGCACAAGAAGCTGGGATTTGAATCCTGAGAAGTTATATAAATCACTTACTCTACCCACTTTCCATCTCTCTTGTCCAAGCTAAGTGATCTAATTTTCTTTCCAGCATCTGGCTATTCTGTTTCAGTCTGCCAGCTTGGTTGGAAACCCCCTCCTCTCCATAAAGAAATGAGTGAGGAGAGGCTGGAAGTCAGCAAGCAGAGCTGGCAAAGAAATCCCCCTGGGTCCTTGCCACCAGGATAGGTCCTCTACATATACTTCAATTCATCGCTTGCAAAAAAAGTTAATGGACTAACAGAGCAAATAAACTGCACAGCTTCTCTTCTCAGATGTTAAATCAAAATACTTGCGAAAACCCATCCCCTGGGGCAAACACCCATTCAAATGATGAGCTTAATTGCTTATAGTTATTATTTCTCATCTGAAGAGGATTGGCTTACTTGAATTTCCATAGGTAGAAGGTGGAAGTACATGCAAGTATCATCATTTTGTGGGAAAAAAAAAAATGCTTTTTGAGAGTTTTTCAGACTTTTTCTTCCTAAAAAGCCAGTTATTTTAAAAACACTTGTGATATAATACATTGCTTGTGCTTTTAAAAGATCATCAGGAGGACTTGTCAGCAACAACTCCTTGTGTGTAAAAGGAGAGAAAGCATGGAATTGATGGCTATCTCTGGCATATTGTTTGATATCTGGAGGAGCTTAACACTGTAAGATGTTAGGTTTGGGTTCACATTTGTGATATTTGATCTCATGAAAATGTAGAAATTAAGCTCAAGAGACTGAAGGCAAAATTTTTAGAGATATAGTGTAAGTCAAAAATTATTTTATATGCTGAATTATTTAGAAGCTGGTTTGACTGTTAAGCTTCTTGTGCCCACTAGATGTCACCAATGTATGCTGTTCCACATAAAAACTACCTCTATTGTTGCTTAAGAGACTGATCAACTGGAAGATTTGTTAAAATTTGTGGTGGTGGAGAGGTTGGGGTTTATTGATAAATGGGCAGGTAGCAGATGAAGCCGTGGCAGGCAGAGGGTTGTTGCATGGAATAAAAGCAGTATGTTATCGTTTTGAGTAAGGAAGTGAACCTTCTCTGATAAGCCTCTGCCACGTGCTTTGTAAACTCTTTCACCTCTTCCCTAATTCTTTCCCAAGACATTCATAATTCACAATTAATGTAATGAAAAGTGTGATTTCCTGAACACTCCTGATCATCCAGAATCGTCTGAGGGAGCATATGTAAAGGTTTGAAAAACGCTCACACTCCTCACTGTTACTGATTTTTACCAGTGCTGTATATGGGATTGGGTAATGGTGTTACTTAGCTCCAGCAATGTCAGGGAGCAAGCTTAAGCAGAGAAGCAAGTTTAAGCAGAGGAGTATGCAGTACAGGCTGTCTCTCTTAAACAGTGAAGCTCTAGTCTTGGACAAGTTCCTTTAGCCTTTGCTGCATCCTCCAGAGATTAAGAATGGCTTGAGGAGATGCCATGAGACTGAATTATCTCAATTTTCCAATTAGTTGCCCTTTGATTTGAAGAGAAGAGCATTAGGCTTAAGGGTAGTAAAGGGCTTTTAAATATGGACAGGAATATTAAAGTATTTTTATTTGAAGGAACAAAAAGAATGAGGAAAATGGCAGAATTACCCTCTTCTATAAATTGAATAATTTTCATAAATTTCTTTTGGTGAAGACTTTCTTTAGTGAAGGAGAAGGGGGTGATCTTGCTGAAGCCCCCATCTGGACACAGGGGATATGAGTTTACCTTAACTTCTTTTATATGACTTTGGAAGCAAGGTTCAAGGAAGAGACTTTAAATACAGTTTACAAGAGAAAAGAAGCTTAGCAAGGTTCTGTTTGAGGAAACCAAGTGCTCAGACCACTTTTTTTCTGTCAATGCCTTCGTCTCCTCGCCTAACTAGTTCAGATCAGTTCTGTCTCCTAACCTTTGGCCCCTCTTGAAGCAACCATAGCTATTCTTTACTACTTTTCCATTCTACCAACAGAAAATTATGTAATGTTACTATTAAGTTGCAAAACTCATTCAGCCATGCAGGCTGCTTATCAGTGCTTGTTATGCCTTGCAGGTATGCTGTTATGTCCTGGCTGCTCTCAAAAAGGCACTTTTTCTTGATTGCTGGTTTGTGGGGGTTTTTTCACTCCTTTAAGGGCTTCTGCAATGCTTTCAGATTTACTTCATTCTGTGGAGGTATTGAAGAAAATGGACTTTTCTTCTGTATCTTCATTTCTAGAAGGAAGAAGATGCAGGTATATCTGTTAGAGCATGGTGGTAACCTGTCATATTTTTCCCTATGCTGAAATCTGACATGGGTTGACAGAGAAAACAGTACTGGCCAGTACAGTAGATCACATGATTTATCTTTTTTTACTTTGCATACCACTGTGACCTTCATGTGTCCTTAGAAGCAGGTCAGGCTGTAGTGCCTCTGGCAGCACTTTTCTCTCACCCATAAATAGCAAGCCAGCAATTACAGAAAACCATGGTAATTTGAATTGATAATATCAGCTTGGTATATAATTCCACAGCCACCCAAAAGAATAAGCTTTAATGACTTTCTGCAATTATCTCATCTTTTATTATCACTTCTGTAAATACATTCCACGTTGTTTCCATGATTAGTTAATTCTTAATATATGCACGGACGTTGTATGCCTTGTGTCATTTTTTTGTATGGTTTTCAAGAACAGACTGATCAGGTGCTCGTAGGAGCGTGTCCGCCATCAGCAGTTAATGTTGCAGTGCTGACAAGCCATACAGTAAAATTTTCTCAAGGTGTAATTCTTCTCTACGTAGCAGTAATTGTCCTTGCCAATTTTTGCCAGAACTGGTCTCCACTGCATATGCCTCTGCTTGTGTTCAGTAGCAGTCTATTTCAGTAAGTGTTCTGGGGGCATATGTCACTCACACCCAAAGTTCATAATATTCCTGCACATATACTGTGCCTTATGTTGCCTTTTGAGGTGTTGGTAGAAAACTTGCTCTGTATTTTGGTGTAAAAGCATGCAAGGATGATACCTTCATTTTAAGCCTTTTATAGCAGAGAAATCTCTTCTCGAGAGGACATTCCAGCTCCTTTTCTCTGGACAAGGACATGGAGATGAGCACAGGCTGACAAGATGGATATGAACTTTCCTCCAGAGTTCAGTATGCCTGCATGCCTCTGCATTACTTGTATCTTATTTTTGGTCTTTCTCCTAGCAATATTATTTATATGACCTTTAAGTTATCTCTCAAATTTCAGTTCTGCTCCTTGAGCCCTGTCAAATGCTTTCTGCAGCCTTTCATTCTGATCTGTTCTTGTCCTTTCAGGATGCTTCCAGTAGATAGTTTGCCCTGTATTCCTTCAGGAAGCTGTGATACATTCTTCTAGGGGAAAAAAAAAAAGCACCAGGAACAGATTAACTACAAAGTAGTTTGTAACAGTATTTGTTCCCACATGGCATATTGGAAGTGCATGTTGAACTCTCCTTATCTAGGGGAATGTGCCAGAACCATCAAAAATTGTTTAAAAATATTGAGCTTCAATCATAACGATAAGAATGTTCTGCTAGTTGGATGCAATTGTATTTGCTAAATGTTTCAAGTCCTAAATATTTACCTCAATGACTTACTACTCCCTGCTACATTTTGTAAATTCAGTTAGTTATTAAATTCGGTTAGTAAACTTTTGAAAAATATTTGTAAAGTTAATGACAAAGGACGTTCCCAGCAACATGAATTACTGGGCAGTGGAGTGCTTAAAATCTACCTGTCCCATTAAAGATATCTGAGAATTAATTTTGTGTAACATTTTTTGATTTAGAGAATGCATACAATAAAGGAACAAATCCAGAACTAAGCACCCTTTAAAAAAACCAAATAAATCTAATTACAGCTCTTTATTCCCAGATGTAACAGACTCTTCAGCTGTGATTTTGGTTTTGTTTGTTTTCTCACTTCAAAATCAAATCATTCCCACAGTAGGAATTGGATACTTCATATCCATTCTCAGTTTTTCTGTTTTTTCCTCTAAATTCTGTATTTTTTCATAACCTGGTCTTATCTGGGTGATGCTTGCTTCTTATGAAAGAGTTAATCAGGGGTTTTCAGCACTTGTAGACAAGGTTCCCCCATAGAAGTCTGCCCTGCCACCTGTGCTGGCTCCTGCTTTACAGCATTAGTGCATTTGCTGGGTAGTCCTCACTGCACATGGTTCCAAACACATACAAGATTATTAATTTTTTTCCAGTGTTTTCCAAATGCTGGAGATGTTCACACTCCCATGTCTTCCACGATTTTTTTGCTTCTCAATTCCTAGCAACCGGCTTTGTGAGGTATCTTCTGCAGTTCTTTGCTCTGTGGTAACTCTGTTTTTCAGTTTCCTTTCTTACAGGTGCTTCTCACTGAGTGTTTTTCTTCTCTGCTGAAGGAGTCAACAGCTTGACAGCCCTTCCCGTGGAAAAGCCTGACCCTTTAGCTGTCTGGTGTCACTGTGAATCTTTGATACGTGATTAAGGAATCTGTCACACTGACTTAATTTAGTCACAAATACATAGCTGTAAAACATTAAAAGGGCTTTTCTGTTACTGACCTTCCAGCAGTTTCCTTTCTTTAGGAAAAGAGTATTTCTGAAACTTGTTTCTGCTGGTGTCATAGTGTCGCTGGCATTGACTCCCTGAGCCGGCTGGCAACTGAGCCTGTTGTGGGGATGAGTCACTCTGTCTCCTCTGCGAATCCCACTCCTCCTGCAGCTCTGCTGGTGAGCAGTCGCTGCTGCTAACAAAGCAACTCCACCCTGTCCCCCTCCTGCAGCTCCCTGCGCCCACAGCCAAAGACCTTCAGCTCACTTCGGGGCTGTAGGTACTGTTGTGGGAAGCAATGTGAGAAATTACATGTGGCCTCTCCACTCTCGCAGACTGCAGATGCTTCCCTGACCTGAGACTTACTAGATTTGTGAAGTGATTCACTGATGAGTGTAAAAATAATTATTGTTCAGTTAAAGCCAGTGGCATACAAAACAGTTATGAGCGTGGTGTGTGCGCACCGGAGGAAAATGTTTTAATAGGTTACAGGACTGTACAATGGTCAGAATGAATTGAGCAGCATGGGACTCACCGCATAAGATGAAGACCATAAAAAGAAATAGAGTTTGTCTACAATGCTTCTTTGTAATTTACAGCACTTTCTGTGTAGTAATAGAGGAATCTTTTTAGAAAGCTAATTAAAAATTTATCTGTAACGATATTTTTTTGAAAGGGCTTGAAATGTTTGAGTGCTAAAATTATTGAAGATGTGTTTGAAGAAGAAAATTATACTACTTTAAGGAAGAGATTTCTTCTGGGAGTTCCTCATGGACTCCTTTTTTGCAAGCATTAAAGCTCTGTAGTCTGCTTTTCCTCAGCACTTTATAATAGTTTTGCACGGCATCACATCACAGTCTTAATATGAAATATTAAAATGCACATTTCCACAATTTTTAAATGGAAAAAGTTTGTTGTATAACTCTTACATGGTTATGCCGATGTAGTGATTAAACTCTGTTGAAAAGTTTCTAGTAAGTTTTCAGAGCTGCTGCAAATAAAGTTTTGTTTTTCATAAACCTCTTTTTTCTCTTCACTTTGCTGTCCCATGCTACCTCCTCCCACTTCACTTAAAATTGAATCATATATTCAGCATATGATTCAACTTGTGCAACGTAAATATGCAGGAAATTAATGACTTCTTGACAGGAGGTCCTCACAGAAGAATGGATACGGAATGCAAGAACCAGTTCATCTTTAGCCCATATTCTCTGAGGACATTTTTCTTCCCAGTGTGTGTAGGAACAATTGTACGAGGTGGTAACACATGAATGGCATCAGCTGTGCCTGTGCAGGCTGCCGAGTGGGACCTGATGGGCATCCCTGGGCTGAGGCTCTCCCTGTGCCCCTGGCTGCCCTTGGCCAGTGCTGAATGAGTGGATGTTCTCTCTCACTCCCCCTGTGCCATAAAGCCCCCGGCAGTATGATACCAGTGTCTCACAAAGGAGACAGTGACGTTTCTAAGTGGCAGAATTACTGTCTCTGTTGCAACCACTGCTGATATCCTCTATGAATACAGTGAGATACACAGAGCTGGTAGATGTCAGAGACATGCAGAGGAATAGCAGCCTATCCTTTCCCCTATTTGCAAAGAAGTGCACAGCCCCTGATAAGAACGCGGTGCCAGAGTGAGATAATCAGCTGCAGCAAAGATGAAGGCTAGGTATTTGCAGTTGTCTGGCTCTCCCTGTCCCTGATAAAAGACAAAATTATTTCTCAAGGAGAGCAGACTAAAGGAAAAGGTTAATGGACTGGTATCCACCAGAAACTTGCCAGTCTCTCTTCTGAACCCAGCTCTGCTTTTGGCCTCCATAATATCCTGGGACAGAGATTTTTAAAACTAAATCTTAAGTTATATAAATATTTATCCCTTTCTAATAATTTTAAGCCTAAAGCCTGATATCATCACTAGGTTTTCCATAATTTTGTATTGTGGTTATAACAAAGCAGTCCTTCCTTGCTTTCTGTGGCCATTAAGAAGTTCAGGCAACTCCATAGTCTACTTCCACCACTCATTTTCCAAGATGAAAAGCTTTGCATCAGCTAAAGCAATGCTGCAGTGGCTAAAAGGTTGAGTCAAATGCAGCAGAAGCACAACTCTTTTTGGTGTTTGTCAAGCTATGGGGCCTCAGAAACAGCCTCTGAAAGGTGAATGAGCAGCTCTGCCTTCCAGCACTGGGCTGTACAGTGGGGGCAGCCCAGTGGCAGGAGCCACAGGAGAGATGCTCGTGCTGTGCAGTGGCTGCAGAGCTGTCCTCCTGCAGCTGCATCTGATTCAGAGGGGCAGAGAACTGCAGAGAAATATACTGTGAACCACCAGCTATGACCAGTCAACGAGCAGTGTGAGGCTGGAGTGCCCTTAATGGAGACCTTTGGAGGGCTGCTGGCAAGCTAATGTGGAAGGAGTGAGAAGGATCAGTTGCCACGACAGATGTGACAGGAGACAAAAATTACGTGAAGGAGGAATACTTATTACCCAAAGGCTGACTGAAGTGCTGAAATCTGAGAAATGCTGTTTGCTTGTCAAATGAACAAAAGCAACACTGCGGGGTTTTTAGTAAGGTTGTTTTTAACAAGAATCTTTGTTCAGATGAAACTGGTGCTCCTACTTGCTGCTTTGCAATAGTGTTCATGACCACTTCAGAAGCTTATATCTTCTATCAGATGAAGAGTCTAAATGGTCGTGGTGCATTTTCAAAACAGAGAATCATTAGATTTTAATGGAATTAATTTGTTTAAGGACTACAAAGGCTGGCAACTGTCACTGTGATTGACACTGGATTGTAATCTCTGGGAAAAACACAGATTATTCATCTCAGAGAAAGGGAGAAAATTATAGAATTGCATTTTCTTCACGTGCAAATAAATAAAAAGATCAAGCTAAACTTCACAGCTGACAATGTTATAGAGGCCTGTAACACCTTCTTCTGCCTCTGTGGCTGTCAGCATGACAGGAAACATGTTATTTAAATGATCATGAGATCTTTCCAGTGATTCTACAATATATTTATTGCCATCTTCTAAAATTTTCTCCTTTTCCTGCATAATGATTTCAGACATCGTGCTTTATGACTGACTAGCCTACAGCTTTAAAGAATCACCACTTTCCACTACCAGGCTTTAAAGGCAAAGATTCCCAAGCCAGGTTAGGCCAGCTGTCCTCAACAGCACCCTGTTCTGTCCCCACAATAAAAGACCTTACACTAAACAAACTGAAAAAGGTTCTTCCCAAGCTTCCTCTGTCAGAGGTCAGCGAGTGGTCTACAGGGGGAAGATGCATGTTACTAAACAGAATAGGCTGACCAGCTGATGCAAACACTGTGCTTGATGTATTGATGGTTCATTGAAATGAGGTCAAGAAGAAAAATTAGAATCTTCCCTGCTCAGAGTAAAACTCTGACCCTAAAAATAGCACTAAGAAGCAGCAAATATTTCACTGACTTCTATGGTGCACGACAAAGGCTAATGTAAGAATCCACCTGTGGGTGTCTTCCTATTGCAACCCCCCCACCCCCCCCAAATTTGGGCACATTTCATTGTTTTCTAAACCACCTGATAATATTATTTCAGTGTGACAAAGCAGAGATGATTAAAGGACACCTCTTTATTTAGAGAAAAGTGATTTTGAGGACTCAATTAGCCAGAGGTGAGAGGTATTGCTAGAAATGTGGCAGTGGAGGAGACAATGACACCTTCCCTCTTCTCAGCCCCAGGATAAAACAAACCTCTGGACTCATGGGTTTATGCCACATCGAGTCTGCAGCAGCCTGTGCTGGGGTCAGGAAAGGGCAGACAGCGGCATTGCTGCCAACACTGACCACTGCTGAGCTCACTAGTGGTATTGACATTGAAAATGTGACTGACAGCAGGTTATCATTGCAAACAGTGAGTGGGGAGGAGGGAGCTGAGCTGCTCCAGGGGTGACCTGGTTTGCCCCTGGCAGTTTGCAGAGAAGGGAGAATGTGTCCAGATGCCTGCTCCTGAGTGGGGACCCCTGACTCCAGCCTGCCCCCACTTCATCCTGAGCAAACCCACGTGTACTCCTGCATCACGAAACACACTGTGGAGCCCTGGCACAGCCACAGCAGGCTGCTGGAGCCAGGGGCAGGCTCAGCCCTGTGTTGATGGACAGCCATCTCACCCATTTTGTGCCCAAAACAGCCTGTGGCTTGCAAAACAGCTGTTGCCACTGCCACACAGCCCATAATAAAGATGAGTTTTCCAAGACTTGGGTTTCATCACTATCTGAAGCTTGAAACATTTTGCTGAATACAGCAGAAACTAATAGGAGCATTAACTCTAGAATAAGTTTGCAGTCTGAAACAGACTAGTGATTTCCTTCTATGCTTCCAGCTGAGCCAAACCATGGGACACACACCTGCATGATGCTGTGCAATTCTCCAGGTGCTGGAAAGGCAATTGTTTTGGTTTATTTTACTGTTGCTAATCAGTGTAAATGCAAATGCTTTCAAGAAGATTTCTTTGCAGCACAGATTTTCTAGTCGGCGTGAAGTAATCTAGCGACAGCAGGGTCAATCTGAGGGGAGGGTGCTGCAAAGCAGTAATTAATTAGTTTAATTGAAACAAGGTTGGGCTTAATGGTCTGTGGAGCTGGTGGTGGTGAGCAGGGCATACATAGCTGATGATTCCGTTGATCAGGGTGTGCTTCTTTCGCTTTGAAAGTCAAGGTATGTGTGCTAGTCTTGCTGGGGTGTGGTTTGGGGGTGCTTGTCTCTAGTACCCTTTAAGTCCTTGAGTCTGTGGACACTGAAAGATTTATGGGTTTACTGAGCTGCAGGAGTTTCAGTCTTCCATGCATCCCAGGGGAAGGTGTGAGGGTAGCTGGGCAACTCTTCTGGTGTACCCTGCTGAGGTTTTTTGTAACTGTTTTTCTGCTGCTTATTTTGTGCTCTCAAAGCCTGAATTCAGTCCTCTGGGTATAAAATTCTTCAAAGCAGTGTGTGTCTTTATGTGCACACACATAGTCATATATTTATACATGCACATTAAGCTGTGTGTCAGTATGTGCAAATGTATGCCGTGTCCACGGCTTTTTTAATCACTCAATGTTCTGAAAGGTCTTCTGCTACAGACCTGTAATGAATGAAGAATACTGTATTTCCCTGTGAAGTATTAAGCAATATCCTGTTTTCCTGAGCTGGACCTCTTGTCAAAGGATAATGTAGTTTATTTTCCATTTCTAAGAGTAAATTATTTTCTCTGATAGGAAATCATAAAATGGTTTGGGGGTTTCCCTCTTTAAAAATGCTGTAAACTCAAATGTTAAGAGGGTGAAATTTTGAGAGAGAGAAAGAGGGTAGAACAGAGGATGAAACAGTGAAAGAAGCATTAGCAATTGATGGCTTGCTTGTGAGCACAGAGGGAATGGTGTGTTCTAGCTAACAATAACGTGCTTGTACCCTTTTGAGTAGGCTTCAAGTTGGTGCCTGGATCCACACACGCTCCGTATTGAAGCACACTGGCTTCAGCTGGTCACTGTGGGGACCTAATTGCAGAGTCTGTGCACAAGCACAACAGAAAAACATGTTACAGTTCTTGTTTCTGTTCATTTCGCCTTTTCTGGTTCAGGATCTTGTCGCTAGTGGTAAACATACAAGTCTTGACAAAAGCGTTGCAGACTAAATCTTTAAATCATATGTGCTTCTGTGAGGTAGGGCTGGCAACCATCCAGCCCTTTTTGGGGTCATATCAGCGTGTCTGTACGTTGCATAGCACAGTAAATCTCAGTGGGAATGCTTAGGTGTTATTGCAATGCAAATATTGAATTACAAATATGCTCACAAGCACAAATATGCAATAGATGCTTTTTCACTTGAAATTAGAGCTGAGCAGTGCTCCTGTCTTCAAGCATGCGCACCACGCAACCGCTATAGCAGTACCAATCCTTCTGTGGAGGGAAGAAGGAAAATGAATATTCAACAATTGTTTTAGTTAAGCTGATGCTTCTGTGGACTCTGTTCTTTCTCTCTGGTTTATTCTTTGAAATGCAAATTTTTAAAAGGCAGAGAAATCAAGAGATGACAATCTTTTTCTCCAGGGTAGGAGGAATTTTTTAAAAAATAAAATTTTAAACCTCTGTTATCTTTAAGAATTTTTTTCTGTGGAAACACTAATCATATTTGTGGGGGAAGGGTGTACAGAAGTGTGCATGTAGCTAGAAACAAATCAGTTGAACTAGGATCAGAGCATCGCTTACTAGCTATAGGAAGACATCTGGTCTTTCCCCTATCACCTCAGTAACTGCTCAAAGTTTACTTTTCCACTGAGAAACTCCAGCAAGCTGCCAAAACGCTTCACCTTGTTAGCCTGAATAAGTGCACTTACAGTCTTGAGATTAGCCCTTTCAGTATTCTCTCCCTCTGTGTTGCTGACCCTAGTAGGGGCACAAGTTCCTCATAAAACGTGGTCGTTTCTGCTCAGTGCCGTCTTTCGCTGTCAGGCCCATCAGCAGTGGAGGGGAAGCCCATACCCAGGGGGCAGGGAGCCCTGCCGGGGTGCATGGCTGGGGCAGCTTCACACAGTGGGGCTGTGCCTGGGGGAGCTGGGCACTGCCATGTGCTCTGCCCAGCCTGGGCTCATGCAGCACAAGACCGTACAGGCAAGCGCTTGGGTGTTTGCTGGCAGAGTGACACATGTGTCCTCTCCTCTTCTGGTGCTGTGCTTGCCCTCTGCACTGCTGGCCTGTGGATGCTGTGGATAGCTGAGTATGGGCTAGTATTTCTCCAATATTTGTTTCTTGGCCTCCTAAATGTGTATTTTAGTCATCTTAAACTAGATTCAGGCACACCCTCTCTTCTGTTACTGGCTGTGCTGTGTTGCTGTGGTTCACCTGGTCTCGCTTTTTGGTATCCCACAGTGAATAACCTTCCTCCATCAGAGGAGATGCTCAACTGTCAGCAGCTTCTCTCAGCCTGTTGGTCTCAAAATGACTTGTGGTCACTTCTAGGAAGGCATTTAAGAAAAATACATATATGTTTTTGTTTCTTTCTCTGATAAATATAAATCTTTACTGTAGCTGAAAGCGAAAGCAGTAGATGTCTGAAAAGTGACATGTGCTGAACATTTGACTTGTCTTTCATAATCCTGGGGTGCTTTACTAAGAAGAAATAGGTATGAAAACTCAGTCCTTTCTGTCTTTTTGTCTGATTCATTTACTCTTACAAGTGAATGTTTTTTAAAACTGCATGACATCTGTTCTCGCCTATAAACTTACGCTAAAGAGGATAAAGTCTATATTCTTGTCATCCCAGAGATGCCAGATGTCTGTAAGATTATATAAAACGTAATAATTACACTTATTACTACTGAGCTGATCAGTAGACAAACTAATAAACCAACTTTCAGTAATGTATTACACAAAGGGACTCCAATTTTTTCCAATCGGTCTTCCTGAAAGATAAAAAATGTACAAGAGTTTTCTTTTCCTATATATAGAAAGCAAGGTCCAAAATGGTGGTTAAAAGAGTCCATTTTGTCATCATCTGGACTAGCATTACTTAGAGTATTGTGATAGAGAATAAAGATTCATTAGTCACTAATAATGTCTTGAGACCTCTGTCTAGAAAAGAGATTCTCTGTTTATGGGGGGAAAATGGCTACGTTGGATGTGTGGGTGTGTAGGTTGTATTTGTAAGAGTTGCTACTGGTTCTTGGTGTTGGGTAACAAGGTAGCTTTCTACCCAAAGCCAGCCTGATATAAAGCAAAATGTTTCCTAAAAAGAAGTACTTCACATTAGCTTCTGAATCTGATCACATTTGTACTGGAAAACAAATATAGGGGCTGTTCCATAGTCTGTTGTTAGTGAAAAGGAGAGAGCAGGAGCGTGAGGAGAGATGTGTATCTTCAGGTATTGTGTCTGGCACTACAGCAATGTTCTCTGAAGTGCTGTAGATTCAAAGGAATCACAGTGTTAGCAGCTCAGGAGAATAAGCTTCTTCAAACAAGACAGCCAGATTGCAGGAAAATAACAGACCCAATGGGCCTTAAATCTTTTCCCAAAAAATGTATTGGTGAGGGGGAAGAAAGGAAGATAGGGAATTATGTGGCTATTTTCTGGTATGTATATAGGCCACAACTCTTGTTTATCCAATGGGAGCTGAACCATACTGTTTTACTAGAACATAAAGCAGAGTCATAAAACTGGGGTTCCAGTGTAGCCCTGTGACCTTGGTCAGGTCCTATACTGCTGTTCCTTTAAAGAATGGCTTTACAGAAAGGGAAGGATTGGGAAAGGCAAATGGAGACTTTGCTCTTGTGAAGAAGTTTCTATTTCCAGAACGTCCCTTTCTACATCACCCAGAAGCAGCCCAGGAAGAGACAGTTGGAGTGCCCATCCATTTGCTGTGTGTGCAGACACAGTGAGATGGGGCAAAGTGCTGAGGTGATTCAGCTGCAAGTATCGTGTTGGCCTTAGCTGCAATCATCCATCCATTCAGCCACCAAATGGACATTTCTGCTTCTATATTTGGCAAGAGCCTGTATCTGTCTCTTGCTCTGCAGAGGCAGAGGGCTGAAGGCTTTGTCCCCTTCTGTTCTGTGGTTTCCATCTTGCCACTTCCACTGGACAGAAGGACTTTCTGAAACATCACAAAAGCATCATGGAATTTTCTTCTCCTCTCTGTGTTTCTGTTGTGTTTCTGACTTCTCTGCCTTTCCTTCCTTGATGATAAAGTCCATTTAGATGTAGGCACAGCCTAGGTGTTGCACCACAGAAATCAAATCAAGAGCCATCTCCAACGCTTGTAGGCAAAAGCCAGCACAGAACAGGTGAACTCATAATGATAGAAAGCGGAATTCTTGTTCTGTCATTAAAACTGTGATTAAGAATTTCAGTCCAAATCTCTTTGGGCAGTTATGCAGAAATTTGCTTCTTTTAGTCTATTGCCCAGGACCTCCAGGCACACACCAACAACCAATTTGTACTCTGTGCCCATTAGCATGCTGAAGTTTATCCTGTTAGAGATACAGCCCACCACCAGAGGAATGCTATGCCTCTCCAAATCTATTTAACAGTGATATAAAAGCAACCCAGGGTACTGGGTTCATCTGCCATCCATCACTTGTCTTAAACTGATTGAAAGATTATTCTGTGTTTTATTGCCCATGCTGGGGGACCTATAGTGATCTAAGCTTCTTAAACGTGCATGTTTTTTAAAAAAAGGAAAATAATAAGAGGAGCTGCTGTTGGGAAATAGACATGAAGACAACTATCTCCACACAAAAGCAAAGAGGTGTAGGACTGCAGGAGTGAAGTTTAAGCTAGGAGTGTGTGGTTGCAGTCACTCTTCCGTGGATTGTGGGTTCTCGCGGCTATGGCTGCTGTGTTGCTGCTCTTCTGCCTGTGGCTGCCAGGAAGGCTGTGTGTGCTAAATCTGGGGTTTGCAGCAGAGGGGGCTATCTCTTGGCCTCCAGAGACAATTATTTTAAGCATCAATTTTACACCTAGGCACATGGAAATTGAAGAGATGGCTGAATTTTTAATTATTGTTCTCATGTAGGTTACTAGAGTTTTGAGAGAAGGTCTTTGTTCTGCATATTCTTTTGTTACATGGGAGACTAGGTGCCTTGCTCTACAGCCAGTATCCTTCTGTCAGTGTTTGGAGGAGGGAGGCTCACATAAGAAAACTGTATTGTTCTTTGCATGGTAACAACCTAGAAGAAAGAGACTTTCTGCCTTGACGTACGTGGAGCAAGCACAAATATTTTTTCCCCAGGGAACTGAGAGTGTTAAGTCTCAAGCACAACAGGACTGCATTCTGACAAGTTTCAAATGCTGTTATAATACTGTACCACTGTGACTGTACTAAAGTAGCTGCTACAAAGCTGTATTTAATACCCAATTATGTAAGGTATAACTAAACATTTCAAGGCATTATGATGTTCCTGCAGGGCTTCTAAACTCTCCGGAATACGCAACTGCTTTTAAAATCTTCAAGAACTAATATTCTGGGATTTGTGGGGTTTGTGGCTTTTTTAGTTGATGGGTTTTGTTGTTTGTTTTGAGGTTTTTTTAACCAGCTACAGAATGACTGCACTAGTTTAATGGGAGTTAGTCTCCTGTGAATTTCTACTTATATTACAGAAGAGAAGAAGCCCAAAGTTTCTTGTCAGTACTTTGCAATGCCATTAGTTTCCCTTTCACAATTCAGGAGCAATTTAAAAGCCTATGGGCATTCTAATGGCGGTTGTACAATGCTGGTAGAAAAGTCACATAAGCTTTAGTTTGAGTATACAGTGAACAGCATCTAGAAAGGTGTCATTCTTTCTACTTGAGTCAGTAAGCCTGCAATCATATCCTGAGCTATTTTGCACATGGTACTTATCATCTATTTGCTATGATTCTTTCCTTGGTGTAAGGTGGAGGAGCTTCTCCCAAGCCTTCCAAATTCAGCTGTCCAGAGAACTAAAGACTTGCTCAGGGTTTGATGCAGAATTCAGGTTCAGCTCAGTGCTCACCTGTGCTTTCAAGGTCTGTCTGGTGCTTTGGCCACAAAACCAGGACTCAAGAAAAAAACTGCACTAGGTAGATTCTCATGTAAATTTGTTGAATTTCCCTGGATGTTTCGACAATGTTCTGATTTATATAATTTTGGGGGTTTTATGTACAGATTTTTAGAAGTGCTCAACTAATCTTTTTAATAATATTGGAATGAAATTGTTTTCTCTTTTTGTGAAAGTTTCCAAGGTATTTGCTTTTCGGTCTGTTTTTGAAAAGAAAGCGCACTTTGAAGTCCAGGCATTTCCTCAGGGAGAGGGAAGCTCCTTTTTCAATCAGTTCTACAGAGAATGATCCTCTTGGAGCCTTGGAACCAACTCCCTCTTGTCACAGATACAGACGTAAAAGCAAAATTGGTAGAGATAAATTCATCATTTCATGATCCTCTAATTCTTAATCTCCTCTGTCCCCTCCAGCCACTTCCCCAAACTTACTAAAATTAAAGCTCTTTGGAAGAAGAGTCTTAGACTGACCTTTTTCTCTCTGTGCCATTGCCGGAGCGGCAGAGCTGGGGGAGATGAAGGTACACAATATACTGAACCATTTTTAGGCTGCTGGACTCTGCTCCCTATTTGCTCTTTGGAAAGCTTTTTGCAGGTTCGTAAATGAGAGGTCATGAGCCAAAAGCAGAAACATACTCGAGCAACATACAGAGGATCTTGAAAGCTGTGTTCTTGAGAAATGATTCATTGTACTAACACCCATCATACCCAAAGTAGTAGTGTGCCATCATGACTTTCCCTTCTTAGCACCTATTAAAGAGAATCCCTGGGATAATCCTTTAGAGATAATGAGCAGAATGATGGTAGTCATAGAAACTGCTGCTTAAATATCTGTGTTTTGTACAAAATCCAGAGTATGGCTAATTACACAACTGATGGAAGTCTGTTTCAGCGTTGTTTGAAACACTGCCATTTTATTAGCTCTAAGCAAGTTTTCTGTTCAAAAATGGTATAACTACATCTGTTCTTTAGCTGGGCTTCTTGGTAGTGAAATTAAGGGGAATTTCTAAACACAGTGCTTTCCCTCTATTGGTAAAGGGCCTCTTGAATAAATCTTATTCAAGGACAAAAAAAATAATTGAGGTGGCCATAGAAATATGTGTTTTATACATGTACCCATTGTATCATAAATAGGACCTGAATTCAATACATCATGTTTAAAATGGCTTTTTACAGTGAGGGTTCAGATCTGTTGCTCTGACAGCTGTAGATATGCTGGTCAGGTGTCCTTGTAGCTTCAGGCTGGGAGAATGGACTGATTTTCATCACACCTGCTAAATTATGCAAATGTTAGAGGATACTACTTGGGATAAATGAACATGGTGATTGGGCACATTTAATGAGCCTTGGCTACAAGGACTTAAGACTTTTTGACCTCTTGCGAAGTTCGTCATGTTTTTAATTCTCTTGCATAGCCCAGTACAGCTAACAGACTACTAAGTGCAGTTTTATACCAATGTCCCGAGGCCAGCACAAGGGAGAGATCAACAAACTGGAAAGAGCCTGGCAGAGTGTGGCTAAAGTAGCCAGAAGAGAAGTGAAGGAAGGGTCTAATTGCTGTCGCTCAGTGCCTGATAGAGTATTGCAGAGGAGATGCAGCCAGGCTCTTCTCAAATGTGCAGAACAAAAGGACAAGAAGCAATTGTCACAAAGTGCAGAAGGGAACTGCTTGTATTGTGGTGAACTACTTAAGCACAGGAACAAGTGCTCAGAGGGCTCTCAGTCCCTGGGAACTTTCAAAACTCAGCTAAACCGAGCCCTGCACAACCTGATATGACTTTGAAACTAGCCTTGCTTTGAATAGGAGATTGAGCTGCAAGATCTCCAGAGGACTAGCATGTATTTTTCTGTGATTCTGTAAAAATGAGGCAAGGAAAAGGGAAGTTACTTCAGGCTGCGCAATAAACTTGTGTCCAAGTCAGGAAAAGAGATTGTACATTCCTCTAGTTTAAAGCCATTGTTGCACTGAATAGCCTGTACTGCTTTTCTGGCCCGACAATATTTCCCTGATGAGCTTTACTTCAGAGCATTCCTGATCTAATTTAACAAACAGGTTTTTGTTCTCTTTTATAAAAATAAATGAGGATGGGTAAGAATATTTAAACTTTGCTGCTTCAAGAGTATCTTAAAGAAGAGATGCTTTTAAGCCCTGTGCTTTTCCCTACGGCTTTGTTGTGAAACTGTCCGTCTTGAGTAGGAGCTCCCCTACGTTCAAAAGAAAGTAATCTTTTTCTCCAAAGACATTTTTCTTCATAAATAGTAATAGTTAAAGTGCATCTGCATTCCTAGAAATTATATTTCAAACATAAATAGTAAATATATTCAAATGCTAATATTTTCCTGGCATAATCTATATCTTGGTTACCTCTAGTGATGCCATGGAAGTTTTTATTAGCAGACAGAAAATCTGTCTTTTTCCTGCAGTTCATGAGGTGGCTGGTGTTATTTCAACTGTTGTTGCTGAATTTTAGCCTGAACGGGATCTTCTAGGTGTCAGTGTAAATTGCAGCAAAGTGTTGGGTATGTATGTGGGTTATTTTTTGCTGTATTAAAATATTCCATCAAATAGAGCCCTATGAATCTGGGTTAGTAATAATGAATATTATCAAAATTTATTAAGACAATTGGTAATAAAGCTGCAACATCTCTAAAAGAACCCAACAAAACCCCATTTGTATTGACTTTAATGATTTTTATTATCAGGTTCCTGCAGAGGTTTCTCATAAGCTACATTTGCTGAATTCCCCCTTTACCTATAATACAGAATGTGCGTGTTTACCACTGGCCAGCCCCTTTTAGCTGGCATAATAATTCTTACCCAACCATCTGCACTGATCAGCCTCAGGAAATATAACAGGTTTGCTTTCTCCACTTTGGCTGCACCACAGTGTACTCTAAAAATAAAATAAAATAAAATCATAAATTCTACAGATTCAAAGAAACTAAAAGAAAAAAAATAAGTAACTTGCTCGGTGATCAGGCTGCAATCCTTGCAGCATTTGCTTGTCTCTGGCAAAGGTCTCAATCCTGAAAAGGGAGTGATACCATGCAGGGCTGTAAGCCTGTTGGTGAGGGAGCTGGTGGCAAATCTGGCTCTCGCCTCCTGGGCGAAACCAGGGACAGGCCTGACCACTCTGTCTCTCAACATGCCTTTCTGCCTCCAGCTTTGGAGATGCCGTGTAAGGTCATCACATTTGATTTGCTGCAGGACTTTGAGCTTTCTGCAGCATTTAGAAATCTAAATACTTAGTTTAAGCTCTCTGAAGGGATACATTGCATCTTCAGTCCATTCATCCTGCAAGCACTTTTGCACCCTGCTTAACTCTTTATTTAAGAATACCTGTTCCTTAAAATCTTTGAACAATTACAGCTTGAAAGAATACTAAATTTCTCCTCAGGGCCACTATTCCATCAACTGGAAGGCACTCTGAAAAGCCATCTTATGAGAAGGGGACATTCTGCACAGAGCATAAGCTTTTGAGCTGAGATGTAGGGCAGCTAACGGGTAACATCACAGAGTACTGTAGGTTTAAAAGTTATTCAAGAACACTTTTTCATGGCTTTGTCTTGTCTGAAACTGTTTAGGATATTCCTTCTGTGGATCTAAGTACCGTGAGGTGACCCAGAGCTTACTGACCTCCTGGTTTTACTGTAGGGTAAATACTAGAGAAATGGCAGGTATAAGCTGTGAACTTTAAAAAGCTAGACACAGCTGCATGGTGTCTAAAGTAAGCTTTCTCTTGGTGTCAGTATGGAGAGCAAGGCTTGATTTTTAAATTTTTTTAATCCCTCACAGGTGATTGCAATAAAATTGAATCCTGACGCTGAAAGTGGTTTTGTTGTGTTTTTTTTTAAATTTTTTTAGAAATTATTTTTGTTTTATTTCTCAAAGGGTGGCGTGTGTGTGTGTGTTTTCAATTATCCTAATTTACTGAGGCTGAACTGCACCCATGGCATCTGTGAAGCATTAATGTTGAGTTACTTTAATGACATGCATAATCACTTTGACACAGACAAATACACATTAGGGGGAATAGATTTAAGCCTGCTTTTTCATAGGGAATAGCCCTTCATTATGGAGTAAACTCCTTCACGATCAACTCAGTCAAACTTAGGTAAGTTACATGGGGGAAGCCATACTGAAAAATAACTTTCTAATGGACTTTATTGGCTGCTGAGAAGTTCTTGTTAAACTACAGCCTATTCTCTCTGAGAGGGCAGGGAATGGGAGATAAAACCAGTGCTGCTCTACTGAGTGTGGGGACTCTCAGCTCAGTATAGGCACTGACTCTCACCTCTTCTGGAGGGCTGTGGGCTTAAAGAGCAGTTAAGATTTGGCTTGAAGATGTCTGCAAAATAAACTTGTCTGCTTGGTTGACAACAGTATCCCCATTTGCCACAGCCCAGCTCTGCTGGTGCAAATGCTCAGGTGATCCCTGTCTTATCACTTCAGTTTGAGACAGCCAAAGAGTGAGCAGCTCAGGCTGTGGAGAGGAGTCCTTCTCTGGAGCCACCTATATCTGTACCTTACTCCAAATGCTGACCACTGTATATGTCTCTGCCTCTCCTCTAGTGCTAGAGGTGACTGTCCTTTCTGCTTCCCTGGACTGGCTGATTGTGTGAACTTCCATTGGGTAAAATCAACTGGATTAGGCTAAATTTAGGCTCAGCTCCTCTGAGGTGCTTAATTGCCTTGGATGTTTAACTGCCTCATTAGGCATTTGCTATTCATCAAGCAGCTACTCAGCTGTCATCTAATGTGCTGCTGAGCACAGACAGAGCCACCTATGCTGTGGTTAGCAGCAGTTTTAGCACTAGCACAATCTCTGAAGACCTCAGATGCGGTTTGAAAACCACCCCAACACCACCTCTCAAAATACCACACTGGTGTCCCCAGAGAAAATGAAAACAAAAGATGGTCATCCAGGTCCCCAGGTTCTCTTGGGAGGCTTGTAAGAAGGTTTATGTCCCAACTACCATGCTGACTAGGATGAGATACTTCTGCTGTCTCCTCCCCATGCAAGTGGATGCCCTAATCCCCTGTCCAGCAGTGATCTGCCTTTCCTCTAACTGCACAAAACAACTTCTGACTAGCACTCAAATGCCTTTATCTGATCGTTAAAGGAATCAAAGTTATGTTTAGGCTGTCGATTGAACACTGATGTCCTCAGTGGAGAAAAAAGGCAAAATAATGTTGCTGCCTTATCTGTAAAGTCTACCTGGAAGTACAGTGTGAGACCCACATCCATTGAAAGCCAAAATTTATTAGTGGTCCAGCTCTATTGATGAAGGACAAGAGAGGAATTCAGGTACAGAACTTAATTCCTTGAATCTTCATCCTCTCTTCTTAAATGTTTTGATAAGAAAGATAAGGATGCGGAAAGGAACAAAACAGAGACAAAATTTTTGAATTCTTAACTCTCTGCTAAATTGTCAGTTGTGCATCAACTAATAGACAAGTGAGGTAACTGTTGAACTGTGCCTCATTACTTGTAGGAAATAACCTGAAGCTTAGTAATTTACACATTGCCTCTTAGAGATGAAGTTTCCCAATGTTGGAAGGAAGAGTGTATTTTTTTCTTCTCAGGCTTTTTATTTTAAGCCTTTCATCATCCTGTGTGTGACAGCCTACTGATGGAATAATCCCCAATTACATACACAGGAGTGTTTTGTAAGGTTTTACAAGGTTTTTGTAGTTTGTTGGGATTTTGTTTATTTTTAATCAGTTCTAAAGGTACAGCACCAAACCCTGGTTTATTTACCTTATTTATGAAGAAAAAAAAAAAAAAAAAAAAAAAAAAAAGAAGGATATTGGACTGGAGGAATCCACTTTAATAGTGCTCTTCTCCCTTCAGAAATTTAATACTGCATATTATCTGGAATATAGTATTTAACATCTGTTGTTAATATCAACCTGTCTGATAATGTAGCAGTAGTCTTGCAACTTCCTAGGCAGTCGCAGAGTGCCCAGTGACATGTGTCAGACGGTCTGTACTGGGGATTAATCTAAACAGTCACAGTTTAGAGGAAATTGGGAAACCCAGATCATGAGCCTTGAGCTAACTTTCGCTGAGGATGGTCTCCCTGTGTACCTAGGGAGTAATTATGATATGTTTGTAAAAAATTGGTTGGTTGTAAGTAACACTGTCTATATTATTTAAAAAAAAAAAATAAAATTCCTTTTCTCACTGCTCAACAATGAAGACAGACCTTTGCAGCAAGGAATTGGAAGTGCACAAAGTCTGAGACGGTTCAAACATCTTCGTGTTCCCTTTGCAACTTGGCTTAATCGCAAGATTTACAGAAGACTGTAGGTCTTTACTATACTTAATGAGTTTTGAAAAAGCAGACTGTGTGTGAGAACAGCCTGGAAAGGTTAGGCAGCTGACATTTCAGGAGGCAGCAAATAACACAAGTTGATAATGTCAAGGAGCTGGTGCAAATAGTCTTTTGAGGGCTACAGGTGAGTCCCAGATAAATGCTGCAATAACTAGCAACTTCCATTTAAAAATTATGTTTTGGGTAGCAGTATTATTTCCTGTTTGCCTGTGAGACTTGCCAGAAATGTCAGACAGAGAGGTGATATTTTACATATGACATTTTTCTTCCTAGCTCTTTTTGGGGGTTGTAAATGTCTTCCCCGAGGACAGCCTGTATTCCCTTCCTTCCTGTGTTTGTGAGCAGGCGTTGCCTTTAGGTCTTTAGGCTCCTAACCTACCTGCCAATACTTGTGCTGACCCCACACAGACACCTGCCCTTGCTGTGGGATGAACAAAGTGCTATGACACCCAAAATGCACCGTTTCATTGAATGCTTGTGCTACTGTGTACACCAGAGCAGCCAGCACAAGATTAAACACGGTCAACACCAGTACATAAAGCTGACTTGAAAAGAAAGCCCTGATAAGGATCCGGTGCTATGAAAGCATAACAGACATCACTTTCTAAAGCTATACCGTAAGATTCTGTGTTCAGCATGTAATTTTGGTCTTGAAAAGTGATAGTTGGTCTTGAAAAGTGATAGATGAAAACTCGCAGCCTTTGATGTAACTGAACTCAAATATTTGAGGATAAATCTGTCAGCGAGTAGTGAATTCCTGTCTGCCTACCCACTGCATCCAAATGTATCTCCTAGAAGCTGCTAGAGATGAGATGGGGCAGGAGGCTTAGTCAAGCAACATCAGTGATGGATGAGGTGTCGTTCATAAAAGGTGATCTCACCATAGTGGGTCAGAGTTACATCCCTCAGAGCCAGATAGAAGTATCTGCTGAATTGCCTGTAGCAAGGAGGCGATACTGCTGCACCTTCACAGGGCACCCCTCAGGGGCTGTGTTTGGTATCAGACTACCAAAGATCTGCAGCCACTGGGTTCTGATGGCAAATGTCCCATGAGTTTCCATCAGAAAAGGCCCTTTTGCTTTCAGATCCCTGGGATGCTGATTTTTTTCAAAGTTGCTATTGATACTAGCCTTTCTGACTACACTTTCCTTTTGTCCTGTGGTCAAAGTTGCTTATCAATGACTTGGTAATTTGAGCCACCAGTTTTTGTAATTGACTTCAAGTGCAGTAGATGATGGAGATCACTTTTTATTACGTGTGTCAGTACTTGTAATTGCAAGGCTTGACAGTTCCTGTATTCAAATTGCTATGGCCAAATGCAGTTCCATGACAAAGACAAGCTGCTGTGCTTGCATTTATAAACCACCTTGGCAGTTAAGCTCGCTGTCTCCAATGGATTGTGTGCATATGAGAATACCAGAAATCTGGGCCAAGCAACCGAAGAACTAAGTTTCTCTACTTTCGTGGAGTGTCCTCCTGTTCTGTGGCCTTCCCTTAGCTGAGGGGTTAGGTTAGGCAGTTGGAGTTTTTAACTGCAGAACTGCATTGTTGGATGGCCACTTAAAATCATGGATACAGGCCTAATTTAGCCTTACTGGTAATTTTGAAAACTCCTTTTGTTCTGGCATGACAAGGTTTTGGGTACATAGGCAAGGTATATCAAGGTATATAGTGTAGGTATATACGTGTCAGATTCCATCTCCTGAAATTGAAAAAGTTTTTTCTCGGTGGAAGAAGAGTCTGCCATGGAAGAATTATGTCACTACTTTTGAAGGCAAAAAACTCTCTTGCTACTGCTTATGGAACTAGACACTTTGTTGCTCTTGAAAATAACCATTTTTGCTTGTTATAGGCATTGATGGCAAGCCGTGGTGGTGACTCAGCTAGCGTATCAGTTGAAATATGGAATAGTAAAGGGCTAAATAGGCTGTCAAACAAAATAATCATTTCTATGATAGGGCAAAGGAGGGTTTTGTTTGCTTGTTTGTTTTTGCTATCCTAAGTGCCTCAGATGCTTGGAAATCATGTCTTTCATGTCTTTGCATCATCTTTATCTGCTCTGGTGTTGAAGACGAGTTGTTGGCTAGTCCTCTAAATATGATGCTCGGCAGTTCCTCAGCAAAGCCCACTGCAGTAACTTCCCTTGAAGGACTGCTTGTTTGTTCAGCCCCTCTGGATCCAAAGCTCTCTGAAGCCTTTGGTGCTGTGCCACCTTTTGCAGGAGACTTACAGTGCTCTGATGGCTGAAGTTGTGTAGCAGCCAGAGAAAGGAGAATTTTGACCCAGAGAAGTCATGAGCAAGGTGGTAACCATGTACAGTCTGGGCCTGTATGTATGTTTTAGAGTGATATGGTTAAAGCTGTTCAGTTTGTTTTTACTAAACAGTACCAAATCTGTGGAGATAAACCAGTCCTATTACCCTTGATATCTGTATTTTTATCAGAAGATACCTGAATATGTTGCGTCCCAACACAAACTTTAATACTATTCTGGAAGCACAGGTCTGAGTTTGGAAAGATACGAATATCTATTGTATTTCCAGTCCTTGCTTCCCGCATAGCCAGCAGCCTCCATTACCCCTGTCTGGACACTGCTGACTGCACTCTGCTGCCCTGACTTTGGCAGTGTGCACAGACAACCATCTAGGAATTAGATTTCTCCTTTATTAGACTCTGTCCATGATGGTATGCTTTGTTGTCTTGTCTTTGTTAGACTTTGGACCTAGCGCTGCACACATCCTGGCTAAGTTGAAGCCTGTGTCTGTCTTGGAAGGCACCTCTCCAGAGCATCCCTTTCCCAGCCCAGGAGATGCTCTGTGTAACAAGGGAAGGTGCCCATTAGTCCACAGTCCTGGGCAACCTGGTCCAGGTGACCCTGCCTGAGCAGGCAGATTGGACCAGAGGACCTCCACAGGCCCCTCCCAGCCTCAGCTGTTCTATGCGATGCTGCACTTTGGTTTGATTCCTCGAGAACCTGAACTCAGCCCCAATGCCTGCTGGAAAGGATTCGGGGACAAGGGATGATCCCAACCTCCCCCACAAGGATGCCTCACAAAACAGCTTCTACCTAGACCAGAACATCTTATGGCACACACAGTCAGAAGAGTGGAAATGTCCTTTTATTGTGGATGTCAAGTGCAGGGGCGCGGGAGTCACAGGGGTTCAGCCGCTAAGACAAAATCAGCACCTACAATGACAGAGCCAGAAAGCACTGATAAAGCCACAAAGGCAGCAACAGGCATGGCTTGGTTCCCCTTGCTTTGGGAAACACAGTTGACAAGGAATTGTTGATATCCCAGAAGAGCGCTAGCTATTGCTGGCATTGGCTCCGGGGTGGCCCGGGCCCCTTATCCCCATGGGTAATGCCCTTAGAGACCTGTGCGTGTGCAGAGGTGCACAGTGCCCCTGTGTCACACAGCAGGGCTCCCTTGGGGAGCTGCCATGGGGTTAGTTCCAAACCCCGCATAGCACCATCCCCTCGCCATCACTTGCCAGTGAGTTGGAGCGACTTAGAGCAGTGTGGAGAGTTGGGAAAGATGGGCAGCAGAGCCTGGTACACACCTGGGGCCTCCTGATCTTTTGCACTTTCGTGCTTTTTTTCCATTTGCCATCTTCTCCTCTCTTCTCTTCTTCTCTCGGTGGCATTCCCTCTCCTCTGCCTGGGCCTCTTCTCTCTTTCTTTTCCTTTGGTTGTCATTTGCCCGGGGGGAGCCTGCAAACCTTTCCATCCCACATCGTGCCCCCTTCCCAATCTCTTACGTTATGGGCCCTTGGAAGACATTTCACCCTGGGAAAAGGTAGTCTTGCCCAGCTCTGCCTTTGCTGAACAAGGGCAGAGCATTGTACGTATTCCTTTAAGGGCAAGACACTGAGATAGGGGCTCATTTGTTCCTTTATTCATTCCTGAAACTCAGCAATTACTGGTTCTTCTGTCTCTCAGAACTATACAGCACCCCCCTTAAATAAACAGCTAGGACTTTAACAATCCACAACAATCCAATGGTGAATGCAAGTGGATTTGGCTGAGAAAGGCTATCTGCTTCTTGGTTGTTCCATGGCCTTCTTGAAAGAGCAGAACTGATGACTTTCATGTGTTGCTTCGCAGCCTTTTGTTCTCAGCAAGTGCTGTCTGGAGCGCAGCATCCCCCTTCTCTTCTCACATCTTATCCAGCTGCTTGGTGTCTGCCAAATGGTGAGAGGAAGGATGGGTCTGAACTAGTTTGGGTGCAGTGGTCCTGCTTTGAGAAGAAAAAGTGTTCAAACAGTCCTCCAGAGCTAAATACCTCTTGCCTGAATACCAGGCTTCTTGCACATGTCTGAGTGAATCAATCATGGCAGGATACCAGCCCTGATATTCATCTTGAAATAAGCGTTTCTTCTATTCTAAGGGAGAAAATTTAAACATTTTCAGAGAGGAAGGAGGGATGTCACATTTAGAAGGTATCCAGTTACTGAGAAAGGGTGAAGGAAGTGAAGACATTTTTGGAGTGGGACTGCAAAAATAATGCAGGATTCTCTGTGCTGTAGGAAATGATGATGGACCGTTCTGTTATATTTGCCATAACTTCATCAGGTTAAATAGTTTTGAATATTTTAGCATAGTTCCATAAATACCTCAATTAATAGAGGAATCAAGACAATGTGAAAGTGTATTTAATATGAAGAAGCTAGACTAACTGTTAAGCCTGCATAGACAGTGTCGTGAATTTCAGTGAAACAGAAACATCTTTCCTGGTGAGCTACTGTATGTCTCTGTAGTGGTTTGTCATTCTGGGTTGCTAAAGAACTTTAGTTATCTACATTTCTGCCCGTAACATTTGCTTTTATTCTTGCACTTCATATGGAGCATTTTCCCTCTCTATTGATGTTGACCTTTTTCTTCCCCTCATTAGCAGAAGCAACAACTGTGCTACATCTATCAACTGTAAGTCTGTTTCTTCAATGCTTGGGAACTAAAATACAGAAAACCTTTAGTCCTGCTGACACTTAATGATATGGTCGTTATGCACAGTAATATGGTGTAGAAAAGTAGTTTCAAAGGAAAGGAGCTCTGTTTTTTTTATTAGCAATTGTAGTGCAGGATCTTAAATAATATTCCAAGGACAGATAAAATATGGTAATCAAAATTACAGAAATCACAGAAATCAGCCTCTGAAAGAGATGTCAAGAGGCATGCTGCCCTGCTTTGAGATGCCATTAGCTTTACCTGTATAATCCCTAAGAGATGTCGTCATTTTTACAGCAGTAGTCGTGGTTTGTAAGAAGAAATTCAACTAAATGCCTTCCTTTCCCGTTGGACATAGAGCATAATTTATCGACTGCTGTCTCTCTTGATAAAATCCCTTTTTATGTTTGAAGACTGTTCTGTTCCCCTCTTGCTTTTCCTCTGGACATTAAACAAATCTAGCTCTTTCATCTTTTCCTTACAAATCATATTTCTGAACCTTTGATCATTTCTGTTGCTCCACTTTGGACTCTTCTATTTGTCCCCACGTTTCATTAAGTGTGATTTATCCAAGACTGGACACGTTATTTTCTGTGCCCATCCAGTGCTGAGTAGAAGAATAATCACCTCCTTGATCCTGTAAATTATTTTTTGTCTCATGTACCTAAAATGAATCTACTTTTTTCTTCCAACATCAGTTTTGTTGATGCCTTTTCAGTTTGTATATATATGTCTGGTAGAGCTCCTGTGCCCATTCACTGTAACACTGCAGCCCAGAGGAGCCCTCCCCTTCCATTAGAGTTCCCTTTCCTTCCCACTCTGGTGTGGTGTTCTGCACTTCTCAAAATCAGTTCCAGTTTGTTGATTTGAGATTGAGTTTGATAAATAGGCGAATCACTCTGAATTTTAATCCTGCTCTTAAACAGGATTAAGTTTTGGTCTGCACTCTTTAGAAGCTTATTTGCTAGTCCATCATTCCAGTCAGTAGCATATAGTAGTTTTAACACATCTGCATTTGGCCTTTCCCCAGTCACAGTTAGGGTGACTAATGCATAATTTTACAGGAGCTTCTTTTTTTTGCATTTGTTTGCTCTAACTCGGTAGGAAGAGCAAGCATCAGAACCATTGCTGTGGGACATTTCCTGTCCTCCAGAGTTCTTCAAGACTGTTCACAGAGTGTGTTAGCTGTCTTCATGGTAACTCCTGGGTGAATGCCATCCAGCACCTCAGGTAAAAAGAGGAGGGAATGCAGGCCAGGTAGAGAAAGGAGATTTTAAACAATGTGTAGGTATCTGACTACTATTCTGCTTTCTTGTGAAGACCAAAGCAAAGAATATATGATAAATTCATTCTTTTCTGGATGTAATTCCTCCCTTTCTCAATCTTACAATGTCATTGAATTTTATTTCAGCTCTCTTCGCTCCTTAATACTGTCAGCTAATCTTGTGACTTCTAATGATTTGTCCTCATGTACCTGTGCCTGTGTGGATATTTTAGAGCTGTCATTAATGTCATGTATTTTATATTTTCTGCTTAATTCTGTTTAACTTCCAAAATCTCATTTAAAGAGTTCTTGTGCAACTAGATGGAGTGCATTGTCATACTTTTCTCTTTATTGGTTAAGTTGTCATATCAGCTTTCCTGAGGGTCAATAAATAAGAGCAGAACAACCAACCTTGCTCCTTGGTTTCTGTGAAGTTTGGCACTTACTTTCACTTAAGTGGCTTTTCCAATCTGGTTTGCCATAGACCTTTGCAATTAGTCACAGTCAAATCCAGAATGGTTGCCATTCAGACATCTTGCTAACACTTGCAGCAGACAGTTTCTGATTTTTGGAAAGGACTTGGCAGTTTGCAAACTGTCAAACAACCTCTTCTCTGTTTCCTCCTTCCACTCACTAGCCATGGCAGTAGCCCTTTACAGAAAACCTTGCCATAGGACGAGATGCTAAAATCTCTCCTACTTTAGAAAAAAACAGTGATGTTGCGCTCCCTAAATTTTCTTTTCTGAATTAGTATTAACAAAACAGAAGGTGGTAAAAACTGGAAGAAGGAATATTCGGGATTCAAGCTGGCTGAAGAAAACAACTTGTTCTCGTACACCCTAAGGCAAAAAAAAAAATTAATTCATGCAAGGTGTTTTTTCCTTGAACAGTTGCAGGCAACTGCCCTGTGGGTTGGGTAAATATAGCAGCACAAGAAAATGACAGGTTCACTGAGCAGTAAAGTGTATGTCTTCTGTCTCTCATCAATCACACATGTATGCTTGAAAGCCCTCAGAATAGATTTCAGATCATCTGTGCTGCACCAGGCTGGAGCTGGACACAGTTCCTGGAGGTCCTGCAGCAGAGCTGAGAGCTGAACCTGTTGCTGATCTTATGAATTCCTTGGTCCCAACTCTGCCTTAAGAAGCTTGGGAGAAAAAAAAAAAGCATAGCTTTTTGCTCCTGAATCACAAATCTAACATTTCCATGCTGGGATGCAGACCCCTTAAATCCCTGCCAGTGAGTCTGCCCCAGCCCTGAAGCACAGGAGTCTGCAGCATCCATAGCCTTTGAGGAGCGTTGAAGCACCAGCTGGACAAGCAGAGGTTAAAGTAACTTTTTTAAGCTGCTGCTTTGCCATGAAATAGATCAAGCCACTCAAGCTGTCAAAATGTATTTTGGCAATGTTATCAGTGCTAACCTGCCTCCTCCTGGAATTAGTTCTACTCACTGTAGAGTATTTCTCAGAAAACATGTTCCTGTGGCTTGCAACCTTTGATACTGTTTAAAGGGCCCCTGTGAAACTTCTTTCTTCAGAGACAGCAAGGAGAACCTGAAAGAGTCTATCAAAGTGGAGCAGCAGCATCTATTTCAAGGAATGTGGCTGGAACATAGCTTAGATGTATAGCATTTTAATCCTTTTAAACTGTTATGTCTGTCTTGTTCAGCAGAAATCATAATTCATCGTGTGTCTTCAAGCTCAAACTACACTTTCTGAGTTGAATGGGAAAGAGATGGATTTACAGACTGAAATCCAAACCCCGTTGAAATCTATGGGAATTTTCATTGACTTCAAAAGGGGCAGGGTTTGGTATGCAGCTGAAAGTAGAGGTCCTTATAAACATTTGCAAGTAATGTGCTCTGAATATGCCTATGTTCATCTGATATGCACAGCAGCAGATGCCCACTGAGAATTTATGAAGCACGAGGCAACCTCCAGGGTGGAAGGAAAGAGCCACTGTTTTGCTGCAGACCCCATTTGATGCTGGGCACAGCATGGGTTTTTCTGCAGCTCTGGGCTTTGAGGAGAAAAGCAGCGTCTCCTTGGCATGACTGCTCGTTCCAGGCCAGTCTAAGGAGAACTTGGCTCTGTGACTTCAGTGTCAATCTTCACACCTTTGGTTACTGTCACAGAGTTGGTCAGAGTTGCAGCTGCTGTGCATCTGCCACGTCTGGCACTCACATTGTAGCTGTACCTTTGTCCTTTACTAACTCCGGGTTACAGCTGTCTGCTTGGTGAGGGTGTCAGGAAGACCCTGTCTGTAACTGGCTACCAGCCATAGGCTAACTGAATTTTTAAAAAGGCATTTTCAAGATATATTTCACTGAAGTTGTTTTCATGGTAGGTTAGAACATTCCCTTCAACGACACAAGAACTCTTTTCTAAACAAGAGTAGTTCTTGCAGTTTTTAACCATTGTGTGTTCTTTCTCCCTTCCCCTCCCTGTCCCCCTCTAGACTCCTTGTACTTTACACTGAAAAGAAGCTTCTCCAAACGTATCTACAATAAATAAACATCCAGACTCACTTTCTTGCCTCAGAAAAAGTTTCTGGGAAGTTGGATAAACCAATGAGAAACTGAAATCACAGCAGGATGGAAACAGATTTAAACTCCAGGAGCTGCTGTATCTGACGGAGGCTGAATGCTAAGTGAATGATCGTGACTCAGTAAACAGGATAATGGTCTCCCCCTCTGGGATTTCTATTCCTGCCTGAGCAAATAGAAGCCTTGCTAAGCCTTCAGGCAGGTGAAACCCAGCCTGCTCAAGCCTACCCTGTTGGAGGGCTGTACCCAAACTTTTTCACCTGCTGACATGTTCAGTAAGTCTAACCTGATCTAATACCATCCCAGTTCCATCTGGATGGGTGAAACATATACTGCACATCTACCCCATGTACAGCATTCTTTGTATGTAGAAGGAGTCTGAAATCCCTGCTCCTGTAGTAGCAGGAACACCACGTGTTAGGTGCATGATAGTAGGGATCCTGTAGTCTTGAGGTTCCCTTAGCACAAACAAATTAATCCTGGTGAAAACTGCAGAAAACAGCAACCTGCTTCTGTGCAACTTTGACTTGTATTTTTTGTAAGCAGGTAGAATAGAATTCAGAAGAGAGGGAGAGAGAGAAGTTGGCAAGATAGAGGGGAATAGCTTAAGAGACTGAGAGACAAAGAGAGCACTCATGCAATGGGGAGAAACCAAAAAGTTATTTCAGACAGCCAAAGCTGTAGAAAATGCTCACAACATGCACATCGCTGAAAACAAAAGAGCAGGGGATGTTCACCTGGAGCAGTGGAAGGAAGTCTGAGTGGACTGATAGTGCTGCTCATCTCTCCTGAGTCAGCTCTGAAGGCTGAGACTACTCCAGAAACAGGCCGATTTGTGTAGGCTGTGTCTCGTGAGCTCTCCTGCTCTGTTTGTTGTAGGAAAATGCATCTCCATTTGCCCTACAAACGGAGGGCTGGGATAGTCCTTTACAGCTAAGAAGTGTTCCTTATCCCTTGCTTTCCCTGGGGAGTCAAATATGTCCATAAAGCAACACCTGTGGGGGGTGAGAAGCTTACCATCAAGTGGGCTTGAAACCTATCTCAAGTGGGATTTTTTGTTTCATTTTCTGATTGCTGTTTGGCAAAGTCCTGCTTGCTAGTCTCTGCCCTCTGGATGTCACTGTTGTGCTCATTTAGATACCTCTTCACAGGCCTGACTTATTTTGCCCTAAGTATGTGATTTAAAAAGCTTGTAAAAAGTTAGTTTCCCTTCCTCATTGGCCTCACAGGGCCTCTTGGCTGGAAAATGGGAGAAAATATCTGTCCAGACCATATTGTGTAAATAATTTTAAAGGGCAATTGTCCTCCGAGGATTGGCTAAAACATGCTGAAGGCAAGCATAGTACCATCTGCTCCTGTCAGAACATCCTTGGGTTGTCAGAGACGGAGTCGTCTTGTGAATGCTTCCCCAAGGCTTCCTGCTCTGGATCCTCTCTCCTCCCAGGCAAGGAGGTGATATTATGAGAGAGAGAGAGAAAGAAAGAGAGAGAGAAAGAACAGTGGTTGTGATGTCTCTGTGTGGCTTTAGTCTTTTTTTTATTCCCTCCTAAGAATTGTCTGAATTGCACAGGGGCAGAATCATGTGTAGTCCAGGTTTTCAGCATTGCAGCTGTGGGCAGTAGAAACCTCACCTTGATGCAAGTCTCTAAAGAGTAGGTAGGAAAAGAGGTCAAAATCCTGCTCCCCTGAGTTAAGCTCACCACAGCAGAGCCCTTCAGATTTTACTCTTATGCTGAAAAAAACTAAGCCACAAGGACAGGTATGATATGGCAGATGTGGAGCCTAATTAAAGATCAGACAAAGAGGAAGACAGTGCTGGTTGACACTCCTGTGGTGGCGTGGTGAAAAACAAAGGGAGATTTAGTGTCTAGAAAAGTGTGAGCAGTAGGGGAGCAGAAGATGCGTTTCAAATCTATGATTCAAAGGCAAGACCTGTCAGGGAAGGTGCCTCATTCTATTCCTTTTTTTTTTTTTTTTTTCTCTCATCATAATGCACTTGAACAAGCAAAATACTTTCCTTGGCTAGATTTTCTGCACTGAAGGAGGAGGCTGTGTTTGGAGGAGCCTTTAATTTGATTACTTCTTTTCTACTTGTGATTTGCTATTTTACTCACAGACTGTAGTAGTTTCTTTAGCATTTTTCTCACTGATCCACATTAGAAGACCTCTCTTCTCTCTTTCTCACTCTCTCCCTGCTAAACATTATGGGACCTGTGCTCACAAGAAGAGTCATCCAGCCCTGCCTCTCGTCTTTGTATGTACAACAGAGCAAGCAATTTTGGGGTGGGGAAGCAGGACAGCAAAAAGTTTTGGGAAAGTAGAAGCATCTCCCATGATGTACACATTCTCATTACTTTTTTTTGTTGTTGCGTTTAAGTGTATGGAGTGCAATGATGTGAAGGGAACCTACAATCAAGTGCTCTTAAAGTTCACTTCATAGGAAAGCTGGCTCTTCACCTAGGCAGGTGCTTTGAGTAGCAGCCTGAAAGGGATGTTGGTCTGCATCTTGGGGCCCGAGGGGAGAGATGCCAAAGACCTGTCCCAAGCTCTGTAGGTTCCTGACAGGACAGATGTGCATGGTCTGGTGGCTCCACAGGGGCTGTAAGGGAGAGATGTCATGATGCCATGAATAGCAGGAATCAGTAACTGTTTTTTCTAGGGTTCTCCTCTGGTCTTGTCCTGGCTCTGGGTCTCCTTTCACTCTAGGATCAAGCCATGGTTTTGGTTCTGATGGTGGGAGCAGCCTGGGAGACAGGTAGGGGCAGCTGCATATGGCAGCTGGAAAATGTTGCCTTGCAGGAAGAGGAAACAAGGAGGATCAGTCAACCTCAGACCCAGAGGTCATTCTTACAGCTGGAAACATTCACTACCAGGCTCTGTATAACATGATTTCTTATTTTTTACTTTTGAGTACCTGGTAGAAGTACTCTGTGAAACGTGTGTTGCTTAACAACATAAAGCTGCCACCTGCCCATGGGCACAGTCTCAGCAGTGGCAGTGTGGAAGTAATGTCATGTCCCTGGGGAGACCTTACGGTCTCTCCTGGTGTAGTCATTCCAGCCAACTCTGAAAATACACTACTGGAATTCAAGGTACTGTACTAATATGGAAAAAAAATAGTTGGGAAAGTATGACAGATAATAAACCAAGGCTACATAAGAACCATTATAATTTAGAGTAGACACCTATAAATAAATCCATTGTGTTCTTACCTTGTTCCATGTGCAGAGACAATTACCAGTAAACAGACTGTGTGACATTATAAACTGTCTGCTGCTCATTCTCCCTCAATTATTTAACATACCTGCAATTATCTCAGATTTTTAGTATTTCCACTGCTTGTATGAAGTAACATTTGCATTGCTCTCTAGTGTATTGTTGTTGTTTGCCTTTTCACTTTACTGGGCTTTAAAGCTCTGTACTCCTCAGAGCTTACATCTCCAATTTCTTCTGCTCTGCCTCATTGTCCTCAACCCGTTGCTTTGTTTTTCTAAATACATTTGATATGTTTTCATTTTACATACTCCAAATATTTGCTGTTATGCTCAAAGGAAATATCATCCAACAAGCTCTTCCCACCAGCTAACTACCAAATCAGTAAATGTATGAGATCATCTTTGAGCCATGCTTGTTCCAGTGAGTCCTTTTACATTGAGACCAACAGATGTTTTGGGTTTTTTTTTTTAACTTTGTTGGCATTCTCCTCTTCTCCTGGTTTTGCGCTCTCACCTAACTCAACGTCAGTTTGATATGTACTTACTCTTTTGTCCATTCAGGGGGATATGCAGATTATTTAGAGGCTCAAAATAAGACAGGTAATGGAACAAGAACATATTGAAAATATTTAAAGGCCATAGAGGTAATTCTCCCCCTTTGCAAATACACATACATTGTATGCAGGGGTGGGATCTTCCAGTTTCACTGACTATGGTTGCACACAGAAACAATGATGGATTGCATATAATGGTTCTGTGATGATTTTTCCCTTTCTATCCAAATGGGTTCCCATTAAGAGTTTTCCGAGTCCTAGAACTTGGCTTTTCTTTGTCCAGTTTCTCACATAGGTAGTTTCTAAATGGATTAGAAATCCTTTAGAGGTCAGAGAAATTATCTTTTTCAAATTGATAGCTGGTTCTGATACAATTATTAATTAAACTGTATCATATTATGGTCATTAACCACAATGATCAATGATTTGCTCAGAGACAGTTGTTCTTAAAAAACCATTACTGATAAATTACCTTCTCTGAGGTTCCTGCTGTAAGATATACCTAGCAGCTCTGAGAAGTACTAGTTTAATAACAAATGCAAGTTGTTACGGTTGAAGCTCAAGACCAGAAGTTTATCCTGATGTGAATACCAAGGCTGGTCATGGGCTGCTGATGCCAAGTTTGAGAGTGTACCTTGAGCCCTGTGCTCTGCTCCAGGACCATCACCCATTCACAAGCAAATCTTCCTATGACAAGGACCCATTGCCATTACCTATCCCTGTGAATGTCCTCCCTAGAGTCCAAGTATAATCCAAGCAGGAAGTGCAGATCCTACAATCAGGTGGCCAGTGTGCAAGTCAGAGAAGAAAACAATCCTACCTGTACGCAGAAAAGCTGTCCTCTTCATCTGCCTCTCCAAAAATGATTATGCAATACTGGAGTTTTGACTAGCATGAAATGCCACCATCTGCAGCATCATTCAGCACTTCCCTCCGCTCTGACTAATAACTTACTCTTGACAGACTCTGCCCACCAAAGAAAAAGAAAGAAACTATGTGGCTAGATGATACGTAGGTTTTGAAAGTGTTGACATCTTTGCCATTCTTCACTTTCACTTTGATAGGTGACTGGTTGTACTTGAAAAAATGGTCTGGGAGATTTTTTTTTTTTTTCTGGAAAATTTTTCAGATATTTAGTGGTTGCATAAAAGCCCCAGCAGGGTGAGCAGTGAAAAAGTATAAGGTTATCTTCATCCTCTCACTCCTGGGACTTTCATACAATGGAAAATTGACTTATTCAAAGTATTTCTTGCAGAGGAGAAATTCCAAACAAATAAATTATAAATATTTTGGTCTGTTGGTACAATCACATAGAGGAGAACAGTGAAGAGGGTAATTGTACTCTGAGATTTTTAATAGTTATTTATTCCTAATTTAGCAGCAGGAGATGTGTTTGTCTATGATTAATCAGCTCTTATAACTAAAAATTAGTGAATAGCACACAGAAAACACAGAATGCTAGTGGTCAGGGATGGTGTTTTGCTAAGCTCAGCTTCATACATGTAGCAAAGCAGGGAGAGATGCTTCATGGTTGTCCTATGATTGAAGTGCTTTCTTCAGCAGGAAAATGCCTACATGATGACACTACTGGCTTAAAATTGCAGGGAAGATCTCATAAATAGCTTTCATAATATTGCAATCATTACATTTCATTGCTTTCCCTTGGTGCATTAAATGCGCTGTACCAATCCATACCTCGATAAAACACCTTGGACCTGTAATTTTTTCCAGCAATCTGTAATGAGGCTGTGCCATACATTTCAGAAAAGTAACTTATCTAGACGCATGACTGGCAGAAAGATGCTGTCTTGATCCATTTGTGGCTGCACCCATTTAATTTATGTTCTAGTTATTTGGAAAAGTGAAGCATATTCTATAAGGCTCCCAACCTAATTTTGTAACTAATAGTTGATTGGTCCCAGCTGGGTGAATATGGAAAGAAATGCAGATTTTTTTGGCAGAACACTCACCTCTGTTGCATTACAATGCCTATGATGGGTGGGAAAAGAGAGGATTGTGTATTAAAATCCTGAGTTATGTTGTTTACTGGGAAAAAAAGGGAAGGGTTTGAACTAAAATAATATTTGAGTAGCAAGGGACAAGATCTCTTAGATAGATAGTAGGCTTCTTATTTGTGTAATCACTTGCTAAAATGCAATCAGCAATAAAAAGCTTTTTCTAAAAAAGGCACTTCAGTCGCTGCAATACAAAATTTTGTTCATTTATTCCAACAGTTATTGAAGAAGGAACTGGTTAAACCTGAATAAAGCAAATCTTCACCGATGAGAGTTTATTTATTTACCATTAACTGTTTCATAATTAATGGAGTCTCTTATAGTTGAACCAGTGACTCAGTCACCCAGGAGAGTGAGAGCCATCATTCCTGCTATGTTCTCAGCCTCTGGAAAGCACAAAGCCTAGAGGAGAAAAACTCATGCTGGCTAATGCTGAGGCCAGTCCAGCACTGTAAATGAGAATGCTTAAATATGTGAATATTTGTGAGCAGAGCAGCCTCTGTGAGGAGGAAGGAAGATCTATTTAAAATCTGAAATGGAAAAACTCAGCAGCAATCAATCAGCATAGGTAATCAGAAGCAGAGACTTTGTGACTAGGTCCGAAAGAGGAAAAAGGAGGTGTAATGCCCTCACCCAGTTAAACCTCAGGGACTACTTGTTCAGAATATAAGTGCCACTGCACTAGGTTTTGTAAAGTGTCACACATTTCCCTCAAAATGAGATAATGATTCATCTATCATGCCAGAGGAGAAGGATTTTACATGTAATCCATTGCTTGGCAATTAATGTGGAGCAGCTGATACTTTTGTAAAGGCTAATCTGGACATTCATCCTAAATGTTCCAAGTTACAAATATTAATTGTGGAATAATTTAGTCTGAAAGGGACATCTGGAGGTCATCTGGTCCAACCGCCTGCTCAAAGCAGGGCTTTTTGTCATTAAAGCAGGTTGCTCAGGGTTTTGTCCAGTCAAATTCTTATTATCTCGAAGGACGGAGATCCCACTGTTCCTACAGTGATTCAGTTCAATGAACGCAAAGCTCAGGAGGGTGAGGGAAGAAACAAAGAGACAAACAAAAGGGAGTAAGATAATTGTATGCCTTAAGATAAGGACAGGACCAAATTATGGTTGATGTGCTAAAGAGAGAGAGGGGATAGGAAATTCTTATTTTATCCCATAACAAAACAGCAGTCAGAATGTGTCTTGGAGCAGTAAAAGGTATGTGAGGTGCATGGAAATGGTTGTCAAACACCTAGGAGATAGCTGGTAAGAAGAGGGGAACAGACTTTTCAGTGGGTTCACTATGGGTGTAGCAGACAAGCAGAAGAGGAGTATGTGGATCACTGGGGAAAAGCTTTCTAATAGTAAAGACCATGAAACTGGAGTTCTGTCTCAGTGTGGGCTCTCTGTCAGTAGAAGTTTCAAATAAAATGCCAAACAATCAGGAATGTCAGTTAATCTGACTTTGTAGTAAGGTGATAGACAAAGGGATTTCCCCTTTCTCCTTCATTTTCCCCGAGTCTATGATGGAAGAACAAGAACATAGAATCTCTTATGAGGTCTTCTCAAGAGCTATGACTCAAGGATTAGAAAGCAGCAGGCCAGTCAGCACTATAGATATCAATACATAAGATGAGTACTTGTAAACCAAGCCCTATAGACTTGATCTGCATTTGTCATTTTGACTGTTTTCAGAGTAGATACATCTCTATTTACATATTTAGCAATAATTGTCGTACCAGAAAAGAATATGTTTTGAAATGTTTTGAAGTTCCCTTAAAGAAGGGTCTATTCAGTGATAAAACACGATTTTTGAGGGTTATAAAGCTCTGTCCATTACCCTATCCTTGCTTTGAAAAACTTTGTGTCTTTGATCTTATTTTAAAGATCATATTCTTCAGTGACTGATGAAACATCCTGGCTCTCTATAGTAGCAACTGAGTGAAAGGACTGGTATAGCAATACAGAACATCATTATTCAAATTACTGCACCAAATTTTGCCTTTCTAGAGAGTTAAAATAATTTTTTTGGGGTCTCTGTGAGTACAGGAAATGAGGTTATTTGCACTCCTAGTGAACAGGCACACAGATCACAGATAACCCTGGTAGTAATTAGTGTTTTGGCAGTCCCGAGAGAGACCAAGGACTGAATGGGCATGTAGACTGAATTATGTGCTGCAGTTTCCATATGGATGCATCTGATGCAGCTGCAGTCTCTTGTTACCAGAGGATCCAACGCACAGTATTCTGAAGAAATGAGATTAAGAGAGTTTGTAATTGTGCAGTGGGTTCCCTTGAGATCTACCCAAATGCTCAGGTCCTTAACAACTCCTTTTCTTAAACTAACATTGTGATTAAAACAAATATACTGCAATTGTAATATTATGCAAGTGTCAGCAATGGCTCTGGAGAAGAGGAGAAGTGCAAATTGTAATCCAGAATCTTCATTCTGTAATTAATGAAGCAGGTCCTTGAAAACTGTGACATTCACCACAGGTATAAAAGTTCACTCGAGTGTATAAGGATTAAAAAGCAATTCAATATATGTGAAAGTAAGTATGTGTGAAAACCAAATTTGTACCCTGCGCTCCAGAAAAAGATGGCATTTTAGTAGAGATAAATCTATACCAAAAGCTGCATATTGTTCACCAATGTTTCTGTCCTACATCTTCACTTATAAATCCATGTCATCCATAGGTACCAGTAGTCACACAGCAGAATAACTCAGACTTATTTCCATTACCATATTTTTTAGGAAATAATACATGACTTTAGGAGATCACTATTTTGAGTTGTGGTTACAAAAAAATGAACAAGACCAAGCATTTACTTTTCAATTAGAAAGCAACATAAATTGTGTATTTTTTTTCACCAGAGTTCAAATGTGCGTAAGTGAAGTTTGTAAAGATTAGAAGGGTGTTGATGAGTATATAGATGAATGAAATATGTTAGTCTTGAAATAAAACATGTATTCGAAGGTAGGATTGTCTTCATGATTTTTTTTTGTATTGGTTAGTTTTGCACTAAACCACATGCTGTGGTGATGTATAGAACAGGGAGAAGGTTTTGTGAAGGTAGGTCAGAATTGTATGAACGGTTTTCTTGATAGGGTTTTTTTCTTATTGAAGTGCTTACAGCGAAGGTGTACTAGAAGATCACTAAATGTTAGGAGATTCATTGCAACTAGCCAGGCTGGATACTGCAGGATCATACTTCAGTCTCTACCACACTTTTGGTTCCAGGAATATAATCTCTAGGAAGTGCTATAAATATACAATATTTCTTATGTATTATTATTAATAGAATAGAATATACATAATATATATTTGATAAAATAGTATATAGTAATAATATAATTCTATAGTATATATTAATATTATTAATAATAATATATATTTCTTGTACTGCATTTCTTATATTTGAAAAATAAGAAGGGCACTGCTAGTTGTAACAACATTTATAATATTTATAACTAGTAACAAGAGAGGATGTTTTATTATGGAAGTGAACTTCGCAGTGGCACCCTGCAGCAGACAATGCACTAAACATGTTTCTTTTGGTTTTTCTTGCTCTTTGCCACTTCTGTTTACCACTCAGGATAAAATCTTTCCTATGAGTAGTGGATTCCTTATTTTGTTAAGCTTGACAAATTTCACTCCTTTATGAAAAGAGGAGATTGGGAAAGATGAGAGAAGGATATATACATTTCTTTTGGGAAAAATCTTGAATAAAAACATTATTTATAATAAAATGCATGTTGGAACTAAAATCACAGACTCGCATAGTTGCCCCATCAGCAAATAAAGCACCAAGGAGATTTGTGTACCTGCTGAGTCATCCATCTCAAACAGAAAGGATGGATGGAAAAAAGTTTTCTGGCACTTGTGTTTTTGCCTAATCTTGGCTCTTGGAAATGCTTTACTGTTGTTGTGCTGTGGCGTGGTGGCAGCTCACTCAGAGTTTGCACCACACTCTATAAGCAGAAAGACAGAAAAAGTGATTCCTCTCTCAAAGATCAGAAACATAAAGGCAGACAAAAGACAGCAGATGGATGCTGTCAGACGAGAGGCTAAAATGAAACAGTAAGACAATGCCAAGCACTGTGACAGCCAGCAATTCCCAGCAGACCTGCATCTTAATTGCTGCTAAATTTCTTAGTTGTCACTGTTAAACTAGAAAACTAGGAAAGAAAGTACTTAAAGGTTGCAATCAATTTGCTTTGCCAATGTTTTGAATTTGTTCCTTACAAGCTTAGGGGCGCACAGAAGGGGCTTTACAATGTGGCTCCTTCAAAATGTTACAAGGGGATGAAGATGTTATGTGGAAATCTGACACTGTTTATCAATAAATCTTCATGAAACTGAGCTAGAAATGCTGTTCCTTTTTAGATTTCTCTTGCAGTCTCTCAGCTCATGCTACCCACTATCTCTGCTCCTGTGCCTAGGATATTTGTCAGTTCTAAGTAACATGTTGCCCCAGCTGTTTTTAAAAAGTAAATAATTGTGTTATGTAATTGTGTTTAGTGGTCAGTGTTAGGTTAGTGGTTGGACTAGA
Source organism: Athene cunicularia (assembly GCF_003259725.1). Classification (NCBI taxonomy): domain Eukaryota; kingdom Metazoa; phylum Chordata; class Aves; order Strigiformes; family Strigidae; genus Athene; species Athene cunicularia. The sequence goes on from NW_020799097.1 coordinate 81,537,067, forward strand.
TGATCTTCAAGGTCTTTGTCAACCTAGATGGTTCTGTGATTCTGTAAGTTTGGAGACTACTCTAGTTTTCTTCTGAGAGAGAAATTTGTTTTAAGTGATTAACCTCAAAGTCTTTCTTCATCAGTTCTTGTGAACCTGCAAATTCTTTTCCACGGGCATTTCTAGAGAATGGGGAAGGTTTCTACCACACAGTTCTTCAGCTATTTCTGCAACTTTACTGCTAACAGTTTCCTGAGGGGATTTCAATGGCTTGTTTATTTTGAATGAATCCTGTTTTTCTAGCATCCCTTATACCTCCAGCAACCTTCAGAATTTCTTATCTACCTTCACAGTTTTCCCTCTGCTGGTGACAGTAATCTTATTATAATCTATTCCAGCCTGGAGAGAATTCTAATGAAATGTCTTCAATGTGCCTCAGCACACTTGTTAGAAAGGCGGGGTGACTCACACCGAAGTTTTTGAGCAGTGTTTGAGGAAGGAGAGACTGGATAATTCGGAGAATTGGCAAGGTTATAATGACAACTGTGTCAGTTTTGAATCTGCGAAGAAGGAATTGAACTGCTGTGGGTTGCTGACTATTTTGCTGGGCAATGTGAAGTACAATCTCTGCCTTTGCTGAGTATCTTTCAGCCAAGTATTTCATAACGTTGCACAAGTATTCAGCCACAGGCAACAGAAGGAAACATGCACATCTGAGAGGAAAACATACAGAGAAGACCTCCATAATAGACTGAAATCAAGGACTATGGTGTAGTATTGTTGAAAACTACTGTGTCAAGCCTGCAACAAATTTGCTTGCATTTCTTGATCTTACTCTGCTGACTAATTAGGCGTAATGTGCTCAATGCGCTCTGAATGAGGTATTAATGCACTGAAGAATATGTTTCAGCACTTAAAACCAATGGAAATAATCCTGTTAAGGTGATTTGGCCAAGTCCCTGGGTGGTATTCATAATGCTGGCAAAAAGTCCAGTATGCTGAATGTGTAACAAAATCAGCAAGGCATCACCTAGAAGAAGATCCTACTTGCATGCTTCATAGTATTACTATTTTTTCATAATTGAAATCCCATCTACTAAAGTGTATTAATGAACTGAATCAAGCTTAGCAACATTCCTAAGGGGAAAAACATTTAGATAATATTCACCAGACACTTATTTATTTAGTGAAGTGTCTCCATTTTATTGGCTTATATCCACATGTCTTCTAATATTCACAATATTGGTAATTTCTTTTGCTGTTCGAATTTTATTAGCTCATGCTATTTAAAATGTCTATAATCAAATAAAATTCCTGTGGCTCAAAACTCTCAGGCTTATTACTTTCTTAAGGCTCTTTGATGCTGAATGAGGAGCATTTGTCCTAACCAATTAAGAGCTTAGGAATTTAAACACAAGGGTTATATTTTTTAAGAGGGAAATAAAGTCAGATTGATCTATCTATCTATCTATCTATCTATCTATCTATCTATCTATCTATCTATCTTGTCTTATTTAACATAAATCTTTATTTACAGATACATAGAGATCTTCTATATAGAAGGTCCTTCTAAGCAGAAGAAACCACACTCCCCCCTCCCTGACCCAGTGAGGACAGTGCAGTATACGAAGCAGAGGGGAAATTTTCACTAAACATGATACCAAGCAGATTCTTACTAAGCTAATGACAATTTCTCCATGAAAGGTTGAAGAGAGATGAGCCTATTTATCTTCAATAGCACACCTAAATTTCTTTTCTCATTTACCGGTCCCATTACTGCTTTGATGATGCTTATTCCATCCCAATACCTTCCTGGTCATCTTCTGATGTCAATCACACTCCATTCACTGGCATATGAGTAACTTTAAAATCACCATTGCAATTGTAGTCTCAAATCAGCCAATGACCCAGGAGCATACTCTTAAGTAATTTTATATTATTTCAGAATTAATTAAGGTTGCATAAATCAAGGTATGGACAAGAGAAGATGATATTTTTTGACATGCTGGTGTAAATGAAAGGCAGCCTTTCATTTTTCTAAAGGGAAGAATCGACTTGGATGAGTCTGAAAGTAAGTACAGTCTCAGGTCTCAGAATGCTTGTAATGGCTAATCCATGCTCAGAGAACTTTTTAAGGTATAAATAAAGTATAGGCATTTCTTCCTCCAGCACTCCATTTCCTCTGCTTAAATCTGTGTGGCAAAGGCTTTCAATTTAAAAACTCTCTTAATCCTACTACCCACTGGGAATCTGTTAATAACATCAGGAGTGACTGGGGCACTCTCTTGCCCCAAGTTGCCATCAATTATTGTTAAACTGGAGAGTTTGTCAAGCCAGCTCTTTTGCCCTCACACTGCGTCCTATTTCATCCCAGGGTGAGCAAGTTGCCAAATCAATGTTACCAGTAGAGACTTCTAACACCTTTCTCATTTTCTCTTCATTTACTTTTGTTTCTGTCTGCCAAGGGTAATTTCTAGGGTTAGCCAGTACTTATCTATAAAAATGTCTCACCTTTTTCCTAGTCTGATTTCACACTTGTGAAATGAAGACTGCATCACCATGATAAAAAAAGATTTAGCTGGAAGTATCAAGGTCAATTTTATGAGAATGGTTTCAAGCTTGCTTAGGTCTAGAACTATTGTAAATTGCTTCAGTGCTGCAATTTTATTTTTTTTTCCTAAAATACACATTGTACTGATGAGAGATACCAGTCTGACAATCCTAGAGCATATGGATGCATTAACTTCTCCACTTCCAGATCCAAATTTTAGTAATTTCTAGACTGAACTCCGTAATAATTTCACTTCTAGATACAGAGTTTGAGGTCTCACCCTTAAATAACAAACTGCTTAGAGTATAGGTCAACTATTTCCAGTTTACAAAACACTAAGAGCTGCTGGGTACAAATAATTCAGACTAAACCAGGCATCTGGCATGGAAAATATTAAAAGAAAGCTAGATGGCAGGAACTGGGCAATGCTTCCATGTCACCACTTGCCTCAGTAGTAAATGGCAGAGTTATAATATATAGAGATAGCATTAGTCTCACAGTTTCAGTGCAGAGAAGGGGCTCCAGAATGTTGGTAGCTCAGAGAGAGACCATGGCTCGCTTGAAGTTGTGCTCTACACTCAACTGTCCTCACAGATAACTGTATTTTGCCCTTAAAATCTGGATTGTGATGTGGCTAAGATTTATTATCCTGTACAAAGCAGAGACTTTATTGAACCTGGCAGTATTTTTCATTCCAGTCAACTTACTAGAGGACCTTATGTTCTCTCAAGAAAGCTTCCCAGCGTTTAAAATCCAGTAACTAACTTTGCTGTATTTTCTCAGTGGTTTTTTTAAGTGTTTTAATCTTGTTATAAAGTCAGTGGTAAAATTCTCTGATCAGCATTAAGCACTAAACCCTGCAGTTCAGATCACAGAAGCAGTCAAGGTTCCCTGTTTTCACGAGTGGAAGGGATTGAGTTTTTATAGTCCTCACAGCTTGTTCCATTCTGTTCTGTTCATGCTATCATAAATCTTCACAGAATCATCTAGGCTGGAAAAGACCTTGAAGATCACCCAGTCCAACCATTAACCTAACACTGACAGTTCCCAACTACACCAGATCTCTAAGCACTGTGTCAACCCGACTCTTAAACACCTCCAGGGATGGGGACTCCACCACCTCCCTGGGCAGCCCATTCCAACACCTAAAAACCCCTTCTGGAAAGAAATGCTTCCTCATATCCAGTCTAAACCTTCCTGGTGCAATTTGAGGCCATTCCCTCTTGTCCTATCACTTGTTACCTGGTTCAAGAGACTCAACTCCAGCTCTCTGCACCCTCCTTTCAGGTAGTTGTAGAGGGTGATGAGGTCTCCCCTCAGCCTCCTCTTCTCCAGACTAACCCCCAGTTCCCTCAGCCGCTCCCCGTACGACCTGTGCTCCAGACCCTGCACCAGCTCCGTTGCCCTTCTCTGGACACGCTCGAGTCACTCAATGTCCTTTTTGTAGTGAGGGGCCCAAAACTGAACACGGGAATCGAGGTGCGGCCTCACCAGTGCCGAGTACAGGGGTCAGATCCCTTCCCTGTCCCTGCTGGCCACGCTATTGCTGACACAAGCCAGGATGCCATTGGCCTTCTTGGCCCCCTGGGCACACTGCTGGCTTCTCCATAGAAGCTTTCCACTGTTTCACTATGTATTGTGCTTTTGGAAATGTTTTCAGTTGTCTTTGCAACCATTCTTCAAAGCAGACTGCTGATAAATTGTTCACCTCGGTTTTTGTTACACCTTTTCTTCTACCTCTTCAAGAAATGAGAATGTTTTCTTGCTATTGTTTGTTTGGAGATATTCTTGGTTCCTGTCTTGTTTATTTAATAAACATTTCTTGTTCTTTGCCCTGTTTTGTTTAGACTGTGATTTTGCCAGAAAGTTTAGACCAGATGATCCTTGAGGTCCCTTCCAACCTGGTATTCTATGACTCTATTTTTAGTTTAGTTTAGTTAGTCCTTTTTTTAGCTGTCCTTTATAAAACAGGGATTAGCCTCTTTATTGTTATTATTAATTTTAGACTTAAGTTGTCTGGTTACATTTAAAAATTAAATAGCTGTTCTTTTGACCATTTATATTTTATTTCTGCTTCTGTCATCACCTGTCATTTTTACTATGTTCTTTCAGCATCTGAATCTGGTTTTGAACTATCTTCTCCCTTCAGAGTGATGCACTCTTTGAAGCTAATGACAATGCACAGGGGTATCTGAGGTTTAATGTAGCACAACCATGTTTCCTTCCTTTCTTTCTTCATTAATGTTTCAAATGTGGTAATTTTAATTTAACTCTATGCCAAAATTCTGATGGGAGGAGGAAGGGAAGATAAGTACTCTCTACACTGATCTGTTCCTTGAAATCTTTTAAATGCCACATACCTAAGCCTTGAATAGCAAAAGAGCCATCATTGTGGATCAAGAGTTTTAGTGACTGATCATGCAAAGCTCCTTAATGAAAAAAGGCTAACATTTCTACATAGTATTTTTCCTTTAAGTGCTATCTCTGGCAGTGTCTGCATCACAAATACTCCAATTCATATGCATAGCATGTTTTTCCACCTGTTGTATTGGATGTAATATTACAGCCATACAAATATACCAGCTGTTTACTGTGAAATTTTTTGCCATATTGTTCAGATCATCTACTGTAAATTTTTTTGAATGAGTCCCTTGTGGGGAATGGTGATTGCAGCAATTTCATAGCCTTTCAAGCCTACAGTTCATAACAAGGTTAGGTGTAGAATTATACATTATTTTATGTTGACTGGCAATCATTCTAAATTCTTCCTGATGTTCTTTGAAACAAGAAGGGGCATGAATAACACATTTTCTCTAGCTCTATGAAACACCTAAATTGTTTTTATCTTTCAGTGGATTTCATTATTTCTGTATAAAAAATAGAAGCAAAAAGGTTGTTGAGGTCTTAGTTGCTGTAGGCTCTACTGTACAGAACATGTCACATCTACATTTTGTTTAATCTCAAGGAAAAAATGGGGAAAATATAAAGTGTTACAAATGATAGAAAAGATTAGATTATAATACATAGTATTAACTGAGAAGATGTCTTTGAATATCACTAACAATCAACCTCCATTAAATGCTGTATCTCAAACTGTATGGTATATTTTCTGAGTTATTTCTACCAGCTCAAGTGCACACGAATAACATTTTGTGTTATTTCTTCCTCCATACTTGTGCTCTCTAATCATTTAGCCAACAACCTAACATTATCAATCATTTCAATCATTTAGCCCTACCAGACTTTCTGCAATAGCTTTCATAGAATGAAGAAGTCACAGTCACAGACTTCCTCAAGTGCACTTTAACTAATGTGTGATAGGTACCAATGAAGCTACCCTCATAAATGTAAATATGATGTTGCTATGCTAGCAAACAGACTACTGTTCTAAACTGTGTAAGCACCACTGAGCTTCATGCTTTGCCCATGAGTGCCAGAAGTTTCTATATGTTTATCTAAAGTTGTAAAGAAAAGGTATTGGAGAAACTGCATATGCTCACATAAAGAAAGTCTATTCTAAAACATGAGCACTGAGAATTAGAGTCACAATCTGAAAAGCACCCATGGCCCTAGTAAAAAAAAATTTTGCTTATGGAAAGTCTTCTTTTTCTTTGTTTCCTTCATTTCTTTTATGTCTCCTAGCTTTTGAAGGTTTTGATATGCCTACTGCTTAGCAATAAAACCTGGCATTAGCTGAAGTAAATGTTATTCTTTCAAAGTGTTGGGCCAGAAAGCACTAGATTGTACTGCCTGCAAACTTTTAGTCCCCTGAGCTGCACCAACAGTAGACAGATGCTTCCAGGTCTGAATTAGGGCATTGTTCAAGTTTTCAGTGTTTGAGGTGAAGGCTGAGAGAACAGGCATCTTCCCAAATATCAGATCATTACTGCATTCAACAACAGCATTTTGTGCCACCAGTAAGATGGTGTTGATCAAGACAGTTGTCTCCTAGTGTGTCTCTTATAACTGTACCATCAAGGTGTTTCTCAACTGTGCTATAATTCTAACTGAAAGATGAGAGGAAGAAGCCTTAAGAGCATGAGCTTGAGAGGTTTGGGGATAACTCGGAAATAAGAAGTTGATGGCAGTAATCTGAGGGCCTTAATTTACTTAGCTCACAAAGAAAAGTAAAAGCCCAGCAATTTTAGTTCCCTTGAAACTAGTCTGCAGTGGAGGAAATAAGAAAAGTATAACTGTGTGTTTTATACCCACACTCTCAAACTCCTGTTTGGTTTACAGCTTCGTAAGCACACAGCTATCCTCCTGACCCCTCTGATGAATGCTGTAAGGTTTGTTTTCTGCTCAGCTGAAAGATGAAGCTCTGAAATGCAACCCTGTCTGGGGTGAGCCAGGATGGCAGCAAGAGCACATTGTAGGAGCTTGAGGCTGTTCAAGGGTGAGGCATTAGAGACAAAGGGTGGGTTGCACTATTGCACCATTCCAGAGCATCCCCCAAAAAGTGTGGCTGTGTGGCTGTTTTCTGTCAACAGCATCCAGTCTGGGATTCATTTCTTTGCCAGAGCTAGGAAAGGGTGGAAGTGACAATTTCAGACCTTCTGGTTAGACTTGCAGAAGAAAGTGAAAAAAAAAATAAATGTTCTCTTCTGTGTCACCAACTCTTGTCAAGGGACAAGTCCTTTAAAGGGATGAATCCACTGAGTGGGTCTCTGTCATACTTGCTCTTCTTCACTTTGGTGAGAATCTGTGTATTGGGTTTGCATGGCAAGGCTTTGGTAGCAGGGGTCTATAGGGGTGACTTCTGTGAGAAGCTGCTGGAAACTTACCCTATGTCTGATAGAGCCAGTGCCATCGGCTCCAAGATGGCCCTGCCACTGGCCAAGACTGAGCCCATCAGTGACAGTGGTAGAACCTCTGTGATAACTTATTTAAGAAGTGGGGAAAAAAAAATGTGGGAGAGAAATTGCAGCCAGAGAGAGGAGTGAGAATACGTGAGAGCAACAACACCTGCAGACACCAAGGTCAGTGAAGAAGGAGGGGGAGGAGATGCTCCAGGCCCCAGAGCAGAGATTCCCCTGCAGCCCGTGGTGCAGACCCTGGTGGGGCAGGCTGTGCCCTGGGTGGCCCCACGCTGGAGCAGTAGATGTGCTCAGAGGAGGCTGTGACCCTGTGGGAAGTCCATGCTGGAGCAGGCTCCTGGCAGGACCTGTGAACCCATGAAGAGAGGAGCCCACACTGGAGCAGTTTTGCTGGAAGAACTTGTAACCCCGTGGGGGACCCACACTGGAACGGTCTGTTCCTGAAGGGCTGCACCCTGTGGAAAGGACCCACGCTGGAGCAGTTAATGAAGAACCATAGCTTGTGGGAAGGACTCACATTGGAGAAGTTTGTGGAGGACTGTCTCCCATGGGAGGGACCCCACGCTGCAGCAGGGGAAGAATGCAAGGAGTCCTTCCCTGAGGAGGAAGGAGTTGAAGAGACAACGATTGATGAACCTTCATTCCCCATCCCCTTGTGCCTCTGGTGGGGAGGAGGTAGAGAAAATAGGGAGTGAAGTTAAATTCAGGAAGAAAGGAGAGTTGGGGGGGAAGGTGTTTTAAGATATGGTTTGTTTCTCATCACTCTGCTCTGATTTGATTGACAATAAATTCCTTTTCCAAATTGAATCTGGTTTGCCCGTGACAGTAATTGGTGAACGATCTCTCCCTGTCCTCATCTTCACCCACGAGCCTTTCGTTATATTTTATACCCTCTGTCCAGCTGAGGAGGGGAGTGATAGAGTGGCTTTGATGGGCACCTGGTGTCCAGCCAAGGTCAACCCATCACAGTCCGATAAAAGAAAACTGTTTCCTAGGCTCGTAAAGGTTTGATCTTAAATGCACTGGAACTCGTGGTACCAAATGGCACCATTTCCTTCACTAACTCAGTAGCTGTAAGGAGGCATGCACCAGCCTGTGAGACATCTGCCTGAGTGACAGTGCTCGAAGGCAACACTGGCTTCCTTTCTTCAAGATGATCCTTTCAGTGTTCTGACTTTTCCCAAGGAAAGGGATTTCAGACCCTCCCCTAGAGTCAGACAAGCCCCATTTCTTCTATAGACTTTAAACATGCGTCTTGACATGACTGTGAAGGAGCTGAGAGAGCCTTTTGCTGAGATTTCACTGTCAGCACTGGGGTCTATAGAGAGCGGTGATACACCTCAACCCTCTTTTTGGAGGGAGAGGGTGGAGGGAGAAACCAGTTCATGATGGCTGTTGTCCCCTTACCCTGGGCTTGCTTTCTGGCAAGCTGCGAAGCAGTGGTGTGTGTGCTACCCTGAGTTCCTCCAGCACCTGCTCATGAAGGTTGAGATGTATTAGGGTCATCCATCCCACCTGATTTCATCACCAACCAAGAGCCAGGGCTTCTCCTCATCACAGGCAAAGGTTAGATGAGAGTCTGTTTCATGACTCCTGCTACATTCCCCTCTGCAGGAACCCCTTCACCTCTCACAAATAAGGGACTTTTTCCTGGTTGAGGCAGCAGCTCCAGGCCTCTCGTTCCTGCTGAGTTCACTGTTCAAGTGACTCCAGCACTACTCCTCTGGAGTTCAGAATCATACTCAGAGCTGCATAAGAAAATGTCTTTTTATGAGAAAAAAAACCTTTTTTCTTTGTTTGAGATCTAATCCATGTTGAAAGCATTCAACTAATTTCTTATGCAATTTATTTAACTACAACAAAAAGATTTAATATTGGATGACTCATTACAGGACTTAGCAGCTATATCCAGAGCTTATTCGGCCTTCACTCTCGAATGCCCTTCAATGCAAGGTGCATCAATCATTTTAATCTTGGAGCTGCCTGTGCTCCTCAGAATTTATTTTTATGTTCATCTTTGCTCTTTATAATTATTTAGATGGGAATAAAGATGGAAACTGAGTGGATAGCAAGAGTCATCTACTGTAGTCCAGGAATGATCTTTGATGCAAGAAACTTTCTCCCTGCAAGGTCTTTTCTGACAAAAGGTCTGTAGATTGTGACCTTGATGTCTGACCTGTACTAAAGGAATGGACTTCTTTCTGTATCACATTCTTTGTATCATTTGGGACTTTTTGCATACTGTGTACCATACCATGCACCTTGGATTCCCTTTGAGAAGAGAGACCATTTTGAGATCTTCAAATGTTTCATTTCAGTTTGAAAATACATAAGAATTTGCATTTTAAAATGAAAATATTAAGTATTTATAGAGCTGTGAATGAAATCTCAGGGGAAGTCCTTCCTTTGATGCTGAGATTCAAAAAAGAGGTCACTGTCACATGGTCCCACAAGCATATCAGTTCATAAAACCTGATTTCTGAATTCTAAGGGGCTTGAGTTCCCAAGTGTGCGTATGTGTATTCTAAAAACAGGTTTTCAGACTAGCAGATGTAAAAGTTTCAGAGGTAAGCAGGGATTATTACAGCTTCAAGATATGAGAAAGCAGGTACAGGGGTAAAGAAGAATAGGGATCTTTTAAATTAAAATGAATGTAAATAATATGTGCTGATGGTCTAGTGGGACTTGAATACATAGTGCCAGGTGCTGCCAGGAACCCAACAGGGAATGGGATGGAGCCAGCCTGCTCTATTCTTCACTGTGTCCCTGGTCCACACCTGTACCCAGACAGGAGACAGGAGTAAGGGGTGCTACCATGGGATAGCACAGGGCTGGGGAGAGGAACAGGTGTGTAACAAGAATTGTAGTATTGCTAAGTGTGTCCTTTGATCCTCCTAGCTGACACCATAGGAACATGCCAGTGATTCAGACGCCTACACCCACCACTCAATTTTCTGTGTGCTGAGGAACTTGATCAAAGGCTTCAGAAGACTTCTCACTAGGGATAGGACACAAGACACAGCATGCCTTCTGTCCCATTTTGGAGCAAGGAAGACAATAAATTAATTCCAGAAGTAGTGCTGAAGTTAGTGTCTCTCCAGTCAGAGTTTATTCTTCTGACCTTATTTGCCCTAGATGTCCATTCCCCAACGGGTACATGGAAATAAGGGGAAAAACATGCTATCAATGTGTCCATTGAATTATTTCTGTTAAAGCACAGTTTCATTAGAAATGTATTGGTTCATTGAGCTGCCCAGCCTTTGTTCAAACTGGCTCATGATGACTCATGACCAGGGATGTTTAAATTTGCACTTCAAAGGCATGAAGGCGGAGAAGCAGATCCAGTGTACATAGCAACTCTAACCCATGCTGTGGTGCTTGGACATCACTTTGCTGACTTGCAACACTTCTTCACAAATACAAGTGGGCAAATGCCAAAAAATTAAGATTTTTTTTTTTTTTAATGGGCTAATGGCTAGGAAGGGACAAGGGAAGGCACATAGATGAGAAGAAAGAGGAAAAGTGATCGAAGGATTCTCATTCGCCCCATTCATTTTGCCAGCACCTGTGCTGCACATGGCTCAGTGGAGATGACCTGTGTTCACATACAGATGATGTGGGGCCAACTAGACACACGCGTCTGCAATTGGAAATATATCACCAAAAAAAAGACTTGGCCAAGCATGAACATAAGTTTAAAATGGCAGTGTCTAACCACCTGCTTCTAATGTAATGGAGGTTAAAACAGACCTGCTGTTTCACTTCTCCCTCTACGTAGATGCCCTCGTGCAAAAAAACTCAATTTTGATTTTGCTTCCCAGCCAGGGCACGTTCAGGCTTGTACAGCAGAGAGGTTTCAAAGGTCACCAGCCATCTTAAATAAATGAACACAATAACTCAGTAAATCCCCATCAAAGCTACATGGGAGATGTCTCTTGACTTTACATTATTTGATTGTATTTAATATTCTGTTAATTTGCCAGATGCTTTCTTCAGAGTTTTAACAGTGCTTCTGCTGCAGTAAAAATCAACACTGCTGCTGGATCTGATTGCCTGTTTCAGTGATGTCCTGTAGAAAACTGTCTCACAATTTAACGGTTTAATTTGCTGAAGACCTTCAAACAAATTCATTTAACAAGCACTCACTGGCACTGAATATATATATTAAAAAGCTTTCAAATGAAAATGCCTGAGAGAAAGGCCGAGCAAATTGATGCACCAAGACCTAGGACTGAATAAGCAATAAGGGACATTGTATAGGGTTTGGAAGTTGGAAAGATGGGTGAGATCTTAGTAGAGAAGAAAAGGAGAAAGGTCAGGGAAAGAGAGAGAAGGAGGTTCTGGACCGGTGTCATTTAAGTCCCAGCTGAGTTATGTGACTCCAGACCACATGATTTCTTTCGTACTTGCTCAGGGCCCTAGCCAAGGGCTGGTTTGACCAATATGTAATTCACAGTGCTGCCTGGTTACCCTGCAGCCTTTTAATCTTATCTCCCATTACTTTTTCATATCCGTTTTGACATCAGCTACTCTTGTACAATTGCAGCTGCACTGAAGCAGGAGCTTTCTGGACTACTGTGGAAATCCACAGAATCCATCAAAAAATATTATTCAAATATAAAAAGAACCAATTTCTGCTCAGTGAGATCTGACACAGGACTTCAATGATACTGTAATTGAGTCTGCAGTCCCAACTTCCGTGCTTCTTTCTATTCCTTCACTAATACTGTCCTTCATTCATCCCTCAAGTACATTTTCTCTCTGACTGATTTCTCAGTCTCTGTTTCTGTTCTTCATTTTTCCACATGTAAGTACCCTTCCTTTTGCTGTTTCTCGTATGCCTTATGCAGTCTTTCTCTTTCCTTTCCCCCTTCTATTGTTTCTTTGCCTTTTCTCATTTTTGCTGACACCTTTTTCTTTCCTTCCTCCTTCCTTCCCTCACCACTCCTGGGGCTCAGCTGTGGCCATCGGTCACTCTACAGCAGATCCCCAAGTGGCTTACAGCTTTACAGAGAGGAGACCTGTCCCTGTGCTCCCCTGAGGTTCAGAAAACCCCCATGTTCCTATCTCTCCTCATCACTTTCCCTTAGGGAAAGCTCAGCAGAGGCTGGACTAGGTGGCCCTGGGGTCACCTTCCAGCCTGAGCAACACTCATGTTGAAGAAAACTTCATTGCTTTGTCCTTGGATATAGGGCACAACATATAAGGCACAGCAGCAGCTTTCTGTAATGTGAAGCTGCAACTAGGGCACGTGTGCCACCAGAGCTCGTGCTGATACTTAGACCTCTAGTGAATTGATTTCAGCGCTAAAGGGTGCTGCGGGATGTTGCATCAGCTCACGGGTACTATTGTGTCTTTGGGGACAGGATCTATACTGGGAGGGCTGATTTAAAACTTTTCTTCTCCTGCAGTCAAGATCAAATATCTTGTAACAGGGAACATTTCTTGCCTAAGGGGCTTGACTGTGTCCTGCTAATAACAATATTCCCTGAATAGATTTTAACATATTTTTTTTTCTTGTTCATTTAAAATTGATATTTGAAAGTTTCCTTTAAATGCATTTAGACATTTCCCTGGATGATCAATTATCTCAATTCATGTAATGTTCTCATGCGTAAGCATTCCCTATGATGGCAACAAATGAAATTCAGTAATAAACTCTCATAAATTTATTAAGGTCCCACAGCCACAGATCACCATTGTCAGTTCATATAATGCTTCCCTAGTTACTTAAAAGCTGTATTACATGCCATTACATTTATAATCCCACTTAATATTGGTCCACTTAACAACCTCTCAAACTTTTGGAACTGAATTTACAGTCTCTCGTCAGTGCCTCTCTGAGGTTTATTGCAACATTTCCTCTCTAAATGTTTTTGTGGTCTGAGAAAGTATTATTCTCTTTGAAGTGTCATAAGCTTCACTCAGCAGCTCACATATATATTCCCTCTTTATGTCTCCCTCTTTTTCTCTCAGCTCAGACCATCCTCATTCCTTCTGTATTCCACTCTAAGCTAACCCCTTTCTATGCAGATGACAGCCTTAGGTCCTGGCTGTAAATCTTCAATGCAAATAGCTCTAGATCCTGCACACTGCTTGCAACAGCAGGAAACAATAACTTCTGGGAATGTCATTGCCTTGGTAGTACTAGCTACTGTTATCTTGTAGAATAAACTTTACATCCCTGCTTTCCACTGACTATTCCTAAAAGTACACAGCAGTTTGAATGTGCCATCAAGTCTCTCCTCTTTTATGAGACCTTTTACCCCTGTTTATTTCAACATCTCTCCCTGACTAATGACCTCACCTTCATGTGGGTCAGGCATGTTGACAGACCAGGGCACAAGTTTCCAGACTAAAATATATGACCACTTCTTGTCTAGTGTTGCTGGCTAAGTAAAGTTCAGATAGACTTTGCTATTAGAAAATCCTCTGGAGCGTACAAACCACAGTGAACTGGAACTACTGGTTTGTGCTGTCACCCTCTGATTTAGATCAGAGTGCTTCTGAATTTGCCAGGTGAGGCGTGACATGGGTTTTACCCTTTTATCACGCTTTCTGCCACCAGTTTATGCAGGAAATGTCTGACTAAGTTCCCCCTGTCTGAACAGTTTCCTGGGCAAGAACATAACTTCTCAAGTTCATGATGATTTTTCTCTCCTTAATGCAGTATATCACTACTATATTGTAACAGTAGCAATCCATTACCATTACAGCATCGTGCTTTTGGAAGGACTTTTGTAGAAAATCCTAATGCACCTCGTATTTGCCAAGAGCATGAATGCTGATCAAAGATCTGCTTGCTGGGGGTCAAGGATGATGGATTGAGGTAACTGCTGACCCTGCCTATGTTCTTCCATTCATCCTGCCCCCAGCTTTTCCCCTGTGACACCACCCTGGCATGCAGGGGTACAGGCTTCCCACCTTTCACAGACCTCACTTCTAGGTCAGCCCCATGGCCAGATAGGGCTCAGCCTCTCCTGGGCTGCTGCCGCCCAAGACCTGGCTTTTCTTATCATGTAGCTGACTTTGTTATGAAATGAGGCTTTACTGATTAAATGCTCCAGCTTTCATGGAAACACAGAAGCACATCATACATGGTATATGGATTGGAAAACAACTCCTGCCTAGCAGGCTGGTGGAGAAGGCGAGCATTGCTGTGTGATCAATACTGGCCTCAGCTTTCTGCAGCTCTTCTCAGCAAGGGGCAGCCAGAAAGCCTCAAAAATCACGAGCATAAAGCCTTTTCCACTAACACTATTAAGATCAAAACATGGCTTTCTATTCCTATAGCTGTGTAGAGTTTTAATTAGGGCTTTGTGGCTGGGGGGATTTTTTTTCTCCCTTACTTTGCACCGTTGGCTCCAAGATAGTTTTTTTCATATTCTTTGACAAAATGAAACGGTGTCTTGACAAGACACAACAAAAGGGAAAGAACATCTTTTTCAGCAGAAGAAAAACGGCCTGATGATTAATCTCTGCCACTGGCATAGTTGCTCAGGTGCAGACACAGCCACCACCTCCGGGCGCTGGTAGGGGGCCATCCAGGCAGAGGGATGCCATGCTTGAAGCTGGTATCGCCTCTCCACCCTCCAGCTGTAGGCAACTGCCCTTCTGCTAGAGGTTACTGCCTGCCACAGGGAATAGGCAAAGGGGACGAAATGCATTTGCCTCCCGGTTGCTTCCATGCAAAATCTGGCTGTTTAGCTAAAAACAACAGTAAAGGAATGCTCATTTAAGACTTGAAAGAGTTTTGGAGATGTACCTTGCTCTCCCAGCCCCGCCGCATGGGCAATACTCTGGCGGAGAGGCTAAACGTGCAGGTGAGTTTGTGATCATGTCAAGCCTTCACAGCCTGCTCCAGAGAGCAGTCCTGTGGCCTCGCCTGCTATGTTTCCTCCTGTGGAGATGTTTCTGTTGCCATCTGGCTTGGGCCAGGTCCACAAGCAGCAAGATGGGCTGGAGCTTCTCCCGGGAAGCAAATGGCAGAAGGTGGGCCAGAGACAGCACAGCCTGGTGCTTTTTGCTTCCCGGGAGAAG
>NW_020799097.1:81552503-81585060 GCF_003259725.1 Athene cunicularia
GGGGGGGGCAGAGAGGGTAATCTGGATTGCCACACAGAAGGTTGTATCACCTGCAACCTATCTATTGATGGAATTACACTTGGTCAAAAAGTAAGCCTTTTTCTGTATAGATAAGATGTAGCATTAGCAATTTTGCAATTTCTTTGCATGCTTTCCTCATGTAGACTTTAATTAGGTGGATTATGATAGTGATGTCTTTGTTTTGTCTTTATGGATACTACAGAAGGGATTATTTTCTTTTTTGCACTTCTTTTTTTGGCCTTGCTATTATTGTGCTGCGGCTTCAAACAGCTGAGTTGCCTGGAAATTCATATTTCCCCAGAAGAACGATTTGGCTTGTCTGCTGATGGCAGAGAGTGCAAGCTGGCACACTTACAAAAGAGAAAGCTTATTTTACCAGCAGCAACTGTGTCTTTCATTCAACCTGGAACAGCAGACAGGAAACCAAGGGACTGTTCAAGAAGCAATTCCAGGCAAATTATGATATGAAATCAGGTTGGAAAGAACTGTGATGGAAAGCAACTATATTATTTCTTTGTGGTTTTCTGTTACCATTTTTCTGTCTTTTTTTTTTTTTTTTAAGAGAATGTTAGAATGAAACCAACCTTCATTCAGGAGGAAAGTGTATTGATTCAGTTTTGTGCCTTTCAGCTTTTTCTCCTCTCTGATTGATGAGCTCTATGAGCTCCTAAAAATGCACTTTCCATCACTTTGGTGAGGCAATGTGTCCCGTATTTGAAGTTTGCACCATTTTGGCTCCTCAGTGATTTCCATGGTTTGGAAGAATTTGTTTTTTCTTAAAGTATTAGATCAGAAACAGGCTTTTGTTCTGTCTTTTGTTCCTTTAATGAAAAAAATATTTTAGTGTGAAATCATCTTGATTTTCTCACAACTTTATACTGAACGGAGGACTGTGCCCTGTGGTACACTTCTCAGGAGGGACAAAGTTGCAGGCAGTAGAAGGTACAAAGCAGTAACACTGGTTAAACAGACTTTGTTTCCTCCCAGTTGGAGGTATTTGAGAAAAAAGCTGATGTGTTACATGTGCTGAATGCTGTGTCTTTGTGTAGGTATTATGTGTCCTGACCAGTTTATAATGTGTCAAAATTTGGCGGAGCAGAAAACTGTACAAGAGTTTGAAAAGTAAGGACTAAGACAGTAGCTGCAGTGTACCCAATGTCTAGGTGGTATTATTTTCCACCAAGAGATCAATTTTACAGTCTATGTTTATGGTTTTTTATTATATCTAATTGAAGTCCTGAGGAGACTGAGAGGGGATGTGCTTCTCCATGTGACAGTGCTGAGGCTGCAGAACCCATCTTGCTCATGGCAGGAGGATGCTGTTGTAGTGACCCTCCTGTTGTGGTGGATGCTTGAATGCATGTCCTAGTGCAGTAATTTTGCTGTGCAGAAGTAGGTCAGGCCCTAGATGGACTGTCTCAGGGCCATGGACTGGGTATCCTGATATCCAGCTCAGGGTACCTGCACTGTTGGGGGCACGATGGACTCATCTGGTTGCTTCACAGCATCTGAGAGAGCTCAGCATCTCTCACAGCTCTTCTATTACTGTATTGCTCATGATACAGATGCCTGAAATCATCCTATGGCAGCATAGTGAAGACCATAATTAAAATATAAAAGCAACTATACTGGATGAGACCAAAGGTCCACCCAGCATCCTTCCTTCAGCTCTGGCCAGCAACAGGTCCTTATGAAAGGTCATAAAAAGCAGGGCAAATGCTAAGGGGTACCTTCCTAGCTACTGATTTTTTTTAGGGGCTTTCTGAGCTGGAGATTGCATGCAGACAGTCACGTTCCCTCACCACTGGTGGACATTCATGATTACATGAATTTGTCTGATCCCTTTATAATTCATTTGTACATTTGGCCTCTGCAACTTCCATGAGCAGTTAGTTTCACAGTTTAATTAGATGTTATGAGAAAAGGTATTTCTTTCTCTTTGTTTTAAACCTGTTGGCTGATAATTGGGTTGCCTTCTAACTCTCATAGTGGGTGGGAGATTGAGTAATTGTTCCCTGTTTACTTCAGTTATCATTACAAACCTCTATTATATCCCCTCTCAGCTGTCTCTTCAGCTGGAGAGTCCAAGTCTAATTAATCTGTCCTCATTTCAGCAAGGCTGGAATCCAGCTAAAAATAATTGCCAAGTGAGATCCTAACACACTACAAACCTTTGGAGGTTATTGTGCTACTTATAAAACCAATGGACATCTTTATAAGACCTGCTATGAACGCAAAGGGCATGTAAGGGGTACTCAGAGCAGAAGGACAAAACAATAAATAAGTAACACTTTTTCACATAATGTCACTTTTGATCAGCTATAATGTAAAACTGAATGTTCTGGTAAAGATCAGGTGACTTTGTGGCACAGAAATTCCTGAGAAGACACCAAATAAAATATGCTTAAATTCTGATTTCTGCAGAAGGGGGAAAAATTACGAAAGGCAGACCTTTAATTGGCAAAGTTCAACAGTGGGAGTTCTGTGGTGGTCCGTTGTTTTCTGACATGGTTAAATCCAGTTGCGAAGGAATGGACTGAGTCATCGTACATCAAGAGCTAAGATGTTCTGAAAGGCATTTGTAAGTACCTGAATATAATTTAAAGCTGTCAAGATGATATAAAATCATATTAGTAAATGAACCACGGATAACAGAATGAATGGTTTAGATGTTCTTCATTTCAACTAGATGAATATCAAAATCCAACCTGCTTTTGGCTAAATCACAAGGAAGATTGTTCTGTCCTTTCATTATATTCTCCATGTTACAGTCTATGTTCTCTGCAAATTAATCTTTCCATGTTCACATCCATTACAGTATGTAAAAAAGAAGAGGCAGGCATAACTTACTGCATGTATATGCACTTTATAATTTATAATATGCACTTTAAAATCAATTTGTGGTTTCATAAGCCAAATTAAGAATGAGACTGTGCTGAGCACAAATGGGCTCTGCAGTCATGAAGCTCCCAATATGCTAAAATATTCTGTATAGATTTCAGGTGGAGTGGACTTTTTTTAGATTTCACATGTAACCATAGCACTGCAAAGTACAATATATCCAAAATAATTTCAGCAGCCACAACACCTCTTTGATCAATACTGTGTACAAAATTCTGTGCAAAACCTGATCAGTGTCTGAACTTCTGTTCAGAAGCCACTTTTCCATCTGACAG
This sequence comes from Athene cunicularia, assembly GCF_003259725.1. Lineage (NCBI taxonomy): Eukaryota > Metazoa > Chordata > Aves > Strigiformes > Strigidae > Athene > Athene cunicularia. The sequence goes on from NW_020799097.1 coordinate 81,555,701, forward strand.
TAGCTGTCTCTCACCTCCCATACACACAAATTATGTTTTCACTTTCCAGGTGTCTGTCAGAGAGTCAGGAGTTTGCGTTGCTCCAGGTACTTGCAGAGCAGCAGCTCTTTGCCCTCCCAGGCTCCTGGTCTACCTCGGTGTAGGCTGTTCCCTTCTAGTTTGTAGAAACTTTGGAAGTACCAGGGGAATGTTTGGAACTGGAGGAAAACCACATTTTGAAACATCTAAATCTCATGTGAAATAAAATTCTGTGTCTTTACTTAGCTTTAATTATGAGGTATATTTCAACTGAGGGTTTTATGATGTGCAGAAATTTAATAACTTTATAAACCGGAGATTTAAGTTCTGTGATGAGTCCCAAAGTTTCAGAAGACTTTTAGACTTACAATATGAGCATTGTCTGGGCTGCATAAGGGGAAGAGAGAGAAGTTCCTGGGTGGACATGTTGAATCTTAAAAAGAAAGAAAACACAAGCTGCATACTCTGCTATGTAAAGAAAACAACAGGCAAAGATAGCCAAAATAAGCAAAAATTGAAGGTGCGCCATCAAAAATTGAAGGTGCGAAGGTAGTGTGATGACTAATGACCATTCAGATCTTGCAGCTTTACATATGGAAAAATAGGATGTTAAAACACAGACAAGCACCTGAAGAGTGATGCTCTGTGGGCTTTGTCCTTGCTTCTCCTGGGCCTCCTGTGCATGGGCAGAAACCGGGCAGCAAGGAGTGGAGCAGCCCATGTGTGAGTGCCCTGATTTTCTTCCCAGAGGTGCTTTGTCCTGGCCACCTGGAGCAGATAGGCATCTTTCAGGAATTTTCTCCACTCTGAAGACAACACTCAGTGGACTTAACCTTGGAATTTCTGCTTTAAAAAAACAGGTCATACTGCCTTGACGTATTTCCCCTTCACTGTCTTGCACAAATTAAGTGTAGCTTCATCCAACCAAGTGTGAATTATCTCCTAACTAGTCAGCAGCACTTGGAAAAATCTTGCTACAGCCAGCATCTTTTAAACTGCTTAACATTTTCCACATTATCAAGGTTATTTGTCCAGTGACTGTCACCCGCCTCTTCCTTATCCTTCTTCTAAACCAATAAAAACCATAGCTACCAATATATTCAAGGAACTTGGAATAGTCTTTCCTAGATCTTTAAAAGTCATCATGCTACTTAGTTATGGAAAATTGATTATGAAAATCCTGAAACTGAAAGAAAACTCCCTAGTACAGCAAAACCAATCATCCAAATGTTCATCCAGCAACAAAATAAAATTAATTCAGATTTTGGGATAGAATCTCACATCACTGTTTTCTTCTTTGCTTTTCTAAAAGCAATGTAATGTCCTCATTTACCTTAAAGTAACTTTAATAAACTTCTGTTCTGGAACTGATATGTTTCAAGACACACATTTGGAGAAATCTAAATCCTGATATATCATTGGTGGTGGGCTTAGCCATCACCTTTAGGATTCAGAAGGTTGGCACAGGGGGCACCAGTTCTTCATGAGGCTAATCTCTTGAGTTACCTGCAGCTGAACAGAAAAGTTGCCTCTTGCAGGTAGCTGAAAAAAAAAATATCCTGAGGCTTCTGAAGTGTGAGGCGACTGATGAACAACACATGAAGGCACACAGAAATTCTCTGGTCTTAGGTTTTCATCTGCTTGCTCCTTCTGAGTGCAAAATGGATTTGCAGTGCAGCTCAAGACAAGCCAGTTTTACAAACACTGAGCATAGGTGTAAGCAATTACCGGGGCTGGATGTTAACAGGAAACAAATACTGACCTGGCAGCCATTTCTTAACTCCTCCCTTCCTTTCTGCTCACCTGAGTATCAAGGAACAAATCGGGATACATCAGTGCCTCACCCCAAGCCCTGTGGAAATGTCTTTCATCTTGTATATGCAATGCTGTGTTATAGAGCTGGTGACCTGCTCTTTCAATCTCTATTTTGTTCTGGTTTTCACATTTGGAGCATTACAGGTGTATTGCACAATATAACTACTTAGTAAAGCAGTAAGGGAGGAAAGAATCAAAGCCAACACATAGAAGAAGAAAATGCATCTGTCCGGGAGTACAACCTTAATCTCCAGTGGGTTGTGCTTGCATTGAATGTTTGTCGGTGCAAAGTGTATGTTCTTACATGCATCTGTGTGGTTCCTGGTTGTATTTATTTTATCTGTCTGTACAAAGACATTATTTTCCCTGCATACTGTACTCTGGATAGGTCCGATCCTCCGACAAGGAGCAGAATTAGAGACAGTGGGGCTGTGTCAATGTAGCAGCAGACATGCTGGGGTGGAAGGATTGTTATCAGTAACCGCTCATAATGCAGCAGGGCAGCTCTCAGAAACACCTGCCGAGTGTCAGGCCCTGAGAAAGCTACTTCTAATATAACCTAAAGCAAGCAACAAGGTTTATTTTGTTCAGTCTGTGGCTCTTGTAATTACAGAAGATTCTGTAATTTTGGAATTCAGATATCCTTTTCATTAGAAAACCCTGCAACTGTTCACCAGGCACACAAAGGTGTAGAAATGGTGACGTGGAACACAAAGTGCTGGGACATATTCTTATATAGTGGACTCTTATATAGTGACCATTTTGTGTGTTAACAATCATGAACTTCCATGCACTGACAGGCAGGTTTTCTTTGCTGTGCTTAGTGCAGATATAGCACAAGGAGAAAAATAACATCTATTGATTCACTGATCTGGTAAGTAATAGATTTTTCAGGCAATATCCCCAAAGAGAAAAAGAAGACAAGAATGTCATTTATTGCATGCTAGAGATGCAATGAGGAGAGAGTAGAGATCCAGCAGACATTATTCTGTGTCTTTATTTCTCATTTCTAACAGCTTCACATGTATTAGCAGTTTAAAATTTGAGCTTTAATAAATTGCATTTGCAGTATCTCACCTTTAACTCAATTACCCACTAATCAGACGTTACATAAAAATATGATTAAAATCTCAGGAATTCATATAAATTTTAAAAAAATAAAACATATTTCACTTTCTGTTTACATTATTTGAAACAAGTGTCACAGGATAACACAGTCACTGAATAGAGTCAGCTGTATCTTAATCTGAAATCCCAAAAACCTGCTGTGATTTATCCACAGATGTGACAGGGGAAACTGGGAAACCAGTCTCACGTCCACTTTAAAGGCTCTGTGTAAAGATTCTCCCAGTCTGGTCCATGTTACAGTCACTGTACAACAGTGCTCCTCTACAGAGCTTGTGTCCCTGCTCCCACAGCAAGGAGTTTTCCGGCTCGTGCAAATCACAGTAATGAGTGGGTCACTTCTCTGATCCAGCACTTAAGTGAACTGAGGCATCAATTCCCCTGATGCTGCATCATCACTTCCTCGTGGTATGCTGGGAGGCTAAAGATCCTCCATGAGTAGGTGGGACTCCTCTACAGGCCGAGAACATCTATATAAAGCCTTACACCTGGCAGGGCAGAAGCTTTGAGGACTGCAGCCTTTCTGCTGCCACTGTTCGCAGTGATGGCTGCAGCACACCACATTGCAGGGACACACTGTGCAACTGCCCAGCCTCTCCTCCCCTGCCTTCTCACCTCAGTTCACCTCTCCCTGCATCCAGCCCAGCAAAGACCCATCTTCAGAGGAGGTCACTGGGACTGGTCCACTCAAGTAAGTGAAAGCAGAATTGAATTACCAGTTTTTCAAGGGACTTCCCCATGAAAATGCTTTGTTTACATACAGCTGCTGTCTGTGTTCAAAATGTATATGCTGAAGCAGACCATTTCTCTGCAGCAGGCTCTGGCTGAGAATTTACTTTCTTCCTTTGCAGATCCCCCTGGATCTACTCCATTTCCTCCTGCTCACTGTGCAATTAAGAACTGAAATGGGAATGTGATTGTTCAAGCCAATACTGAGGCCTCTGTGGATGGGCACTTCATTTCTCTCATATCTGTTGTAAAGACAAGTCCCTGCATCTATTCCCCTGGTGCAATGCCATACTGCGCTGCTGAAAAAGTCATTATCCTTCTCAGGGAATAGCTACGTGTCATGCAGTTGTGAAAGGCCTGAAAAGACAAAAAACTGTTACTTTTGAAACAAGAAAAAAAGAAAAGGGAAAGCAATTTTTGGAAGCTGCAGCAGTTTTCTCAAGGACAGCTGTAAACAGCACTTACTGCATACAAATCGAAGCCAGCAATGATGACAAGAAAGCAACAAATAAACAAGTCAACAACAATGCCAACAAAGAGTATTCTGCTGCCAAGAAAATACTTTATTTCTCATTAGCATAATTATTGCTTAGATTTTCAACTCCAAATGCCAAAACAATTTAAAAGTTATGTTATGCTTAAATATTTTGTCATTTTTTGGCAAGAAGGCAGGCTAAGGGAGAGCAGAGTATGAATGCCGTCGCTGCCTTGTTCTATAAAGTCATCTCCCTCATTTGAGGAATTACCCTTTTGCATTGCTGGGGTGATGGCAGCTACAAACCTGATAGAAACCAACATGACACCCCTGAAGCAGAGGGAGTTGTGCCAAGTTGCAGCAGCAGAAGCTTTTACATTTTAAGCCATGCGGTGCTGAAAAGAGAACCAAGGATTTTCACCAAAGAAAACTTCATACTAAACTTTTCAATCCCAGGGAAAAGTTTGGAGAGGCACAGAGCTAAGATCTGGTCAAGGAAATATCCTTAGACTTTGTATTTCATAGATATTTCTTCTCTTACTTCAGTTTTCAAGCCTCACGGTGTATGTACACACAAAATAGACACCAAATGGAATTGAGCAGAAACTTGGTGTCAGCTCAGAAGAAAGTGAAAGAACAAGAAGCTGGGACTCCCTTAAGCCAGAGAAAAGAGAGAGAACTGCATTTCCCAGTCTTCCCAGTCCTCCTTAAGACATTGCTTTCAAATATGTATAACATTATCACCTAACCCTCCAAATGTAATCTCAGCTTTAAGCAGTGACAAATCTACATGAAGACAGTAATTTTTACCTTGCCTGATCCATTCTGTTTAACTAGAAACATAGATACTGGTGTTTGAAAAGAAATTTCATTCTTGAGTCTTTTACTGAACAGCATATTTCTGCTAAATAGTGCGCTTTCTGCTCTAAAGGATGGTCCACATCTTTTCCAAGATAAACTGAAGGGAGCTTTGCTGGTAGCTACCCTAGGATTAAGGTCCTGAAGTTGAGTGAGTCATGTATAATGGATCCACCTTCTGAGAAGTCCCATCAATTAAAAACAAAGTACATTGGAGGAAAGTGCTCTGGCAGTGACTCACCATCTGAAGGACCTTTTGGAGTCAAGCCTACCCTTGTTTTATTGCAGGGGGTTGCTGGGGCATTACCTTTAAAAATCAATTCTTAGGCATGATGGATACTTTCAGCTTAAAGAGCTATGGACTATGGTAGGCAATGAATTTCTGCAATGATACTATGGCTTTTGTTGAGTCTGTTGATAGTTGGTGGCTATAATTAGCAGAGCCCTTTATGCAACTACCATGTCCCTGAGATAAATCAATGTTACAGCATTGTTTTACCTTCTTTCCCTTACCTAGACTTCTATAAATTTAAATGCCAATGCAGCCACAAACATCAAGCTTTGAAATGGATTTTATAGAGCTTCACTAATGTATTACATTTTTTCAGCTGTAGTACAAGATGGTCAGGAATAAAGATGTATGCTCATATAATTACCTGGGGACATTTTGGGATTGGAAATCTTTAACACATTAGACACATGTTTATCAGGTATGACACAGTATCATTTATCCAGTTGGTTGGTCTACAAGTCCTCTGGAGGTCCCTGTTTTCCTTATTTTGCAATGATTCTGTCCATGTGGGATGATCATGTTACCTATGAATAGTCTGGTAAACCGGAGGAACAAAAAGCTTAATTGGACTCCTGTGTGGATTCTGTTACATCTAATAAAGGGGATGGTGCTTACAATTCTTTCAGAAAATGTACAGAAAATTCTCCCTCCACGTAGTCTCCTGTTGTTATAAATCTTACAGGACCAGAATACCTCTGATGTGATACACAGATTTGATTGAAATTGGCTGGTTCGTACAATAGTTATTAGACAAGGGCTGACATACCTACATGCAAGCAAGCCTAGAAAGTGATTGGGCAAGCCTTATTATGCCATGAAATCAGGTTGAAATGCAAAGCTGATGCAGCAACCCTATCTGGCAATTTAACAAATGACTACTCTGTGGGGAAAACAGGAAGATGTACATAAGGTTTTAATTATACTGATTAGGGAGTGGATTTTTTAGTGCATTGCAACCATGATTTTGTGATAATCAGGCAATGCAAAGCAATCAGAAGCTCTTTGGAACATTTTCTCCTTTATTTTTGTTTGCAGATGACACCCAGTTGGGTGGGAGTGTTGATCTGCCCGAGGGTGGGGAGGCTCTGCAGAGAGACCTGGACAGGCTGGAGCCATGGGCTGAGCCCAACTGGGGGAGTTTCCATAAGGCCAAATGCCGGGGGCTGCCCTTGGGCCACAACAACCCCCAGCAGCGCTACAGGCTTGGGCAGGAGTGGCTGGAGAGCTGCCAGTCAGAGAGGGACCTGGGGGTGCTGATTGACAGCCGGCTGAACAGGAGCCAACAGTGTGCCCAGGTGGCCAAGAAGGCCAATGGCATCCTGGCTTGTGTCAGCAATAGCGTGGCCAGCAGGGACAGGGAAGGGATCTGACCCCTGGACTCGGCACTGGTGAGGCCGCCCCTCGATTCCTGTGTTCAGTTTTGGGCCCCTCACTACAAAAAGGACATTGAATGACTCGAGCGTGTCCAGAGAAGGGCAACGGAGCTGGTGCAGGGTCTGGAGCACAGGTCGTACGGGGAGCGGCTGAGGGAACTGGGGGTGTTTAGTCTGGAGAAAAGGAGGCTGAGGGGAGACCTCATCACACTCTACAGCTACCTGAAAGGAGGTTGCAGAGAGCTGGGCATGAGTCTCTTTAACCAAGTAACAAGCGATAGGACAAGAGGGAATGGCCTCAAATTGCACCAGGAAGGTTTAGACTGGATATGAGGAAGCATTTCTTTCCAGAAGGGGTTGTTAGGCGTTGGAATGGGCTGCCCAGGGAGGTGGTGGAGTCCCCATCCCTGGAGGTGTTGACATAGCGCTGAGGGATATGGTGTAGTTGAGAATGGTCAGTGTTAGGTTAATGGTTGGACTAGGTGATCTTCCGTGTCTTTTCCAACCTAGATGATTCTGTGACTCTGTGATTTTGTATCACTGGATTAGGGTAACAGAACCTGTGTGTAACAGTGGATTTGATTCCTTCATAGTAGGTATCACTGGTAAAACAACTGCCAATTGTAATATGCACTAGGGGGTTATTAAGTGGAATTAAAATAAAACAGGGATTAGTAGCATGAATTTTATGTGGAATTTCACTTTTGTATGCTTGAACACCACCTACACCTGAAGGCAGATGAGTGCTGCAGGTGATAAACTCATGCTTGAGTTCAGTGCTGATGATTTCTACTTACAGATGGTAAAAGTCTTGGGGTTGTATTTGACCTTCTGTGTAACAATGCAACCGTGCATTCACTCTAACATCTCCTGTCAGAAAACCACAGGAGAACATACTAAGGAATGTAAGTTACCTGCAGTTTTTTATAAGACTATCTCTCAATAGTGACAAGTAAATGGGGGAAGTTGGGCAAAGAATTTCCCTGAATCTCAGAGGTCATTGCAGATGATCATTAAAAAGTGGATCTGATTCCTGAGAACATGGAATAGGATCACATCAGGGAACAGCATCCTTGTTAAGGCAGAGTGATGCATTTCACATCCCGTGGAGGAAGAATCTATGCCTCTTTTCTCATATCTTCTGCTGAAACAAGAGAGAAAGCCAGTAAAATCACAGGAATCACACTAAGACCAGGTCAGGGGAGCTAATGGGACACTGTGTGGGTCTATTAAAAGAAGTACAATGTATTAAACCAAAACTAACCAAGGGATTCCAGTTCATCTTCCCATTGTGGTCCTTGCTTTTCCAAGCTGGTGCACTGTTTGCTTTCTCAGTGTGCATTTATACAGCTTCATGCAAATTTATCCCCAGGGTTCCTCAACAAGGAAGGTGTAGATGATCAGGTGGTGTTCATGGCAGAATTAGATGGAAATATTTTGCTCAGCTATCTTTCATTTGTCTGCAGTAGGTCTTCCCTCCTGACTAAATGCCAAAATGCTGCCTGTAAAATAACAAATGTGATGTGCATGGGAGTTCAAAACTCCAAACAGGCTAAGGAAAAAATCTGCCACTGATGGCTGCCACAGATTTTTCCAGAGGCTAAAGCTGTTAAAACTGCCACTCAAGCTTCTCCTGCCTTCCTGTGCACACATGCATTAAGAGGCATCAACCAGGGAAAGCCATGGGGATTTGATGTTCCTAGCCTGACTCCAGATGATTTAATGGGTAGGGTGGAGGCCAGTGGGAGCAGGCCCTGGAAGCAGAAGTTAATAAAGATTATTTGCCCATTCAGTGGCTTGGGGTCTTCTGTTGTCCCATCTTACCTACTGATGGCCTTTGCTGGTCTCTGACATGGAAGGTGGTGAGGCTCTATGCCTGTTTTCAGACTGAACTGGGATCTTGAGATCTCTACCCTTACTCCAGTTCAAAATGGTGAAGGGAGCATGCTGCCTGCATGCTGCCCACCTCTCTGCCGTTTTGTGAGATGTTTCTGCAGAGATAGAAGGGTGGACACAGCATGCTGCTGTGAACAGCAGCACACAGCCAGCTCTGTACCAGCGGGGCTGCTTAGGAGGGGCAGAGCAGTGAAGAAAATACTTTCTTCTGGGTTTTTTTGGTATGTTTCGTTTTATTAGCAGTCTATAGGAAAAAGCTGTATGCAAAATAGTTTTTCCCTTGCTTTCTTAAATTCCACCCGTTGATAGTGCACAGTGTACTTATGCTGGATACAAGCCCACAGTAGCCAGGGTAGTTTGTGTTTTAATGTTTCTTACATGGTCTGCTTGTCAGAGCTGTTTTCTCTCTTTTCACACGAGTACACTGGGACTTTCCTTATGCTACGACTGGAATGCTCCCTCCAGCCTACCCTGTGTACAGTCACTCTGCACTGCTTTCAGAGCCCAGGCAGCAGATGCCAATGATCAAGGATAAATCTTCAGCAGTGAGTGAAGAAGGCAAGGCTGGTATGCAATAGAAGGATGAACCACTAGTCTCTGGATATCTTGTTGTCTTGTCCTACCACTGAGTATTTTTGCAGATTGATCCTATTTCAGGAGCTTTTTGAGGTATACCAACTCTACAGTTCTCTGCTGGTTCCTGTTAACAAAACAGATTCTTGCCAGGGATCATTTCTGATTAAAGGATTAAGGCACAAGGATGAATTCGAAAGGGAATCACTTTTGATTTCCTAGTCTTTAGATGCATGAAAGATGTTTTCTTAGCTCTGGAGTCAGGAAAACCCTATCTGTGCTGGTATGTGTTATGTTTGCTTCATCCAGCTGCTGAAGAAAAGAGGCTTCATTCCCTTTGAAGTTTGCCCTTCTGAGCTTAGTGCTGGTACAAGCAACTGAAGTGGCAGCTTTGCCCTTTGAAGATGTCTCATTTCTCTCTCAGAGTTTCCTTCATTTTTTCCTTTGGAAGCTAGTGGAGTTAAGGGAATACAGAGCCAGCTTGAACTCAGTATCAGGAAGGCTCTAATGTCCTAGTAATAAGAACACTGTAATAACCTGAGTGGAGCAGTAGCATCATCATCAGCAGGTTTCATCACATCCATCCCTGCTGGAAAAAACTTTATTTCCCCTGGTCTCTCCATGGAGTGTTGCAGTGTGAAACAAAGGGAGACTTTCACATCATCTGCATTGAGGCACTAGTTCAGATGCCCAGATGAGTGGGGTGGCTCCCCTCAGAGACTCCTGGATCTTCATTTATACTACTGTCTTCTGGAGGTGACTCCCTCACCACGACTACATAAGGATGAGTCTTGTAATTTAGCACTGCCATTAGGTACTTAACACCAGATGTTGCAAGCACCCTACAGCGCAACATCAAATCCATTCAGACTCCACAATTCATTTAGCTCCTTTGAGATATGTATTATTGGAGACATTACATCATATATTTTTCACTTTCCAATTACTCTTTCCATGTTCTTAATCAGCAATTAATTTTACAGCATCATTCTGACTTCCTGATTATTCAAACTTCTTTTCTTTATTTAATACACTATAGACAGATGTAAAACAAAAATAAAGTCAGCCTCTTCCAACCATTTTGAGTCATCACTAATTTCGTCCAATTCTCATTTTGAGAATTGTTATCTCTCTAGCTCCATACCCATTTCTTCTGGTTTCTCTTAGCACCTTTGGCTAACGGTAACTCATTCTGAGGTTTTAATTGCATTTTTAATTAAGGCTGCTACAACTCTATTGGCTCCAATCCTTTCATCATGCACAGTATATTTTAGCATGCAGTGAGGTACACACTGGTTGGCAGGGACAGATTCTCACAGAGAGTGTAGGGACAGAGCAGAGCACATAATGCTGTCTGCTTTAAGGAGATGTTAGTTAATTTCTTAGCTGTCTCAAATGTTTGGGTTTAATTTAGTCACCTCATCACTGTCTCAGTGCTCTGCCTGTAAAATACCCTCTCTCTTACTGGTTAGTTGCATGATTTACCAAAACCCTTGTGTCTTGGTTTAATCACCTCACCATTAATCAGCGGGTTCTTTGCCACGTTCCCTCACACAGGCACCAAAGAGCCCTCCCCTGCCCCAGCACCAGAACTTCTGGAATTATTAGGATGTCAAGGGAACTTCCTTCTCTTGAGTGCGTGCCACAAACCCACATCATCTTCCTGCCCCTACCAAAACCCCTCATCTACTGCACAGAGCCTGTGAATGGATGGAGCGATGTGGCTGCTGGTCTGTACTAAACCTTCCCCTTCCTCTACACTTGTTTGCACACACTTCACATGACCCAGGATGGGAGTACATGCTCTCTGCTGTGAACAGAGAGAAAACCCATCCTGTCCCTGCTGAGCGCTGCAGCTCTAACACCTTAAGCAGAGCAGTCATGTGCCATTAAGGCCTAGCTAGTCTAGAGGACGCCTATTATAGGTGGGTTCAGTGACTCACTACTACTTCAATGTATATGACTCATCTCCCTGACTCTGTGTTAAAGTCCAGATTTGTGTCAATAGGAGTTGTGTTTAAAGAGTTGTAAGTGAACACCCTAACATGGCAGTCATTAAAGATGGCATTATTTTATTTCCAAGAGTGCAAAGATTTTAGCTTTCACCATCCTAGCCAAATTCTAACTTGAGTATTTACTTTTTGCATCTCAGAATGGTTTCTGTTATTTTTGCTGGCAGCTACAGTTTCAATTCCTACCCTAAACCCTACCAGGTTGCTCATATATATATATATATATATATATATATATATATATATATATAATATATATATATATAACCACATAAAATGGAGCTTTTAGTGTATTTGTATATTTGGAAAAGATTTTGAGAAGAAAAGACAACGAGTAATGTTCAAATATAAGAATATTTCTTATTAGTAATTTATATACTATTCCAGCTCTTCTGAGAGATATTGGCATTTATAAAATGCTGCTCTGAGTTTCTCTAATGAAATGCGAGCTGTAAGAACAGTCACTGCTTTTAATCACAAATGAACCTGAGGTGTCATAATTACCCTTGGCTCTAGATTCAACAGAGTTTACAATGCATTAGAAAAACATAACTAGCTATATGACTGCAGGGTAATTAGTTCAATAAAAGCAAGATGGACTTCTTGTAAAACAAGCTAATACAATTCATTTATTTCAGCTTCTCCAGGAAAATCTCTTCAGGAAGAAATTAATTACTTAAGTTTTTCACTGGCAGCCAGGAGCTTCTGACAAACACTGAGCCAGGAGCTGACTCAAGCACAGCATTCAGGGCACTGGTGTCAGACCAACCCTTCCCACAGTGAATCCCCTGGCCAGGCTCCGAGGAAAAACGCCACAAGTTGGAGCCCACAGGTTCCCCCTGCCTGATGGGGACAATCCCAATGATGAGAAACAGAGAAGCTGCACAGAATAATTCTAGGAATAACTCACAAATAACTTTCAAAAAATTATTAGGATTTCAAAGTTAGTTTCCAGAGAAAAACTACCCACTCTGATATGGCATCCAGCAAGATTTATTCCTGTGAGTCTAGCTCTCAGAAGATGTCTATCCAACAAAAATGTCAGGAATTAGACAAGTCCCAAATACTGACTTTTCAGTGGCTGTTGTTATCCCCTGGAGCCATTCATAGCATTGAGGGATATGGTGTAGTTGGGAACTGTCAATGTTAAGTTAATGGTTGGACTGGATGATCTTCAAGGTCTTTTCCAAACAACCTAGACAATTCTGTGATTCTGTGATAGTCACAGGCATTTCCATGAATAAAGAGACATTTTTCTCCAAGCAAGAAATATTCACAGGCTATTGTTACATAAATAACTGTAATATCAGTTATTTCTCTTTCCCTTAAATACATACAGGATCAGACAGAAAGCCCAAACAAACTTTCTTCCAGGCAGCAGAATACCAGGATACAAAATGTAAGTGAGGCTTATCCTTTAATCACAGATAGTTTTTCTCAGATTGTGTAGACAGCAGGTGTTTTATCATACCTTGTACAATCATGCTTTGTAAGAATTTACTGAAGTTACCACCAAGCTCCCTAGGTTCCTCACCGAGAATCACTTCTGAAGTACAACCCTTAAACTTTCCTTACCAGGCAAACAGAAAAAAAAAAAAAAAAAAAAAAAAAAAAAGAAAAGGTGGGTACTCTGGGAAAGGATGAGGCAATAATAACAATTATAAGCAAGCTGCCCTCTTAATCAGAAACTAAACTTAGCTCTGTGCTGGACCATGAATAAGGCTCAGTGACTATAGAGCAAGAGATGTTCATAGTGTTTTGGCTCATCAGATTTGATGCTGCAGAGCGGAAACAGTTGAGCTGGTTTCACTGGGAGACTTAACATCTAACAGTGCACTTACAGGTCTTACCGGCTCAGGCACAAAGCCCTCTAAAAATCACTGCATTGCTTCTACATGCAGGCTTAACACCTACATACATGCTGTTCAGAAGAAATCACAAATTAATCCTTGTGATGTTATCCAAGATGGCAAGTCCAGATGACACACGAAGAACTTCAGTTCTGGCTGAAAAGAATATTTGTGCCTTCTGAGCTGCTGGGACAGGTAGATGGCAAAAGTATTTGTAAGTAAAACTTTTGGCCTCCGTATCTTTGGGAGGTAATTGTCTCAGCCAGATTTAGTAATATTTCTTAGAACTTCACCATGCCACTTTTAGAAGCTTTTAATGTGCAATTATTTGTAGATCCCTGTGATTCATTAATGCACTAATTTCTTTATCATCCTTGTGTTTCAAAATATTCATACTTACTGATACATGCCTACTAAATATTTTCATCTCTTTCCTTTCTACTTTTTCTTGATAGTGAAAAGTTCGCTTTCTAAGTGTTTTTTTTTTCTTTCCATTTCTTTTTTCTTTGAAAGTGCATTTTAAAAGAACTGTTCAATACAACAATATTTATTAGAAAATTATAACCCTTGAAGGCTTTTGAAGCACCCTGTGGAGTTTAAAGGAGAATTGTGTCTTCTGTAGACTGTTACAAGAAGTCTCAAGAGTATTGCCAAAGGATATTCATAACAGTTCAGAGGTTTCAATAGTAATTTCTTGTAGAACCATTTGAATGTGTCTATAATTCTCTCATAACTTTAACAAGGCCTCTTGGGACAATCTTAACTCACTCTGTTTGTTGATAGATTTGTTGTGCTTCATTTCCTTGAAAGTTTATGGTCTGAAGGCTAGATTGTACATGTCCAGGATCCTTTCCTTTAATACATTATTTGGACAATACTAATGGACCTTAGCATGAGCATATAGGCAAAAAAGGAAATAAAGGAAATAAAGTACTACCTGTTCGTGTTTGGGAAGACACAAATTATGTGTCTGAGAAGACACACAGATGAGACTTTCAAAGTCAAGGGAAGGAGCCACACCTGTGCTTTCAGTGGGTGTTGAGCCAGGCTGTTTCTGGAAGGAGAAGTTTCTTTTCAGTTTTTCCACCTTTGTGTATTGTCTGTAAATCTCTTGTGGCTGCTTTCTGTCCTTTGCATTTTCTTTGTTCATCTATTTTTAAATAACCAGACAGACACTCTGTTATAGTTCAACTTGTTCTTCAATATTGATTTTTTAGGCTGACATATGATTTGCTCCCATGGCTGTTTGCAGTGACAAATCTTTGGAGCCAGGAGTTCTTGATAAAAGAAATTGTGTTGTTTCACCCAGCCACATTGTCTGGAAGCCAGGACAGCCTGAGCTGCTCACGCTGGAAATGATGGCTTTACTTACATGACGATTGAGTGAAAGTCTGCTGTATATGTCCTAATTAGATTTGAAATATCTGAACTCACCATTGTATGGTACAAAATGTTCTAAAATGAGAGATGCTGCTTTACCTACCTAATGTAAAAAAATGTTCTTTTTTTCTTTTTATGCTGGAGGTTGAAGTTAACAGTTTAATTAGGTTGGAATTTCAAGTACAGTCAGAATTCATTTGGGCTGAGGTGTGATTTTTACAGTTCATTCCTGGCTAACAAGGGGAACTATTTCTTCTGAAAATCAGAGGTCCTGAAGGGAAAATATTTCCACTGAATTATGTTTCAATTGGTTTAAACATAAATCCAGCAGTGGCTGAACACCTGAGAATGAGCAATACGTGGCGGAAGTGGGGTGCAGCTCTGCTCTTCTCAGGGATGGAGGCACCCACATCTAAAATGCAGATGGGATGAGCCATCTACACCGGTCTTGTTTACTCTGATCAATGCTGACTAATGATCTGACCTTGTGCCCCTCTACTCCCCATTCTTTCCACTCCCTGTCAGTCCTCAGAGACCAATTTGGGGGCTATATCTGAGCTTGTCAAATGTCAAGAAGTGGACTGGAAGTCAAGGAGGAAAGGATCATGGAGGATTCCCAGCACTGTGGCTGCTACTATGGGAGTGCACATCACCAGGACACATCACAGAGAGATGAGGTGGTCAGGGGATAGAGCAGCTCCCTTGTGTCCCTCCCCTCCCCCTAGCTATCCACCCTGTTCACACACTACGTGCTGTAGGTGTACCCAGAAGGCATTAAAGCACAGCAGTGTCTTGATAACTAGATGAAATACCAGTACGATGTCAACAGCTTCTTTAGGAGTCACTTACTCTTCAGTTTCTCTTTCAAAAAACAAGCCCCAATTTGGAAACAGCCATCACAAGTGGATGAGTAAAAAACCTAACCTTATAAGTGACTGCGTTATTGTAGCATTTCAGACAATGAAAAACCTAACAACATCTGGTCAGTTAGCATTTTTTCTGAAAAAGCACAGCCATATAAATATCTGTCATACTAATAACCTTATTTAAAATTATTTATATAGTAAGACCACAGAACAAAAGAAAATACTACAATTGCTGAAATTCCACTAGTGTTTATATGGAGTAAACAGCAATATATATATATATATATATATATATATATATAAAAGCATCACTTGTAAAATATTAGAGACATTTATAGTAAAATTGTGTACTATCCTTAGCTAACGATGAATAATTTTCCTCCCAAATTTACAGCACACAACAATACATAGAGAAAAGCAAATTATAACAAATTATGCTACAGGAATGAGAGGAAGCTAGTCAACAACTGCATCAACTATTAGATTACCTTTTATAGCTAATACAAAGACATACTCTCCTGAAAGCATGCCACAGGGTTGCAATTTTCATAAGAGGAAGGCTATACTCTGAAACAATAGACTTCATAAGGACTACAGTCTGCAGAAATGCTAAAATGCACTGAAAGAAGTGACATTTAAATCTAATTATAGACAAATTTTCAAACTCAGCAGACAATGTAATTTCCTCTGTAGTTTAGTGAAGCTATATTTAAAATATTATTCTTGATTATTCTACTTTCATAGCTAAAACCATTTCAATATAAAATGATGAGGTGAAAATTCAGTTTTCTACTTTAACATCAAGCAGAAGAAATATGTCTTAGGGAGTTCATTTGGGGGGCTGGAGGGGAGATCTTTCTTTGCTGCAAAGCATTGTGCCATTTGTCAACAACTTAAGATATAAAAGAAGTACCTTGGGACCAAAATCACAAAAGCATATTGCACAATTGTACATAAAATGCTGTGAGATATATATTTTTCATAAATATTTCATGCTTTAGGATAGTTACATCCAGCTTCTCTTTCAATCTGAACTTCTCAGAAGACGGGCAGGATTTATATGATTCTGTGGTAATAGTACATTCTGTTTTCCCCAATAATGTCTGTCTATCTATCACAGAGTATGAACGGGAATGTCTACACAGACATAAGCCTGTGGCTAAAAATTTTGGATTGCCTACCTTCAAGTCCCTGAATTGGGGTTTAGGCAACTAATCACAAGCCACTTGGCTTTCCTAAACTGTTATGGTTCCTTCTGTGTAATGCTCCTTCGGGTCTGCCATCCCATCCCCCTGGCCTGTGGAAAGCCATACATGGGCCACATATTGCTATATGGGAGGAGGCAGTGCCCTGGCATATATTGCACATTTCCACCACAGCCTGGACATCATGGTAAGTCACCAAGGCAAGCTCTGCCAGAGGTGTTACGCTGGAAGGTAAGATCTGCACACCAAAAGGATTTTTCATCCATTGATATTTAAACTGAAAACAACTGCTGTTTCTTAGTGGGGGCTAATGGTGGGAGGCACTGCATCATTAGCAGGGAAGGCTGTCAAGTAGAAAGGGGCAATGGTGACTGGCAGCAGAGCAGCTGGGACATGGATGAGTTTTGGACATGCCTATGATACAGAGAAATGATTACTTGTTTTGAGATTTATTTACTTATTTACTTATAGAAAACTGCTTAGCAACTTATTTACTTATTTATAGCAAGTTATAGTATTTTTTAAAATATTGCTAAGAATCCTGCTTGCCCAGACTGTTCTGTTGGATTTTACCAAGGACTACTGTGTTCGTCAAAACAAAGCAGTTCACTCTGAAAATCTACCAAGGATTACAATGTTCAGCAAAATATTATACTTTTGGCCTTGAGTAACAGGTGGCTCTAACTAGTTGGAATTTTGCTAATGGGTAAAGATAGCCATATACGAATGGTAGAAGTTCTATTGGTTCTCTTAGATAAGATAGAAAGTAAACCGTCTGAAAACACTCTTGTTATTCAAGAAATTGGCCAAGAGAATCTGCGCATGCTCCAGGGAAAAAACAAAGTGAGAAAGACTATGAGCCTTCCTCCCAAAGACCCCCGAGGACGACCACCAGGAGGCAATGCACAGGTGCAAAGAGAACATAAACTGTTGACATCAGCCTTTCGAACTAACCCAGCCTTACTCATGCATATGTACGTTTGTGTGATGTAATCCAATGAATATGGATATCAACACTATGTTTTTGGTAAAATGTGCGGTGGGTGTGCAAGCTTTGTGGAGAAATCCCCTTGCACCCCGGTGCCGGAGTAAACATACCTGCTTATAACTCTATTTGAGTTGTAGAGTCTTTTTTTCCACAAATCACCTACATGCATACAAACATCCTGGAGAGACTGCAGTCACTGGGGATTAGAGGTTTAGGAAGCAGGTAAATCCTTCATGAGATTGAAAAGAAGTACGGCTTTGACCTGCACATGTCAACTTCCTAAAGATTTCAGTAAGGTTTTGCTGGGACTCTTGACCATGTTATTAAATGCCTGTCCAATTCTCACAGCAACTGTGGTTCAAAAAGTGATCTTCTGTTTCCAGAAGACTCCATTTTCCAGATATGAGTAAAACAGAATTTCCTCACTCAAAGGCTGTAAGGAGTTTAAAAGCACTGGAACTTTCTCTCTTTTCAGTGCTCAAAAGCATTAAGCTGCTCAGTAATTATGGCACAATAATATAATATAATAACTTAGATAAATTTGTTGGCCAAATAGATTTGATATAATTATACAATAACATACTGAGGAGAAAGTTCTTTGCAACCCTGGACCTAATTGCTATGGTTTTGGGTAGTAGGAGTAACCATAATAATTTTCATCATCAACATAATGCCTCCCAATCTCACCCATTCTATGATTCTTGTCATTATTATTAGCTGACAAGTAGTACTTCTCTTCTAGGTGCCTTAAGCAGTTTAAGGCAACTCCACAAGATTCTTTCACTGGTTTTGGCTAGGGAAGACTTCTCTGTACTGGTATTCTGACAGAAGAACACTCAGCCTCTAGCTGCTGGATGTATATTCTTCTTGTCTTCTCATGCTTGTTTCCTTTGTGCGACTGGACTGAGAATCCTTTGAGGACTGAGGGGCCTGTTCAGCACTAGCTTAAATGCTTAATATCTGTGAAGCTTACTGTTTAATATATATCACCGTGCATAATTCTTACAAAGATCCTGCTGAAACTTTCATTTATTACAGTCCGATTCTTCTCTGTTTTGGCTCCTTGGAACATGTTGTGCCTTATGTTTCATTATTGTAATCAAACCTCAAATTAACTAAAGAAGAATATACAGCCCCTAAGCTACTTCTTCTAGAAAGAATACTTTTTCAATTCAACAATGGATTTTGGATGTACCATATTTCATCAGCAGATTTGATTTTGCTCATCAATGCTGGTTTGCACCATTGCAGGTAAATTGTGCTCTGCCGATAAAGCTTTTTCAAAAAGAAACATTTCATGTGGTGTGGTAGCCACACAGCATATGAAAGCCTTTGTATTTTAGTTAAACTAGACACAGTAAGAACTTAACTGTAGTGAAATAGAGGACATCAGTACAATATGAAAACAATTTATTTGTCCCTATTGACTAATAATATTACACATTATTCTAATCCCCAATATTAGTAGGGGTTTCATCTTCCTCTTTCCTTCTCTGTGAACTGCCTAGAAAAATACTTCCCTTTACTTAGAAAGCACAAAATAAGAGCATTTGTCATTGTGGCAATATATCTGATTACTATTAATTATAATTTTACTATGATTTATTTATTTATTAATATTTTGATTGGTTTATGATGATGAGGGATCTGATGTTGACCTGAAGAGAAAACAGAGATCCATCTAAAGCATAAAGCCTGTCAGGAAGATTTTTCCACAAGTTATACATGTACTGTCCCAGAATTAATTTCATGTCAGTTCAGATTCATTGGAAAACCTATGCTAGTGGTCAATTCTGCAGCCTGGTTTAAGATTTTCTCATTAGTTATTTGCGCTGACCTAACACTTAGAACTTCATTAATGAAAGGACACCTTGAAAAATATACATAGTGTTAATTTTATTTAATTTTCCTGTTTATGAAAATACAATCATAAATTCATTTTATGGGGTGTGTAGAAGAAAAGGACTTCAGCTAGGATCAAGAACAGGCAGAGGTATTATTAGTTTAAACAAAGAAGGGGGGGAGGTAGAGAAAATCATAATGCAGCATAAAATCAAAATCCATAGCTGGCAATGTTCAAAAGGGTTGCAAACGTTAGTTCCCAATCTCATCTTCTCAAAGCATTTTGTAGATCTGTCTTAAAATGAGGTGTGAGAGATCAGAAGAGAAACAGTGGCACTGTGAGAAATGTTTTTTCCCTAGAAACTGCGTTATTCAGTCTTTTATTCTTTATCTCTGTCAAGGTTAAAGACTTGTTTGAAGGATAACAGGCTGGATTCTGGGAAAGAATTTTCAAGAGAAAGCAAGGAATGATCTTCTAGCATATGTTGTAATTGTTTCCCATATGTGTCTCATGAGCCAGACAGAATAGTATCAGGTCACTGATAATTGTTTTGCTGTAAGAGCAAGAAAACCAGAATTTGGTGGTGGGGGTAGGGGTGTTTTTTATGTGTTTTTTTAACCACTTCACACATTTCTGACAGTACAGGGGAAAAAAACCCATCAGGTTTTAAATGAGGTTATTCCAGATAGACCTACATTTTAAGCCATTTCTTTAACAGACTGTAGGCCAGACAGTTTTTATATTTCTTTCTCAGCATACATGCCCTCGTGAACATCTGGTAACTGTTACAAGCGTACAGTGCGTTCTGACAGAAGTGGATAAAACAATAATACTATTGTATTATATTAAAAATTAATCAACCCAATAGCATGATATCTCATATTAAAGTTGTCTTACTTCACAGAACTTTTTCTCTTGACCTGTGATGTTCTTTATAAGTGTATCTTTTCAGGGGAAAGTGTAGAATTTGGCCTTGCTGAAACTGTAATTTTCTTAAACCTTAAAATATCTCACAACTCAAGATTTGCAAAGGTATCTTGGGCTGAGTGATAAAATTATCCTTTTGTACTTCTGGTAGGTTTGTTAGGCTGATTGAGAGCCAGTGGGTGAAAATAGGACTCAAATTCAATTTTGATTGATGAGTCAGATGACATAGTTGAGAAAAAGTAGGACACTGCTGCTTGTGTTCCCTCTAAGTGGATAAAAATAAAGGACTAAATTTTCAAAAGATTCAGGTCACTGAAGTAGGCTTTGGTATTCATTATAGCAGGTACATGTGGCAATAGTACCCATGGGCTGTTCCAGGCGTTGGTTCAGCAAGGCAATGAATTGCACTTATTAAAACTTAACTCTGCTGAGGCAGAAGGACTGCATGGAAAATGACCCTGTCCAAGTCGTGTGGCTCGGTGGGAGTATCACAGATTAGATGGTTTTGCTTGTGTTTCCTCATCTGTGAATAGTAACTCCTGCTTACTTCATTGTGGTAATGTGGGCCTTCAGTGATGAGGCTCAGGGTTTCTAGTATGGTGTGTTTGTGCTGCACTCACAGCGAAGAGGTATTAGGCCTCAGAGCTATCAGGACTGACCGCAGAAAGAGATGGATTTGCTCTGCAGGAATGATGAGGGAAGGACGCTTGCTTCAGTGCTCACCCCCACCACGTGCTGGCTGTAAAGCATGTGCCCAGAGAAGACGGTTGCCTGGGTTCTCTGTCCCACTAGAACGGTTATAAGAAAGTATTGGAGCTTGTGCCAGCCTACAGTTAAACACTAAGCTTCTTCAAACTGGAGGATCCATCCAGCACAGGAAATATCCAAGGTTAGTCACAAGGGTTGTCTTTAGGTACAGCTGAGGATCTGGGTTAGAGTGTGTTTTATGTATTAGAGAACAATCTGTAAATTTAAATTTAAATTCTTGAGGAGTCCAGAAAAGCCAAGTTGCTGCACATCCTAGCTATCAGCTATGGCTGTACCAGGAAAGAGAGATCCTTTCCTAGAGCTGTAACCCTACTTCTTCCAGGGTTCCTTTACTTCTTGGGCTGCATCTAGGCAGCATGTGAAGGTCATCCTAAGAACCTGCCTTGTGGCCCCTGTATGATCCACACAGAAGCAGCCACATCCAGCACCAGCCTTTCCTACTTCAGCAAAATAACTTGGCCTGGAAGCAATGTGTAGTTACCACAAGGTCTAATGTGGGCCAGGATGGTTGCAGGCGTCCAGAAATTCAATGCTACAAATGATAACGGCTTCAAAAACATCTCCAGCCGCCTGAGACCAGCTGCCCAATGCAGAGTCAAAGAGCAGTCAATGTCAGAACCAGATTTCAGCACACTGACTTGAGTTCATGTCTGAACTATTTACCCAGGTCAGGGAGGCTTTTGAGAGCAGTGCTGTGCTGTGTACACACGCTGGGGCCCAGAAAAACAGAGTCAAAGGGACCTGAAGCTGAAACTTATTTTGGCAAGTTAACGTGACCTTCCATGAATGGGAGAGAGGGTGTGTTAGCTGTCAGTGAAAATGTCACCACTGCTGGATCCAGGTTTACTTCTACGCATCCTGCTGTAACACAAGTCCAACTCAGCCTGTTGCATAAAACTGATTATACGAGTACACAAATTCTAAGGCTATACAGTCTGAATTAAAACAGGGAAAAGGACCTACCAATGCTTTCCAATGGCAGCACTAAACTAAGAGACTGGGACTAAACCTCCATTAAACTAAAACAGAAATCATGGAAATATGGCCCAACTACTGAAAAAAGTAGTTACAGAGCGGCCATTTAGTGCATAACCCTGTCTGAGACTGTGTGTTTTGAAAGTGACCCAGAGAAAGCTGTTGGGCTTTGCTGGCACCATCACTTCCTGGGTGCCCAAGAACCCGCATGACATCTCTGAGACAAAGCCAACACTGGTCCCAGAGGTGGTAAGCTTGGAACACCTGTTCGAGTCCACCTCAGCTACTGCATTATTTTATAACCCTCCATAACCATCTTTAACACCAGGCTGCAAAGGAGGGGGAAGATGTACTAAAAATTCTACAGAGCAGAAGGAAGAGATAAAAAGTACTTTGTGAACCTTTATCTTCAGTACAAAGTATCTTAACTGGTTTTCCTCTTTTCATTATCTTGAACAAGAGGTTAAAAAGACTGATTCTGCTGGCTGACTGCATAGGACTTAGGAGGGTAAGGTCACTTTATTTAAAACACTGAATTTTATTTAATGTAATTCTCTAATAAGGTCATGTTGACATCCTGAATTCTTTGAGCTATTACATTCCTTTAGCATTAACCCAATCCTACAAATCACGAGCAATTATCTTTCTACCAAGATACGGTACAACTTAGAATATAACACTGAAAAGTTTGAGGAAGCACATTATATATATAATTATATAAAAACATGTGTGTATACACATGAATGCATGTATTCATGTAAATATATGTAGCCCTCATCGCCACTGGACCTATACCTCCTGGAGTGAGCAAGTTCCTTTTCAGATAATGCCACTGGGTAAACCTGATGGCAAGTATACATGAAATTACTTTTTCCATTACATGAAATGCTTATCTTATTAAAACAGTTATCTATCAATTATTCCACCTGGACACTGAAATCATTGGTTAAATATGAATACTTATTACAACTCCAAGGAAAATAACATTTACACTGAACTAAGGCATGACTCACTCGGGAAAGAAATTGTGCCTGACCATGCATATAGGCTTTCTTGAGTCTAAGTAACACCACTCCATGACGTAAACCTTCCCCTAAATATAGCCCCCGAACCAGGCACGTTCATTCTTTTGCTATCACAGATCAGTGGTCTTAACCTTTGTGGACAGTGTTGCACCATTAAGTTAACGGCATAAAATGATCTTTTTCAGGAAGCCACTAAATCTCAATCCTTCTCCCCTCCCTCTCAAGTAGAATGCAGCCAGGCAGGATATTGGAAATGGCACGGACAGAGACTTCGCTGAGTCTTTTTCTTCCACAGCAATATTTCTACTGTCACCAGTTTGCTTGGTGATAAATTTTAAAGACCTAAATATGTCTGTACTCTCCTATCACATCTTCATCCTCCTGCCACGTTAAGATGGGAATGAATCTCCTCTTCAAAGATTACTTTTTTCTATAAAGTCAGGCTGTGTTGTTTCAATTTTTGTAAGATTCACATTATTTGACCCAAATCTAGATTATTCCCTTTAGCCAGAATAGAACACCTTACCCACTGGAAACAGAACACGTGGCAACCCATATGACTGCTTCTCAACTTCACTACATTTGTGTTGATGTCTGTGAGGATGTGATTCTTCTAACTCCACATTCTGCCTGCCCACAGGGGCATGACATTCAATCAGAGCCACTGGATGACCTTATATTAACATTTGCAAAAGCCCACAAATTGAGTGTTCAGAAACGATTGTTCAGATACATTTTCTTCTACAACAAGAAATGTATTATGTTACAACCTTCATTTAACAGATACAGCAAATTAGGAAGGATTCTACTTCTTCTCAGTTTAATTAAAAAAAAAATAAAAATTCATGGGAACTGTTAAATGTGGCAGGAACCTTAATGCAGGTGAATTCAGAGAATCTCACACTTAAGGCTATCTTCATGTAGGCATAATTTAGGACAGATCAGTCAGACTTCAGACCTTCTAGAACCACTGAATTTATACTTGTGCCAAATTTGAAGAAAAATCCTGAAAGACAAATCAGTTCCCTATTGCTACTAAATATTCAGCTGACAGGGTGACACAGCTTTGATACTATTTCATGCTCTCTGTATGTAACTGTTTACTGGCTCCCATGCTGTCCTGGTTCATCCCACTCTTCCCTACCACCACCTCCTCCGTTCACTGTATTGTGAGCTCATGCTATAGGTATGCCAGAGCAGAACAGGTTTGTCAGGACAAGTATTGCCTAGTAACTGATCTTATTTACCCGCTTCTCGGGACTTGAGGTTCTTCAGCGCAATTTATGCTTTGTTTTTGAGAGGAATGACATTTTTTTTCTAAGATTGATGTAAAAATGTTTGTGATTTTGGCATGAGACTACTCTGAAAAAAAAATCCTTTCAGTCAACTTGAAACTTTCTGTGTGTTTGGGT
This sequence comes from Athene cunicularia, assembly GCF_003259725.1. NCBI lineage: Eukaryota > Metazoa > Chordata > Aves > Strigiformes > Strigidae > Athene > Athene cunicularia. The sequence continues at coordinate 81,580,106 of NW_020799097.1, forward strand.
CACTTTCAGTTATTTTTTTTTGGTGATGAAAATATTTTATCATCTTGATATTAGTAACAGTGCCAAATGTGGGTGTTTCCCTTTCCCCAGACTCATACTCCCCTTTAGGGTTTAGAGCTCAGTGATTAAAGCAGCAGAGCCCCAGCGTCAAATCTCCTTTTTGCCATATGCCATTCAGCATATGCCAGTCTCAGGGCACTGGAGCACTCTTGTGAGCTATTGCTGCTTTTCACTGAAGCTACTATTTTTATCTAATGTCATTTACACTCACTGGACAAAAGACTAGAATACAGTGGTCCCTCTCTGGTCACTGGCTGCGACCAGGTTGTCATCTTCCTCGAGCCTGCTACCATCTCCTTGTCTTCCGGTGTTGGAGCACTTCAGCATTTCACTGGAAATGTGTCAGTGTCGTGGTTTAAGCCCAGCACAGTCAGTAATAAAAGATTTATTTAACCAAAAAGCTCAGAGAAAAATAGGCTGCCATTACCACAAAACCTCTTTATTTCAATTTCATGTCTCCTACCAGAAAATGTCAGTGATTCACACAGCTCCGCAAGGGCCTTACATTTCTGATGTATGAGAGGATTTTCTCAGCTGCTGAACTACACTAGATAAGCTGCTAGTCCAGTGATGTGGCAGGGGAGTTATCCTGTCTCCCCAGGCGGCAGAGTCAGAAAGACTAGTAACTTTCAGTATGGTTTTCTAGCACCCCAGGACACAAACGTAGCTTCTGTTTCAGTTTTATGGGTGAATTAGAGCATCTGTCTTCTACCCTTGATAGACAGGCAGCTAGCTTGTACTTGCATTTTCTGTAGCTCAGAGGGGAGTTTGATGTGATAGAGAGCACCAGTATCTACCAATAGTGGGTTTCTTCACTATGCTAGCAGCTGGACTTCTCCAGCAGTAAGGAGCCCAGTCATCCCTGAGCACAGCTAGTGGATGGGTGATGTGATGATGTGGTATGCTTTATTAACAGGATTCATGTTTTAGTAAGAGGGATGACAGTAGAATGAAACTTCTGCCAGAAAAATACTGCTCTCTAACAGCCTGCTCCAGAGCTTCAGTCACTCCTTGCTGAAGCATTTTTTGACTTTCTGTTATACAGTACATAACACTGAATTCAGTACACTGAATCCTTCACTAGCTTGATCTTTGACTAGCAAAACAACGTGAAAATGGACGTAGCACACTCTGGAATAAAACTGGAACGACATAATTGCATCCACATATAATATTGATACTAAATGTAGTAAATACTGGTAAATACACTTGAAGTCAGAAATCTGAACATTATGGCACCTTTCTGCACATCTATCCCAATGAAATCTGCAATGAAATCTGTAATTAAGTTATCATCCATGTTAAGGGCTCTGAGTTAAAACATGAACATAAACAGTGGTGGCTAGAACCCAGACTGTCCAGACATTTGCTTTGGAAGCAAGAACATGAGCACTTTGGTGACAGAGCTGTGCCGTTGTCTCCCATGGGGCTACACCTCCAAAAACCTGTGGGGAAAAAAATCAAGTTGTAAGAGCAGTGCAGATTCTGTTCAGCAGAGTCCTCCTTTTCTCTCTCACCCACCAAGCCTCCAAGTGTGAGAGACTTCTAAAAATGGAGAATGAGTGATTCATAAAAATGGAAAACTGAAGGAAGACAGTAAATGAAACTGTTCAGCTTACCCAGCCACAGTTTCCTATCACCACTGAAGAGAGGTGTGTTCTCAGGCAAATATTTTCTAACCTTTAAACAAATATTTGGCTTGAAGTTTGGGAAAATCCTGTTTCATAGCAAAGACACGCCCACTGCCTGTCACAAATGTCACTGTACCTACCGGATACTGCCATAAATTGGATTGTATTATGAAATCTATTGTATCTGGCAAACCAAGTATATTTGATCAAAGTGGAGCCCAGTATGTCACACATATTGTTTTAAATGGCTTTTCTATTATAGATGGAGGTATTTGGAATTTGAGGGGACAAGTGATTAAGTAATTGGATGGAGTTAGCCAAGCATACCAAATTGGCCAATGAGGTTTCTTGACCTCTTTTTCTGTAACGATGCTTAAATGCACACGGTCTTAGTGCAATGCAATAAAACATTTGTTTGGAATACTCCCTTCAAAAGCTTGTCTGCGTTACATTCTTTCAGACAGTATCCATTATTAATTGTCATTGCTATTGATTTAGATTGCTTTTTTCCTACATATCACTAGTTTACAGTAAAATACACATTTTAAAGAGATGCTGACACTGATGAAAGGTGCTGAAGTGGTGGTGTAGGGATGTGACATCTGTCTTCGTATTTTTGTCAATTAACTTCTGGATATACAGCATAGATTTTTTTCAGTTACTCATTTCAAGCCCCTCCCCTAGCTTAATTGTGTTGCACCTTTGCACGGTGCTACAATTTATACATACAAAGAAGGCATTATGGAACCCTTTACCCTGCAAGAGTTCAGGAGTTCAGCGGTGGGGGAAAAGTGTATCTTCCTACCAAAGCACCCATGTGCCTACGGTGCCCCCTCCCCGATTGTATGATCAAATGTGCATGCAAAAGGTGCACACGCACGGACATGACAGACACACATCTGTAGGCCAGAACACGCGTGCACTCCTGGCACGGCATCAAGAGTCTTCTTGCTCGGCCTGTCTCGTAGGTATCTATCACATCCCCCACGTGCGCTATTCGACCAAGCGTTCAACCAGCTGCTTTTTGCATGCATGAACACATTTACATTCTGATCATGAAACAAGGGGGAGAGTGGTTAAGCCCCTGGAACAACTCAGCTGTAGCAGGCAGTGGGGAATGGGCCAGGAACTGGATGAGCCGTTCTGCCAGGCCAGATTCATCCCACAGCCTAGTGTAGCTGTTATATAAAAGGAAATGTTGACACATCGTTTTCAGTTTCTAGCATGAAAAATTGTTTTGTGCTTTTCATTTTTGCATTCTTTTTCCATTTTACTCCTTACAGCTTATGGCTTAAGATACATTGCTGGGTTTGATATACCCAGTCTGAACTCACTGGGTCAGCCCCAGTAAGTTTCTAATTTACAAACTACTACTTTGTGACTACCAGTGGAGATATGAAAGGGAAGTGGCAGAGCCCTGCAGGATGCAACCAGGGAATCTCCTGGCTCTCCTTTACCAGAAGCTGCCTTCAGTCACCTTAAGGGACACTTTGGGAAGCTACAGCTTTCACTGCTCCTTTTCATGTGGTGGGGAGCTTCTTTGGGGGTTAACCATATGATTGCTGCCCGGAGTTTAAGATGGAGGAAGAAAGAGGCATTTGAAGTGAAAATTGAGGAGATCACAGGTTCGACTGGCCAGTGCATTTGTATTTGTCATGGACACTGCTCTAAGCGCTAACCAGGTACACTATACTATTAAAAAGTGTCTCAGGAGCCCAAGAAGCAGACTCACTCAGCTTGGAGGGGGTTTCTGGAGGTTACCTGCTTCAAACCGCACCCCCAAACTGGACCCGTTTTGAAGTTTCATCCCAGTGGATCTGAGGGAGGCCATTAATGCCCGCCATCGGGGTTCCTCCTCGAACGTTTCACATCCCCGAGCCGGATTTCAGCCTCCCCTTCACACCGCTGCGCCTCTGGCGTTACCTTCTTCCGCTTTGCCTTTTGAAACGTGAAAGAAAAAACCCCAACCAACCCAAACCAGAGGGAGGACTTGCTGGTTTGGGGACTTCTCACAGTAGGGGCGGGGGGAGCCGCGAGGCAAAGAAACCTCCAGACACCTCGGTGGGAGCAAGGGGACGGCACCCCGAGGAGGCGCCGGCCGCACGCCACCCCGCCCCGCCGCGGAGGGGGGGAAGGGGCTCTCAGTCGCCCTCACGGGACCGCGGCTGGGGCCCCTACTTTGATACAGATTTTTGACCATCTGTTGCCTAGCGGGCAAGTAAACCAATAAAAGAATAATTGGAATTTTCCTGGCTGAATTCTCAAAGGAGCCCTCAGGAAGTCTCACCTTGCTTTTGACCTGTTGTTGGGTTTTATTCAGCAGACTTTTGTAATTTGCTTTTTTTTTTTCTCCATTGAAAAATGAATCAGAGATAACACGGAAAATAACTCTTGAAACAAGATACAGGTTTCTTTACTTATGCTAAATCTTTGCCAGAGGCAGATCTAAAAAGTGATGTTTGTGTTTCGGATTGGTATTTCTAGAAATACATAGTTATTGAGAAGTCTGTGGGGGGAAAAATATCCCAACACCAGACAGATCCTGGTTTGATTGGAGTTTAACCCTTATAGAGTGTTAAATCCAGGATAACACTAAGAGGAACCAATTTCTAGTATAAAGACTTCAGGTTTAATTAAAAAAAACCCAAATGCTGTTAACTTTAGAAAACCAACAGCAACAAAAAACCAAACCTAAACAGCCAACCCAGAAATGCATGCCTATCTCTTGACTATTGTCTGTGATAGAAGCGTGAGCGCTTTGCCACAGAGGTTTAATAGACCTCTCTTCGCTGAAGGCACTCACGTATTTAGGCTTTGCTCCTGCCTTGAGCACTGGGTGAAGCATACAGAGGGCGTGAAGTCTTTAATGACATGTCACTTCAAACAACATGACCAAAGTTGTCAGGGCTCTGTGGGAGCACAGGTCCAGCCCACATGAACCTCATGTCAGGCTGAAGGTTTAGCATGTCACAGCAAAAAGGAGTTTCTCAATGGACATTTTGATAGGAGCCGTGTAGCTTACAGCTAAGGTTTGAAAAGTCTGCTCTCACAAGGTAAGTGGGAAAGCTTTGCCAGCTGAGTGCCTGGGGAACCCACGCTCTTCCTGCAGTGAGTGTGCACTTTCTAAAGGCATGTTCAGTACCCCTGGAATGGAGCATGTGCCTGGCCTGGAGTCCTGCCACCCTTGTCTTGCATGTGGTAGGTCTTTTTATGGTGGTGAGCAACGCATGCTTTTGTGTAGACTGTGCTGGAAGGGTCTAACAG
>NW_020799097.1:81585110-81605991 GCF_003259725.1 Athene cunicularia
CCCAGTCTGATTGATAACTTTGCCGTTCTTGAAAATCCGGCGAGGTGCCCACCTCTCTCTCAGAACTTTTAAATGCTGTTAAGGATGTCTCCCTAAGATCTTGGTCTCCTTTGCATTTCTTTCAGCCTTGGGGGAGCAACTGGGTATAATAACGAAGATAAATTTCAGTTTCCCACTTTACCGTCAATTTTGGTGTAAAAGACAAAAAGGTAGTGCTTACTTGCTTCCAAATTTCATTGGTATTTTGAAAAGCTCGAGGAAACAGTCCTTTGGCCGTAGTTTTTATAAGCAGTGATTTTTATAGCAGTCACGTTTCACATAAGATCGTAGTGGACAGCCTTCTCCTAAAGGATGAGTGCAGGCATTGTGCTGGGACGCTGGGCAGTGGTGATTTAAATGTGGCTCACTGAAATAAATAACACATGCTTCTCAAATAAGAACAGCTTTAAAAGAATCACCCTAAAATTAGCCTCTGGTTAGAGGGCTTTGCGTCTTGGAAGTACATTGATACTACTATAAAAGTTGCAGTGCTTTGGGTTTATTTGTTTTTTTTTTTTCCCTGGCCCCAAGTAAGCATTCTTTCTATTATGGGCAATATAATCTGCTGATATCAATAATGGCATTTAATAATTTACTTACTTGATCTTATTTTGGTGCATGCTTGTCCTAAAAATAGTTGTCATTGAGTATATGGATCAGGTTGTCTGCTTGTTGTAAGGAGGTGGTTTTTTTAAAAAAAGTAAATGGGGTTATGGGTGTCATTGTAACACCCCCCACCCCCCCAGTCTTAATAACTAGAGTTAAGAAGAGAGAAAGTGACATCCTTGTGGCAGTTAAATGTTTTCAGTAAGTTTCTAAGCATTAATCAATGTGTAGTAATACTACTGGTGAGAAAAGCATGGAATTATGATAGTACTTCAGCATGTAAATTTTCTTTTTTTCTTTCATTAAAACCATAAAGCGCTTTAAACTTAAGGTGCCGAAATGACCTTATGATGCCTGTTTCCATTCCTAATCAGTCATACTGTCTGCTACTATAGAATGTGAATTACTTGGTCCAAGAGCTATTTTTGTATTCAGAATATATTTTCTCTAATAACCTACAATTTCCAAAAAAGGATAGTAAAAAAGGCCCTGCTTTTCTATTTGTTCTCATACAGTGTAGAGTATGTAGCTTCTCTCTTTTTAAAAATTTTTTTAATCAGACAAAAATCTAATCCACAATCCCTGCAGTTTCTTATTTTTAAATCTGGCAATATTGATTTCAGAGATGAATCAATCAAAAAATGTTCACCATGAGGACAGCAGAGATGAGACTCTGTTGGTAACACTTCAGTTAGTTACCTGCTAAGACACAGCTACAGTTTGGATTCGGTGGTACAGTTCAGGCAGAGATACCTCTTTTCTACTGCACATCTGCTTAAGGGCAAGGCATAACCTGGCTCTGCGTGGGTGGCTGATTTGATCATAGAGGCCCTACAAGGAAAGTATTGAAAACACAAGGTACCATTGTCCAAATGGAAAACCTTTTAGAAAACTCCTCTTAAATGGCATGTGCTTAGAAAACACAGAGGTCCAAAATGCATGTGTTATTAATCTTTCTGTGAATTTCAGAAACTGAAGTTCATCTAGTCATTGATGTAATAGACCAGGCATGCAATGGTTGGTACTTCCTTCTATGTCCCATGGTCTTTTGGGTCAGGCCCCTTTTAACAAAATCCCTGTTTCTTGTAACTACACCTGAAACATACTCCCTTTACTGAGTACAGTAAGGGCAAATGCAGAAAAGAGAACCCTGGTACTGATGGCACCAACTGAAGGTTGCTTCTGTGCGTGACTGAAATTGCAGGGAACGGTGGGATATGCCTTATGTTCAGCTGGCTGAATTTGTCATTCATCATGTAAATAAATGCACACCTACCTCTTGTACAGAGGACAAGGCTTATTTCATAGCCTTTTAGTTTTCTATATAAATCATGGAGGGAAAGTGCTTAACTTTAGCATCCCCAACTCCACTTCTTGTTGCCTCCCATTCTTCTTACACTTGTTGGCTTCTTACTCACTAGACAAAATCCTTGAAGAAAATGATAAATCCAGTTAAGAATTTGGAAAAATTCTTAAATGAAGAGAGTTTGCATAATAAATGCAGTAAGGCAAATTGTTACTTGAAAGCAATTTGTATTGCTGCACATGGACTGTCACAGGACTGTCACAAGCTGCCTGAAGGACGGGCAAACAAAGGGCAGTGAAATGGACTGGGGGTGAGGCTTCAGCAGATTATAGAAGCGACTGGCAGCAGGTTTCTCCTCTAACAACTTTATTCCTCTTTATGCAACTTAAGCAGTCATGCAGAATGCCATATGAGCAGTATGCAAGAGGAAGCAATTTGGTCATTAATCATTGACAACATAAACACTAAGAATATATAGTTGTGTGCATTTAAATAGCATCTGTCTCAGAAACTCTCTGTAATTATGGCCTTACGCACATCTACGGTCATCGCTTGTCTCAGTGCTAGATGTCATGAATAATCTTACTGAAGCAGTAGTCTATGGTTGGCTTTGTTGTGGGGCCATCTGTACGAATATGTTCTATTTCTAAAAATAAAAATGAAGTAATTTTTTATGCTCGCTCTCCCAGGTAGCCTCTTTTCACTGTTCTTGGCATGCTGTTAGTCTCCAAGACCTTACCCATATTGGTGCAATATGGGAATACTGCATTATATGAAGCAGAGTGGAGTAAAACAAGAAATTGATATTGATTATGTGCAAGATATAAAGAGTAAAGTGGCTTCTGTTTGTTGAAGAAAAATAGACGGGAAAGGAAAGGGGATGCCAACTTAGGAATTTAGAGCGTGTTTTTTTATATTTGTTCTTGGAAAGGGTCTTCTTGGTGTAAGGATACCCCACAACATTTTATGCAAAAGGATCATAAGTCTTATTGTGACTGTCCAGCTTTGAGTAATTTTGCCTCCATCACAAACGTGACTGTAGATTTCATTTCACATTTGGATACCAGAGGGATGTTGAGAAAGAGCTTCTTTGGATCCTTCTCCGTTGTGATAGTTGGCAAGGTACACATGACAAGGAAGCTAGGATAGCCTTATCCTGATCTAGGGATTTGCAGAGGAAGGGTGTGGAGAAGTTGCATCTTCTATGATGGCAATGCATGTTTTTCATTTTTTGGTTAAGATCAGGCTGGACTCTCATGTGAGCCACAGGAGTCAAGACGGTAAGAGAAGGGAGGAGAGGGCTATTAGTACTCAACCGGTGTATTCTGAAGCCCATAATGTCAGCCACATTATGCAAGGTGGTTATTGCATATCAGCATCTTCTCCAGTATTTAGCCCGTACCCATTTCAATGTGGGTGCTGAGGATGGGTGTATTATGCTGCATTGCAAGGAATGACACCCACGATCCATGAGGTACTGAAATCAGATTTCTGCTTGCTGTATTCTGAAGAGAGTAAGGAGCATCTATGCAGTAGTTGTAGCTAAATGCTGACAGTGACTGAAACTGTTGAAACTGCTTGGTTGAGGGACTTGTAAAGAACCAACATGGCTTTCAGGGAAAGTTTTGCATTCAAGTTAAATAGCTTATATGAGTCTTACGGGCAAGCAGTATGAGGTGTTCATGCATATATCATTTGATTCATAAGAGCATTTTCTGTTAGGTCTGATAGTCATAAACATTGCTACTGATGACTTGCAAGAGAAACTAAACTATGCCTTTATTTATGAAAAGTAACAGGCTGGGAGATTATGCTGGAGTCAGTGTATGTACTGTAGAAGAAGGTGTAGTCCCTATGAAGAGACAAGGGAGGGAGAAACCTGTCAGTCTCCATCACTTTATTCATATTCTTCTGTCAAGAAGTGGTCTTTCTCACTTTTCTTCCCCTCAGATGAACAGACCCCACATCCAGTGTATGTTTAGTGTGCAATACAGGTCTTAACAAATCCATAGAAAATTAGGGGATGCCATGAAAGCATCATCATGATGTCTTTGTAATGCTCTACTGTAAAGATTTGTAGGCTGTTGCAGTAGAGCCCTGAGGTGGAAGAGTCTACTTGGTTCTTTCATATCTTATGGAAGAATGAGTATTTAACTTAACTTGGAAAGAGGATAGCTTCCAGAGGCTTTAGGGAAAACAGAAATTTTTGTCCCATACTTGAATTTAATGTAAAATGCATATTTTATTTTGCTGGCATCAGAATATGTGGCTTGTGTCCCTGAGGATGCCTGTATTAGCTCACTAATACACACTGAATAAATACATTTCATAATTCATACCAAATGTACATCTGGAGACTTGTCAAGATCTCTGTTGCCTCTTATATGAAAATGTACAAACTTTGTGACGGTTTGAACTCAGATCTATCTCACTAGTAGTCCCCTCTGACTTCCAGCAGAAAACTGAAGCTTCGTTGTACTCCTGCTCTGACTGTAACACTCACAGATCATTTAAACACATGTAATAAAATTACAGCTATACACCAGGGTGGGGGTGCCAAACTTTGGAAAGGAACTTTATTTCTCTTTTAGGAGTTATTTGTTACTTAGCAACGACATCTACAGGAAAAGGTAATTTGCGAGATGATCTGGGAGACAAAGCGAGATTGTGCAGCGCTCTGCAACAGAGTGGCTTTTGTACTGGAGTGCTTCTAAGAAAAGCAAAGGAAATGAAGAAGTAGGTTGAGAAAGATGCCAGAGGAGAAGCATTACATTCAATAAGACAACTATTTGGGCACTGATTTAGGATGTGAGAAACCACATTCTTTTCTCTCCTTTTTCTGGAAGGACTTGAACCTGAGCTGCAGCAGAGTGGTTGAATGCTATGGGGTGTTCTGGGACAGGGTAGTCATAGCTGCTGTCACCTAGGCTGTCTCCTTCTAGATAGATCAGTAGCCTGTCCTGGAACCAGGCATCCCACCTCTCGGATTAAGTAGTATAACACAGAGTGAGAGTCACTCTGTCTGCCTGTGTGTCTGCTTTCCTCTCAGGGAAAATTCCTGTATTATATACAGCGTAGAGCAGCTCCAGACTTGCTGCTGTCATATTCTAGTCTGGCCCCAGGGTTAAGATGCTGTCTCCTGAGACATGGGAGGTTTCAGTTGAGTTCTGCTTAATGCCATTCTCAGGACAAGTATCCAAACTAAGGCCTTCTATCTGTCTTTAAGAAGAAGAGCCCAAAAGACTACCGTCTAGGAGAGCTCTAAGAGGAGGCAAGATGAATATGTATAGGCTAATACTGAGAAAGACTGGATGCTTCTGGTCTCCCAGCCTTACAACACAGAAGAATGGGAGCATTCAAGAAAATTTAAAAAAATTAATCAAATTATCAAAATCAAAAAATAATCGAAGAAAATAAGGGTTTTAACAAGTTTAAAAAAACAACCAAGCAAATCCACAAAAAAAAAAAACCACAAACAAAAAATATCTTATATGAATAGCTCCAAAATACCTGTATTTGTCAAAATTAATGATAATAAACTTTTTTGAATGGATATTAGTCTCTGTGCTTCAGGATGCAAGCCACTCCTTAGGTACCAGAGATGACAGTTACAGACAATAGACCAAGTCATATTCTCTCTCATGTGTCCAGGACAAAGGGACACACAAGAAATGTTTTCTTTACTGAAGTAGGTAGTAGTGGAGAGGAAATCTGGATCTGTCCTGTCTTGTGTTCCAGGCAGAGTAGCAGTTCCTGGTTCCTTATACGAGTACAGCAATTAGGTGTGCCAAAAACCTGTGTTTGCTGAAAGAAAGGGTGGCAAGAGTAGCTCTAATCTGATGATGTTTATGCTTTGCAGGCCAATGAGTAGTAAAAACCATCTCCTGTCAGAAATCGGAGAAGCCATGGATTAGCATGACTGTATTATTGTTTGGAGCAGTGCTGGCTGCTGATGGATAGAGCGTGTCTCTTACAAGCTCCTCACTTCTTCATCCCAGGGCTCTACCTGCCTTGCTAAATTCCCAGGGATAAGGAGCCATGCCAACAGCTCTCCACAGGTTAAGGACTGCAGCTGCTGTCCCTGTAGTCCCATGTCAGGTCTAGGGTAATTCTTCCTCTGCTGAAATAAAAAAAACAAACCAAAAATCCACCCCCCCAAACCAGTCCTTGAACTTGGTATAATACCCAGAGTATAGTTGGGGTCAGCACTGAATTAATGGTGTTCTGCCCTTCACTTATTGACTCATTTTTTGTAAACATTAACTTTGCAATTTGTCTGGTTTTTCCTGATTTAGCTAGGTTAAAATTATTTGCTGTTTGTCATAGGATTACATAGCCTCCTGTTACACTATTATTATTTATAATTATTTCTCTGGCTTTATTTTGTTCTGATATTTACATCTTTATTGAAAGGAAGAGAGTAATCTCAAGAAATTGCCTTCATTAAAAAGTTTCTATTTGTAATCCTTTTGCAAAGCTGGAATTCTTATTACCATTCTACTGTCATCTCCAAATCAAATCCTAAGCTAAAAGTTGTATACACTTTCAGAGCAGAACTTCTAAAACTTAACAATCAAATCCTGCAGTTCCTGACTATTAGAGACTAGGATTTTCACTTTTATATGGATGCAATTTAAAATAAGTCATCTTTCAAATCTGTAGTTTCTCCTATTTTCATTTATTTGTTGGCTGGTTCTTGTTCTTTCTTTGTTTCACTTTGGCCTGGTGCTTCACCAGTTCAATAATCTGTGGGGGGTTTGGATAGAAGAACCTCATGATCTATGGAGAAATGTCTACTTTAGCCACGTCTGCAGCATAATTATAAAGTAGACCATGAGCTGCTAAGCCATATGAAGACCAGGATGTTTCCTGACATGTACAGAAGTGGAATTTTAGCAATTTGAGAAAAATTAGGATACCTATGAGAGTTTTGATGCCTCCAGGATTAAAGAATACCAATAAAAAGTGTCTCTGGAATTAGCTACCTAAATTCCTACTGTGTCTCTGGATCTGACCTCAGCTGCTTGAAAGTTATAATATTTGTACAAAATTCAGAGTAGTTACTGCTGGTGACCCAGAAGACCCTAGGAAAAATGTGTCAGTTTGCTTTTCACTTAAGAACCTAGCTGAAACCTTAAACAGATTGCGTTTCTTAGGAGGACAAAACAGTGATGTGGTCCTGGTTAAGACCAGGACTGAAAGGAATGAGTAGAGCAAAGCTTTTTAAGTGGCTGTGCTTTGGAAAAGTATCTGAGTGGCTTTTTCATTAACATATGGATTTTCTTTCCTGTGGAAAGAAAAAAACCCCACATTCGTCTCTGAAAACAGAGTATGAAAACTTCCTTGCAGGAAAAGCACATATGAATCAAAGTGGTACACCAGCTGTCACCAGACCCCAAACGTTTACTAACTGATACTTCCTCAGTATTACCATAGTCTGTACTCTAAATGGATTCTGTGCCAGCAGCGTCTGTGCCAGAAGCATCCTTGAGGAACTGGGGGATGCAGATGCAGAAGCAAGGAGGTCACTTAGGCAGTATTCCCTGGCAGCAGCAGGGGGAGGAGGTTGGGCTGGGAAACGGGTTTTGCCAGTGAAACTAGCCAACCCAGTAGTCTGCTTGGGTTGGAGAAAGTGAGGCTGTGCCCTCTGAAAAGTTGTGTACAATTTACCAGTAGAAACTTTAATAGCAGTTTTCATCCTTCTCCTGAAAATCATTAATCCAGACTGTTGTTATGCTAACAGGGAATAGAGGCATTCTGCATCTTTTTACTGTCCTCTACTACAAAGCAAAAACTTCTGGAGTAATCAGAACTGCTATACAGAGTGTTTTTAAGCATAATTTAATACCATTGCAAATGCAGTTATTGAGAGAACTGGTACCATGAGAATAGGGTTTTGTCATCTCTTTTGCTTCTCGTGCATTTCATGTTCCACACACGGAATGTATTTTCTGAAGATGGTAAAAATAATGCCAGAAGATAAATTGAAAAGGTTAAAATGTACCTCTGAATTTCATGCTACATGTGATATGTGAGTACCTGCTTCTGTGCCTTTCAATTATTTAAAGACTGTTTAAATTGAATCGGCTAAATAACCTTAAATTCTTTATCAGTAGCTACTTCACTAATGGTTTCTAAGAGCAGAAATAGGAGTTGGTTTAAGGGGGGGAGGGGGACCAACCAGAACTGGATATTGAAATGATAGAGTTAAGACATACATTGTACTGTTCTTTACATATTTTTTTTATAAGCAGAAGCTTAATTCTAATGATAGATGAATCTAGCCTCAGAATTCTGGTTTTTGCAATTAAAAATTCATTTCAGTCAGCACTTAGGTTTTGAGACTTAGTTTCGTTGTTGTATGGCTGTATGATATTGTTAGTTGTATGCTGAAATGCCCATAAAAGGAATCCTTTTCCCAACTTTACTGAAAATATTTTATTTAGAGGTTAAATATTCTTCACACAGTGTTTACAGTAAAGGCACTGCATTTAGCTAATATGACTATATATCATTAAAATAGTGAATAAGTTACACATTTGCTTCTATGTGTTTCTTGCAGTGTTGGTAAAAGCAGTGTACTAGGCTTTTCATGCAGTGAGACTAAAAGTATGAACACATGGTCTGCTGGGGGAAAAAAAAAGTCTGCCCTACAGAAAATTACACAACTACAAAGCCTTCTGGGAATTCTGTCACAAGTGCACATCTGCTTTTGCATCTTCTTTTGTGGAGTAATGTGCCTAAAGGTGACGCATGAGTATCCTGAAGCTAAGCTAAACACAGAATTGCAGGGAAAAGGTCTCCTGCATCAAGGCAAAAGGAGGCAGCCAGCTCAACAAGGATTGTAAAATTTACTGTTGTTTCAGAAAGTTCTTCTCCCTTTTTGTTACACGCAAGGGCTAAATACATACTAAGACTATAATTATTTTAAAATGTGAGACGATTTCTCAGCATTAAGAGACAAGTGTTCTTTCAGAAGACCTCAAATGATGGCAGCACTCGCTAGAATGAGGCTTACACATGTGTTTAATTTAAAGCCTGTACTGAATTGTCTCTTATGTGACACTTGGGCTTTTACTGTCTTTGTTATTTTAAACCTGTATGGCACACTATGAACACATATTTTGCTCAGTCAAGCTTTTTAAAATGTGATTGGCAGGCTTAGACATTGCAACATGCAGTATTAGTGCCAAAGTCCAGAGGCAAGTTACAGTAGGTATCCTCCTTTGTTTGCAATGTCGTTTGAAAAGGGGTTTGTTACTTCAGTGTCAACAAATGCAAAGGCAAGGCAAAGATTCTTATTTTACCTCCTCTCCAATTGGCAGGGTCGTACTATACATGGATTTAAAGAAAGCTGTTGTGAAAAAAAGCCTTGTGTTCAGAGATCTGCTAAAAAATGAAGTAGTTTGAATGTTTATTTCTTGAGGACTTCATTGTACAATCCTATACATCTCACTTCATAAAAGGGGAAGACTATCCCTAAAAATAGCTTGTTGTATTAAAGATTAATGTGAGAAGGCCGTGAAATCTCTACTCCATATATATTATTTAAGTAGCTATTTGCCCAACTGCGTCTTGTACAAGAATGGCATAGACCTTTCCCTTTGAAGCCTGCAGCCTAAAGGAAATGGGAAAACCCTAAACCAAACCAGAGAACTTCCTTCTCTTGTAGAGTTTTGGAAGTTCTAGGCTGTATGATTTACTCATGGGCAATTAAATTTTAAACACGTCACAGCATGTCGTTACTTATTTTCATTACTATATTTTTATTTAGTATTGGAATGCTGACTCCTTAGTATAGCAAAAATGGCTAAGGCTCAAAGATGTATCATTGTGTTACTGTTTGAAAGACTGTAAACCATAAGAGCGATGCACAGAAATGAATGCAAAATGCTGTAAACCATTTGAATGATTAAGAGTTAGCAATGAAGCCCTCTTATTGAGGGTATGATATCGTTTAATTTGCCTATGTGCATCTGCACATCTGTTGAGAAATCCATACCTCCAACCTGGCTTCTGGTCCACTGCTGCAACTCCAGCTGGGCAAGCAAAGAACCACTATCACTACATGATGTTGCTTTGCATGAATCAACAATTCATGTTGATAAGTAAAGAGTAAATCTAAGGGCAAAATCCTGCCTTAGTTCATTATTGGAGTTATTATGCATTTACATTCTGCCTGTCTATAGTTGTATCTTTAGTCATATCTTTTAGTACAGCTATTTGTACTAAGTGAAGCCAGCTAAATGTTCAGGTCATGCTTTCTGGGAGTAATTGCCACCTGACAGAATTTTGTATGCTGCTTCGAGGAAGATGTCATTTATACTACAAGTTATTATTAGCCATGAATCTCAACCAAAGCAAAAGATAGAAACTCTCTCAACATCTTCAACAGAAGTTGGAGTGCCAGATCTTAGCCTTGCATTTATACCATGTCCTTAGACGCCATGAGGGGGATGGTGATAACCTTTCACATTTCTGAATCACTTTTTATCAGTAGAAACTGAAGCATGTGCATACCAGGAACTGCTTTATTGATTAGAACACTTTTATTATGTTCTGCATCTTGTGCGATTAGAGTGATATTTCTGTATGCTCTTTGCAAAAAGGATGAACTAAGACAAAGAGGAAAAACACTCATGAAAGATTATGTAAGAGCCATTAGTATGGTTGAGAATAGGAGCCTGTGAATTTTGTCCTGCAGTTCTCCGCTCCCATTGCTAGGCTGCATTCCCATACAGTAAGCTGATTTCCTGTCCTGTGTACTCCAGCATGCTTTCATTTTTTGGTATTGGGTATTCTTTTTTTCTTTTCCCTCAGTAATAGTTTTTCTGCTCAGTAATATTAGAGGAAATTGCAGGTACTTGAATAGGGACTCACAGAAGGCATATCAAAGTGTGCAATGCAGAAATAATTGCCACTCCCTTCTAGGAAATCCTTCAGTTGTGTACTGTGTGTAGAAAACAAACTAAGCATCAGTTAGTACAGCCCACATAAGCAAATGTGTGAGTAGCCTTTGTGGGAAGAAGGCAGTGTTTGTTCTACTTCAGCATGCTGGTTGCCTCTCCTAATAGCTAGTAAAATGTTTGCTCAGGGTGATGTAAAACAGAATAGACTGAGCCTGCCTAACAGTGCTGCCAGCAGAAGGAAGATGTCTTAGACTCCTGATTCCCACCCTATGGTCTAACCTTATTCCCTGTGCTAGGACTGTTGCCTGCTGGACCACAGCAGTAAGCCAAGTCAGTTTATCAGACTGGAAGAAACCTATTCACTTTCTGCTGGAATAGTTTGCTCTGAGCGATTGCAGTCAGGTAAACTATAGCCAATGCAAGAGAGGGTAGACCCACACAGAGAAAAGGATCTTCTTTCTCAGCAGTAACTCTGGGATTAAATTAGAGATTTCATGTAAGAATTTGGTGAAAGCGTAGAAAGAATCAGAAATGCACAGCCAAATTAACAACAGATGTAAGAAAGGAGATGGCAATCTAAGAACATGTTCCCTGTAATGATAACACATTTGACAATTGCTGGCTGCCCCGTGTAAAGGAGCATTATTTCAAGCAGGATTAAAATGACAGCTAGCAAAGCTGAAAGAGTTTATCAGGAGTCCTCTTATTAATACAGATGCTACCACTACAGTATTTCTATCTGGTATACCTCAGGTACACACAAAGGGGAACTTTATTTTTTCCCACTGAGTAACTAGTGCTATGTGATAAATTGCATTATCCTTGAAACTAGTAAGGAAGTAATGCAGTCATACTGATGTGTTTAGTTACTGTAACTAGCTTACAAAGTCTGATCATTGACAGTTACAAGAAGCTGGATGTGTTCATAGGACCAGACACTTGCAAATACATTTCTCCCTTGAAAAGATGTGTTAACTATCAATGTATGCATTGCTGCCCAGGCTTTTCAATGACAGGCCTTTATTTTGGAGTTACCAACCATTTTAGATTCCCTCTCCCTCTGTACTGAGCTCTGAGATGCCACCTGCAACACCCCACTTTCCTCAGAGAGTCACAGGTTGCATCGATCCAGCCTTTTTCATGTTGGCCACTGGCAGGAGGGTACTGAACTTGAGAAACCTTAGTATGATTCAGTCTTCAGCTTGGATGATTGCTAGGCATTTCTGTTATGTGTGCTACCTTGACGTAATGGAGTTTAAGGAAATAGGACTCAGAATTATTGGTCAGTGTTGACGGGTTTTGACTGACATGGTGGGTCCAGAATTGTGATGGGGCAGTTGGAGCATTTTTGTTGAACTGTCCTACTGATTTAATGTTGCCTGCTTTCATTATATGCAGGGCTATCTTATTCTGTCCCTGAGAGGCTAGAATGATGTATTTTCACTAGGAGAATCATCCTATAGTTGTAAGAATTTCTGGAAACATCAAATATCCCACCAAGACACATTAACAAACTGAAGAGAGGTTCTCCATTTTAAAACAAATTACCATTAATCTAAACAGACAGTATAGTGTTTGAAAACAACACAGCATTTAAGTTGCTCTGTGTCTTCACATTGCTGACTAAATGTCTTGTATCTAGTTTGCCTTTCTAAATGCTACATCACTATTTCTAAATAACTTCTTCTAGATAAGCAAACCCAAACATTTCATCCTCTTGTGAACATAAATAGTATGTGAAACTTTCCCTTTGCTGGTAGGACATACAGTTGTGATCGTCCTGAGTGTCCTGATTCCATAACTAGTCAGATTTATGGTTCCCACAATTAGAGTTTGCTGTGCAGGATGTCATAAATACATGAATGATTCAATAGGACTAGTGTATCTGTAAAACTTGCTTATGGTACACTAAGCTAGTTCTCACAACAGTTGAAGTGTTTACCCATTGGGCCTTGCAAATGAATGTTCTATTTTACACATGAAACTGTGAGTATATTCAGCTAGACCACATTCAGATGGCAGAGTACATCAAACATATTTAGGACTGTGATTTAGAGATTAGACCTAACCATCTCATCTGAAAAAGCATCTCATTTTGACCCTTGTGTAAATATTGTCTCTTAATTTCTCTTTATTATTTTTAAGTTAGAAATTAATATTTCAGCTTAAATGTCACATACAAAAGTGAAGAATGATGCACTTGAGTTCTGTGTGGTTTTGTTAGTTCCTTTAGCGATTCTTGCTCTTTGTGTTAAATTGATGTGCTTCTGTTTTGCTTTATGTGCTGTTGAATTCTTCATGTTTCCAAGAAATAGCTATTAAAACAGAAGCCAGAAATAGGATTTATTTGTATGCAAATGCATTATGATGTCTGATTGATTTATGTATGTGTCCTGATTTCAGCTGGGATAGAGTTAATTTTCCTCTTGGTAGTTGGTATAGGATGAGAATGATGCTGATAACACACTGATGTTTTAGTTGTTGCTGTTAGTTGTTGCTGGGCAGTGCTTACACTAAGTCAAGGACTTTTCTGCTTTTCACACCACTCTGCCAATGAGTAGACTGCGGGTGCACAAGAAGTTAGGAGGGGACGCAGCCAGGACAGCTGACCCCAACTGACCAAAGAGATATTCCATACCATATGATATTGCATTCAGCGTATAAAGCTGGGGGAGAAAGAAGGAAGGGGGGCACATTGGGAGTGATGATGTTTGTCTTTCCAAGTAACTCTTACACATGATGGAGCCTCGCTTTCCTGGAGGTGGCTGAACACCTGCCTGCTGATGGGAAGTGGTGAATGAATTCCTTGTTTCGCTTTGCTTGTGTGTGTGGCTTTCGCTTTGCCTATTAAAAAGTCTTTATCTCAACCCACGAGTCTTCTCGCTTTTACTCTTCTGTTTCTCTCTTCCCCATCCCACAGGGGGACAGTGAGCAAGCGGTTGTATGGTGCTTAGTTGCCAGCTGGTGTTAAAAAACACAACAATATGAAATATTGATGTATCTTACAAAGATAGATAAGGGCTATGTGTCTTTATCTGCCAGACAAGGGAGATGATGCTAGTAATTTCCCTGAGTTCCACATATTAAATCAATAACAAGATTAGAACTATAAATTCCTATTCCCCTGCTGTATCTAGTAGATAACACTTGCTTCCATGTGAGGTTGCATTTTAATGTAAAAATGCTGCTTACAGATCTGATTTTAACTCCACAGCATGAAATGGCCTAATTCTTTAATGTTGTATGATAATTCCTTACTGCCCACAATACCAGTTTCATTCCCTGTTTTCATGCTCTCTTCTTTCTGATGGTGCAATAAAGCAATTTTTGTTTCAGAAGTGGAGGTGGGAAGCATACTAATTTGCAGCTGGTTGTTTCTTTTTATTCCCAGATGGTAGGAAGAACAAATGTGGCTCATTTCAGTGCAAGAAATGATAACTTAGCAAGACTAGATAGGTATTCTTCACTAATTGGATATGTGATTAAAGCACTGCAGTAAGTGCCACTGCAACACATTCAAAGCTTTTGACACATCCCAAGGTGCATTTGGGATGGTAACAGGTGCAAATTATCAATTTTTAGAAACCTCTTCCTAGTAAATTGCACCAGGCTTCAAGTAGAGTACCATACTGCACAGGTGCTGGACTCAGCAGCAGCAGCTGGCACATCCCTGTGGTACACCATGCATAAACAAGGTCTTTCAAGTGGTGGAAGGCTGAAGTAATTGATAGAAATTTAAAACTTGTTACAGGAAAATTAGAGTGGGTGGGGAAAGAGAAAGTTGCATCATGAAATGAAACCATGGTTGCAGACCTTTTCCGGAAAGAAAAAGCTTCATCTTCCACCAGTCTCTTCAGAATGTGTGTATCCTCTCAGCTTCGCTGCTAGGTAGATGCTAAATGTGTCTTAGGTGCTGAAATGAGTTTTTCCATAGGTGCAGACTGCCATATCTAAAGACAAAATCTGGAAGCATTACTATTGTGTAAAGCACATCACCTTTATGCAGCAATCAAGGTAAAAGTCTCATCATGCTTTATAGCAAATTAACATGAGAAATTAGAAGATCACTGTCATGGAAAAGCTACCAACTAAATCTAGTCAATAATGTTGTTTTCTCTTTCCTGGTTCTGCCAGAATGTTGTCCATATTAAGATTTTTTTCCTACTTTGAATATTTGAGGATGTGAATTCCGGGAAGAACTGCAGAATTGTACCAACCAACTGCAGTGGCTTGTACCCCTTTCAATACCTTAAAGTTGGTGCTGAAGTTCTTAAGGCTTTTAATGAAGGCTTTTAATGTTTCTTTGATTGCATGTTAATCTTGGTGAGCAGTGGCTTTAAAAATCCATCACTGTGGGAGTGCTGCTGCACACATTGCTGAATGTAACGGTGTAAAAACCCTTGACAAAAGACCAGCACAAAACCTTGCCTTGTTTTCTAACATTTCTGAGGCCTACAAGTAAAGCTTTTGTAATAAAGCTCATTGGCATTTCTCTTTTATCAGATCTAAGTTTCTGAGACTTACAGAGTTTGTTCTATCAGAAAACATTCATAATGAAGTAGTTTGTTGGTGGGGCCCCTACTTTGATACAGATTTTTGACCATCTGTTGCCTAGCGGGCAAGTAAACCAATAAAAGAATAATTGGAATTTTCCTGGCTGAATTCTCAAAGGAGCCCTCAGGAAGTCTCACCTTGCTTTTGACCTGTTGTTGGGTTTTATTCAGCAGACTTTTGTAATTTGCTTTTTTTTTTTCTCCATTGAAAAATGAATCAGAGATAACACGGAAAATAACTCTTGAAACAAGATACAGGTTTCTTTACTTATGCTAAATCTTTGCCAGAGGCAGATCTAAAAAGTGATGTTTGTGTTTCGGATTGGTATTTCTAGAAATACATAGTTATTGAGAAGTCTGTGGGGGGAAAAATATCCCAACACCAGACAGATCCTGGTTTGATTGGAGTTTAACCCTTATAGAGTGTTAAATCCAGGATAACACTAAGAGGAACCAATTTCTAGTATAAAGACTTCAGGTTTAATTAAAAAAAACCCAAATGCTGTTAACTTTAGAAAACCAACAGCAACAAAAAACCAAACCTAAACAGCCAACCCAGAAATGCATGCCTATCTCTTGACTATTGTCTGTGATAGAAGCGTGAGCGCTTTGCCACAGAGGTTTAATAGACCTCTCTTCGCTGAAGGCACTCACGTATTTAGGCTTTGCTCCTGCCTTGAGCACTGGGTGAAGCATACAGAGGGCGTGAAGTCTTTAATGACATGTCACTTCAAACAACATGACCAAAGTTGTCAGGGCTCTGTGGGAGCACAGGTCCAGCCCACATGAACCTCATGTCAGGCTGAAGGTTTAGCATGTCACAGCAAAAAGGAGTTTCTCAATGGACATTTTGATAGGAGCCGTGTAGCTTACAGCTAAGGTTTGAAAAGTCTGCTCTCACAAGGTAAGTGGGAAAGCTTTGCCAGCTGAGTGCCTGGGGAACCCACGCTCTTCCTGCAGTGAGTGTGCACTTTCTAAAGGCATGTTCAGTACCCCTGGAATGGAGCATGTGCCTGGCCTGGAGTCCTGCCACCCTTGTCTTGCATGTGGTAGGTCTTTTTATGGTGGTGAGCAACGCATGCTTTTGTGTAGACTGTGCTGGAAGGGTCTAACAGTTCCCTTGGGTTGATAATGTCTGCTTTACTTGTACATAATTATCCAGGCAAGTTTATCAAGATCCAGTGTTGGGTGATGGCATGAAAGAATGTTATCATTTTCCACTTAAAGTTTTTTAACTTTTGAGCTGTATTTCTCTCTGATACTTATGTTGAGAAGAGACAGTATTGCAACAAACATTGCAAATAATCATCTCAGGTGTAGGAGAGACATACTAATTTTGATACTTACTTTTTTGTTTCCATTTGGTTCATGTGCAATGAATTTCATCTACTGTTGTGCTGCTCTAGTACACCACCTTCTCTGCAGTATCAGTACTGAGCACTTCCTTAGAACCCTCTACCCCTCCCATATGGATCTTAACTGCTGGTGTGGGTATGACTTCATCACTAGCATCACTGCTATATGGTTGCAGTGTTTTTCACTTCATTAATTAGTACCTATGGGTAAATACTAGCTAGAACAGCAGCTGCTGTAAATCATCAAAGCATTACTGCTTGCTAGCCATTTGGTATGCCCATCAGACTGTAGTCTGTGCATCAGGCATGCATTGCCTTGCATGGTGGTGTGAGACATGGATGAACTTTCTGATGAAAGGAACCACAGAATGTCTGGGTCCAAATTAGAAAATACTAGCTTTTTTTTGACCCGGCGTTATAGCCAGTTTCTCTTCACTTCATGGAGCATCCATGTATGTTCTAGAGTGACCTGTGGTTCAGGTAGCCTCACAGACTGTTAATACTCTTGTCGTTCCTCTTGCTGAGTCAAGATGGCCATTCAGAAACTGTAAGTGAAAGCCTTTCCTACAAAAAATCTGGAGCCTGTTGGAGAAGTGGAAACACTTCATGTATGCGGAACAGTACTTTTAAGGCACTCTGGTATGGCACTGCTGAACGTGAGTGCAGGAGCTGATGCTTGAGAAGTGCTGTTAACTTCAGTTTCAAACTGAAGGCAGCTGAAGTCTGCTAGACTTCTTGGCCCTGCGTAGTGTGTTTGTTCAGATCAGGAGTACACTGCTGAAACTAATCTCCAGATTACTCCCACTTCTCTGTTTTGGTTCACACTTGTGGAGCAGTTTTGAAGTGTGCAGATTGGACATCTTTTCAATTGAACAACCTAAAACAGGCCACTCCTGGAGAGCAGTGAAGCACACCTCAGATATTATTTGGCACCCAGTCTTTGTACACAGAGTAGAGCAAATCTGAAATAAACTCTGACTTCCCTAAATTTAATGATGAATTTAGGTCCATGCTGCCAAGTATTCCACTCTACGGATACACATTTACTGTGCTGTAATCCTAATGTAAACAAGGTGACTATGCAATTTTTGGGGGGGTTTATTTTTTTGTTGCTATGCTTTACATTCCAATAGTCAAAATAATTGGTTCTGGGCAGATATTTGATCCTTTAAGTAATTTGATCAAATCGTACTTTTTTTCATTGCATTCAGATGAGATTTTTAGAATAAGATCTCAGCTCCTGTTGCAATCAAACTATTTTCATGTTTTAAAGGACCAGTTTTGCTGACAAGCCTGACAACAGAAAAACATTTTCTTCATCATGACATCTTGTAATTTCTCCTACTACTCTGTGGGACATGAAGAGTATCAAAAATTAGCACATTTTAAAAATGGAAAATTACCATCTATAAATATATACTTTTCAGGGGTTCCCCTGCAATGATTGCAGCTTTTCTCTTGCTAATTGAAATGACAACAGGTATGTGTACTGCTTTATGTTTTGTGACTCAAATTTGATTGATGCATTTTAATATTAGTGTTTGTGGATCATGAGCAGCTAACTCACAAGTGGAGCAAAGCAAAGCTGTTTTTCATCAGTCTTCAAGAAGATTTTTTTCCCCTAGTTTGAAAAGGCATGTCTATATTTTAATCTGTGCATGAGAGAAAATATTTATAATAATTCATATGAAAGTATGTTGGAAATAGAAGAAAGAATTAAAAGGTTATTTGTGCTTTATTGTCATTTATCCTGAATATTTAAGGTGACAACAGTTCCTTCTGCCATGTGATTGGTACAGAAAAAAAAATGGAATTGGCAAGACATGCCCAGGCCACAACGTCAGTATTCCCACCTCCTATAGCTCATGTTTATATATAAAGATGGACAGCAACCTTAATACAACACAGGGTACAGAAATTTCTTCTTGAACAGACAATTCTCCAGCATCAGCATCTGGGTTGAAACAAAGACAACAACCATCTTAACACATTTCCAAACTGGAAAGAAAAAGAATATTCCTTGGAGATCATAGAAATGGGTTAATGGTAAACATGAATAATGTAAGGATTTCTGTGCTGTAATTTTGGAATTATAAAATGGTTTCTGGAACTTGGGAGTTTCCAGGACTGCTAAGCTGCAGGAGGGGACAGCATGTCTTGCTCTGGAAAATGCTAAGTGGACTTATAATAGCAAAAATGCAGTTCTTGTTATAAGCAAATGGTACTGTCATTTTCCTATAGTTAAGAAAATAAATAGATATACGATGTATGGTTCTATTCTAGTCCCAATTGTTCAACTCATCTGAAAATACTTAATGCACTTTCAGTTTCCCTTGCATAATTAATAGCCCAAGGAGAGCCAGCAACATGCCCCAGCAGCAAAGAGGGCTAATGGTATCCTTGGCTGCATGAGGAGTGCTGCCACCAGGTTGAGGGAGGTGATCCTTCCCCTCTGCTCAGCACTGTGAGGCCACACCTGGAGTGCTGGGTCCAGGTCTGGGCTCCCCCATACAAAAAATACATGGAACTGCTGGAGAGACTCCAGTGAAGACCCACTAAGATGATGGACTGACATCTTTCCCATGGGGGGGAGGAGAGACTGGGAGTGTTGAGCCTGGAGAAGAGAACGCTCGGTGGAAGCTTATCAAGGTATATAAATACCTGAAAGAGTGGGTTATGTAGTGATGATGCAGGTGGCAATATGGGTGCTGTTGTGTCTCACAGTGCCCACTAGCATCTCATTCTTTTCTACCTTTCTATTTGTGTTCACTTGCTGTCTTATATTTTATACTGAAGTTGTATGTTTTGAGTGCAAGAAAATATTTTTATTCTGTTTTGGTAGCACAATAAATAAACAATAACTGAAAAGAATATAAACAGTAGTGATATTTATTGTGGGATAAATTAAATACTTTTATGAAATATAAGAGTTTTAGTTTTAAATATTTATGTATTAAGTTCTAAATGCTTATTGCATTTATGTAAAATAATATTATATGTACAAATTAATTTTTAAATACCAACTTTTAATATATTTTATATGGGTAATTATTTATTTCTGCAGAAATTATTTTCTATTAGAAGTGCCACCCTGTGCATAGGTCCAGGTCAGTAAAAGTGTTTGCTGTCTCTTCATGTGGGACTCCCAGAGAAGTCATGGAGTTGGGATTGGGCTTATTGCAAGAAAAAGGATAACTTTTTAGAGGTCTAAGAACATACTCAGTAGGAAATTGGAATCATTACTACTTCTGGTCTCAGCATGAGTGGTTGGGTTTGTTTATTTATTTTTGATTAACAGTTGCCATGTTTTCTGAATGTGGATATGTTACATGACAATCTGTAGCTGTATCCACTGCCATTATTTACTGGTTATTTAGGCAGATGCAGATCATGTTAGTCAGAACAAGAATTGAACATCACTGTTTTGCCAGCACTGGTACAAATCCTTGGGCAGTTTAAAGAATACCAACTGTAAGACCATAAAGTGAACGGTTTATCTCAATGTATTCACAGAAATAGTGTGGAAATATCCCTTGTCCTCATATAAACATTCTCCCCAGTTTCATTCATCAGCATCCCCTTTTCCCAGCATCTGTGGATGCAGTTTCAAGCTTAGTTTTTTTGAGCAGGTGAAATATTGCTTCCTGTGCAGGAATGGATGTGGCAGACTTCATATGCTTTGCAAGATATAAATGTTCTGATGTACAGCTGTTCTGGTAGAAATTGGTTTTTAAATTGGCTTTGACCATAGAAGGCAATATATACATGCCATTGGCTTGTTTCTTGGGTTCAGATCCTGCTGACAGCCAGCCAAATCACTCATACAACCTTACTACTAAACTGACTATGTTCAAAGCCATTTCAGCCTTTCTTGGTGCAGCAGGTGACATTGGTGAGCTGATTATATGAACCTGGTCCGTTCCAAGGTAACTCCAAACCTAGCTAGCAGGACATTGATTCTGAGGAATTAGCAGTCTTGGGCTTTGATGACTAATGGCAGCAAAGGGCAGTCTCAGAAGGAACTGAAGCCATGTACCAGTAGTAGTAGATACATGCAAATCAGTGTGTTGGAATCGCTCTCTCTTTTTTTTTTTTTTTTTTTTTTTTGGGGGG
>NW_020799097.1:81606041-81679854 GCF_003259725.1 Athene cunicularia
TCTCATAATTTCTTCTGAAGGACAGACATTATCCTTCCATGTGCTACACAGTATGCACCCAGACTCAGAGGAAAATGTAGAATGAAAAATACTTTACTACAGGAAAGTTTGCAACAAGGTTACATTAAACTGGGTGCTCAGACTAGCCCACCTGGTTAACCCCTACAGAAATTTTCCCAATTCACAGAATTAGTTGAGGTGCCTGAAGCAGATGCTACCTTCTAAGGTCTGGTCTGCCGTTCTGGTGAGTCTGTCACATCACTTAAGACACGGCTGAGGGGATTGTGTATCTGCTCCTCAGCTAACGACAATTACAGGAACTATAATACTAAAGAGGGTTGACAGTTCCAAACCGAGAAGAGAATATATGCTCCACTCAACCAACACCAGTAAGAGAATGACATCTTCGAAAAGCAACACATGACTGATCAATGTTTGCTTGCTACTCAGGATACAGTCACTGCTTGGAAATAATTATACTGAAAGGCTTGAGCTGAAACAGTCACAATTTATGAGGTTATGGCAAGTGGGGAGGAAAAAGATCCATATTTTTCCCAGTATGAAATTGCTTTTATGTGACTTCCTAACAATGCCTATAATCTTAGTTGTCACTGTACAAAAGTCATTAAAAAAACTCCAACGCAGCCATACATTAAAAGAGAGGAAATCACAGATCCAAGGCAGGAGATACTCCATGTCTGCTTTCAGACACTTGTACTCTATTGCCTCCCATCTCTGCTCCTGCACCTGTTTGCAGCTTCTTTGTACTCTAACCTTCAGAGAAATTCCCTTCTATAATTCCTCTGTGAAGTGCCTAGCACATGTTAGTTCTGCATAAATAATATATAATAAAATGTATGCCTGTTTGCCTTTTTCAGTGGAAACTACCATGTTCAGAAGCATTACAATTAAAATCCTAAAATACTCTTTTAGTTAGGTGAAAAGGATGCTCACAAAAAGGAGACTACTTATGAAGACATTTCTTTATTCTATCAAGGAGACTTGCTATGGATGACTACAACTAAATTGCCCATGTAGCACATCTGATAACTGTATTACAGATTATGAAGACAGGCAAGATTTACTGAATGCTGTGTGTTCATATGTATAATGCAAATATCAGATAACAATCACCTGTTTAAAAGGACTGACCTTTGAAATAACCAAACCCTCAGATAACCTGCCCAAACTCAGAAGATAAGTGATTAGGTGAGAAATCGTTATGGAGAAGATCTAATCCTCATGGTTAGTTGTTTAAATATGGTTTTACCGCTTTTGTTCTAGTGAGGTTTGAGAGATATATTATTATTGAAGCGAACTGAAATGGCACCATACTAAATCACCTCAGCTGGCAGTTTAAATCACCCTTACTGGTGCTGTGGAAGGATGAACCTAATGAATGTTTTCTTCAGTGGCAAAACTGGTTTAGGAGGTTTCTGCCACACCCTTCATCACCCCTCTAATTATGCTAATGCAACTCTTTGAGGACTGTGCTGTAAGCTTTGATTAGTGAAATGAATGAGGTTTCAAACAAGTCTCCTTCTCACTTTCCCTCTTTTTTACACCCAGATAATTACATCAATTCAGTTTTCATGCCTGTTTATAGTCCTTTACATTTTCTATCTGTATTGCAGGGCAGACAGTCTTGGGTGCAATGATGTGCTAAAAGGCTGGTTAACTACCTGCCTATCAGTCATCATCAAAGCTGGTCCTTCCCAGTGCACACCCTATAGAAGTAGGAAAGGCAAAATACCTTTTCTGAAATAATTTGATTCTGAGCAAATGCTTTGGCGTGTGTAGATATGCTGCATAATATAGCATATCTCTTTCTAATTTATTTCATTCTGTATGGTAGGTGTGCTTTGCCTGCAAATTTATGGCCCAGTCAACTGCTGTACTTTACATAAGCTTCCTAATCAACTATTTCAATCATAATGTTGGTTTGAACTCTGTAGGACAAGTTTCTCATCACTTTAGTTACTTCTGAGCTCTCCCTTGCAATAGAAAAAATACTTGAGACTTGCTTGTAATCTCTCTTGCCACATGGATCTTCTGTCACTTGACATTTCCTTTTTATCTTAGAAGATAATAGACCAGTTATGAAGAACGATATACTTCACTGTTAAACGCAGTGGAAAATGTCAAAGGTTTATAAAAATAACAGTGTAGAAATTATGTAAATGTTATCATTGACCTTCACCATCATCATATTCCAGTGAGTCATGTGATGCTTGGGATAAATGAGAGATTTTTGCATAACTTTAATACATAGCACATGATTCACTTCTTCTATTGGGGCATTTTGAGATTATGAGCAGATTTAAAGGGCTGACTTCTCTTCAGGGACACTGACTCAAACCAGCAAAGGGATAAGTGTGCTTGTTGTGTTGTGTTACCCCATTGGGGTTGGGTGTTACGACACTGCCATCTGAATGGGTGTGTCAGGGAGGACACTGAATGTGCTGAAGATAACCCCCTCCCTGTCCTGAGAAACTTGGCGGTACCACATAGGGCTGGTAGTGTTGCAACAGCTCACCTGGGGCTAGGGGGACCTGAGGGAGCAGTGGCTTGACAAAACCTGTGGTAGGAAAGAGGGAAAAGAGCACCTGGCAGAAGAAAACAGAGGACAAAACCATTGACAATTTAAGTCAGGAAGGGAGAGGAGCAAGCTTTAATGCTGTGCACGGTGGTGCCCATTCATGGGACCAGCCCATGACAGCAATCATGGATGGCTAATGCCCTCGGGGTGTAACAGGGGTAAAAGAAAAAGCCAGTGCTGCAGCCTGCATACACACCTTCCACACTCCATCATTATAACCTGGGAGAGACTGTCTGGGGGAAACTTTCCGAAGTCTGTGGCACCTGTTTGCCTGTTGCTTGCCTCACCTGATGTCAGATCCATTCATAACATGCAGAGATCTGCCCTTCAGGGCAGTCTCTGGGGAGTTTTGTGTGGAAGTCCAGGCTGGCTTATCACAATACAGAATTACAGCACCTCTGCACTCTGACACTAAATGCTCAATTTAGGGTCCTGAAAGACCTGTGAGGCGGCCATTGTTTCTTAAGAGAGAAGACCAATTAATGAGCTACAGGAGGGGCTGAACTACAAAGAGGCAAAGCAGTGATGATACAGAACTGCTTAGATTGGTCAGAACAGTATCTGAGAAGGATGAAAGGGGAAAACACCAGTACCGACAAGTGCCATGCTGACACAGAGTGGAAGAGTAGTGTGAACTGCTCGTATGCAATGCTGGGTTTGACATAGGCTGTTTTGAGTTGGATGGTGTTGTAAGCTACCTAGAGACTCTGGAAAACAAAGTGTGATGGTACATAATAGAGGGAGAAAATATATCTCACCTGGAATGCGATGAACGATGATCATTGCATCAGAAATAGCATGGCCAGCAGTGACAGTGTACTCAGAACTGGTGAGGCTGCACCTCGATTCCTGTGTTCAGTTTTGGGCCCCTCACTACAAAAAGGACATTGAATGACTGGAGCATGTCCAGAGAAGGGCAACAAAGCTGGTGCAGGGTCTGGAGCACAGGTCGTACGGGGAGCGGCTGAGGGAACTGTGGGTGTTTAGTCTGGAGAAGAGGAGGCTGAGGGGAGACCTCATCGCCCTCTACAGCTACCTGAAAGGAGGTTGTAGAGAGCTGGGGATGAGTCTCTTTAACAAAGTAATCAGCAATAGAACAAGAGGTAATGGCCTCAAATTGTGCCAGGGAAGGTTTACACTGGGTATTAGGAAGCATTTCTTTCCAGAAGGGGTTGTTAGGCGTTGGAATGGGCTGCCCAGGGAGGTGGTGGAGTCCCCATCCCTGGAGGTGTTTAAGAGTCGGGTTGACACAGTGCTTAGGGATATGGTGTAGTTGGGAACTGTCATTGTTAGGTTGATGGTTGGACTGGATGATCTTCAAGGTCTTTTCCAACCTAGACAATTCTGTGATACTGGGATCAATTCTGCCTATTTCTGTACAGAGTGATCTAACAGGAAAAATTAAACACAGGTAAGACAAAAGGGAAAGTAACTAAGAGGAACTTGCATAAGAGGGATACAAACCACTGAAAAGTGTAGAGAAGTCGTGACCAAGTCTTTTTAGAAAGATATAAGAGCAACTGACTAACTTGAAAGACAGCAAATGGAAGAGTAAATATTTTGTTCAACACATAATTGACCTGTGTAACTCACAGCACCAAGATCAATGTAAAAAGCATTTTAAATTATTTTTTAAAATAAGCACTTTTGTAGGCTATGACATTCAAAATTGCATCAGAACAGATAAAGACATTTTTATATTTTTGTAAACTCATAACAGTAGAAGTCCTCTAATTCATAAAACAGTAAATTACTTTTAAGGAAAAAATCCCCATATGTGAACAGAACTGAAACCCAACTGTCTGTATCTTGTGGGGTTTTGCTCTTTGTATGATCAATCAAATGTGGTCTGTCTCAAGACACTGAACTAGATGGAGCATTGATATTATTTAATTTGTCAAATCCTGCTGGTCTTGCACATGTTTTTTCTGTGAGCTTTTTTTGAAGGAGTGGTTCCACTAAGCTATGAATAGACAATAGAAGGGATTATATGTGAGTAATATCCTTTTATCTCTGGTATCACTTATCTTCTGAGTTTGGGCAGGTTATCTGAGGGTTTGGTTATTTCAAAGGTCAGTCCTTTTAAACAGGTGATTGTTATCTGATATTTGCATTATACATATGAACACACAGCATTCAGTAAATCTTGCCTGTCTTCATAATCTGTAATACAGTTATCAGATGTGCTACATGGGCAATTTAGTTGTAGTCATCCATAGCAAGTCTCCTTGATAGAATAAAGAAATGTCTTCATAAGTAGTCTCCTTTTTGTGAGCATCCTTTTCACCTAACTAAAAGAGTATTTTAGGATTTTAATTGTAATGCTTCTGAACATGGTAGTTTCCACTGAAAAAGGCAAACAGGCATACATTTTATTATATATTATTTATGCAGAACTAACATGTGCTAGGCACTTCACAGAGGAATTATAGAAGGGAATTTCTCTGAAGGTTAGAGTACAAAGAAGCTGCAAACAGGTGCAGGAGCAGAGATGGGAGGCAATAGAGTACAAGTGTCTGAAAGCAGACATGGAGTATCTCCTGCCTTGGATCTGTGATTTCCTCTCTTTTAATGTATGGCTGCGTTGGAGTTTTTTTAATGACTTTTGTACAGTGACAACTAAGATTATAGGCATTGTTAGGAAGTCACATAAAAGCAATTTCATACTGGGAAAAATATGGATCTTTTTCCTCCCCACTTGCCATAACCTCATAAATTGTGACTGTTTCAGCTCAAGCCTTTCAGTATAATTATTTCCAAGCAGTGACTGTATCCTGAGTAGCAAGCAAACATTGATCAGTCATGTGTTGCTTTTCGAAGATGTCATTCTCTTACTGGTGTTGGTTGAGTGGAGCATATATTCTCTTCTCGGTTTGGAACTGTCAACCCTCTTTAGTATTATAGTTCCTGTAATTGTCGTTAGCTGAGGAGCAGATACACAATCCCCTCAGCCGTGTCTTAAGTGATGTGACAGACTCACCAGAACGGCAGACCAGACCTTAGAAGGTAGCATCTGCTTCAGGCACCTCAACTAATTCTGTGAATTGGGAAAATTTCTGTAGGGGTTAACCAGGTGGGCTAGTCTGAGCACCCAGTTTAATGTAACCTTGTTGCAAACTTTCCTGTAGTAAAGTATTTTTCATTCTACATTTTCCTCTGAGTCTGGGTGCATACTGTGTAGCACATGGAAGGATAATGTCTGTCCTTCAGAAGAAATTATGAGAGAAGTATTGGAGAGGTAGCAGAACCCCTCTTCACAAATAGATGAGCTGATGGCTGCCTGGGTCAGCACAGAGTCTGGAATTAAATCACCATCAGCCTGCTCTGTGCATAGTGAATTGACAAAGGTGTCAGAGTAGTGGGGTTGTTTTTTTGTACACATGATACAGATATTTGAGTTCAACTTAATGAAAGCTTGGATTAATTGTACACTGCAAACATATATTAAATTTAGGAACCTGGAGCTTGCAGTGGACTTTCTAGATCTGCAAGCTCAACTTCTGCTTGCCATGTATAGCCTCATGATGTTTCACCATCCATAAAGTTGCCAAGCTTCATCAAGCTCCATTTTAAACGTAGCTGGACACTTTCCCCAGTACCGAACATGGATGTCTGCTCTAAAACTCTTCTCTGAAGCTCAAAAAACCTTTTTCTAGTTTCTAGACTAAGTTTATCTGTGCTACATGAAAGCTATTTGTTTGTGTGGCAATATTATTCTTCATCTAAAGCATTTCTTTTCCCTTGGTAGTACTTGTATGCTGATACATTAACAGGGAGATACTATATCACTTTTCAGCCTCCATTCAGTTGTGCCAAGAAAGCAAGCCACTTTTACCTTCCTCTCATAAAATAATCTCTGTTGCCCTGATGGTTTCAGTAACCTTCCTCTGCTCTTCTTCCAGTGCAAATTCATTCCTTAAGTTAGATATTCATAACGAAGTAGATTAGTCCAGATGAGGTCTAATCTGTGTCTTACTCAAATAGCACACCTGTATCTCTGCTTTACTGAAGACACCTTGATGTGATTGCCATTGCCTTTTTGTGGTGACACATGGGTCAGTTTTAGATACCCTATGATCTACTCAAAACACACATCTTCTCTTCCAAACTTGGAATTGATTGTCTGTTACAAAATGCTTTCAGGAAAACTAAGCAGCTGGTGCTGGTCCTCATATGGATGTGAGACAGGGAAAGACAGAAAACAGTAGAAGAAAATGGTTAGTTCTTGCAGTAAGGAAATGTCACAAGAGTTGTTTCTTGGAGGCCTGTGGTGGGGCTTGTGCTGTTCAACATGTTCATAAATGACCTGGAAGAGGGAGGTAACAAAGTTTACTAAAGGCACAAAATTATTTAAGGCAATAATGATGATGGAAGAATTCTATAGAACAACTGGGCAATAAAATGGCCCTAGAACATGAGTGTGGATAATATGCACACATCAAAACCAATCCTAGTTTCACATATGAAGTGATGGGATCTGCACTGGTAGATCCCCAGATACCTCTGAGGGGTGAGATCCTGGGTTTCTGATAGGGCCAAGAACGTCTCAGCTCAGTGGTAGTCAGAAATACTAGTCAAATGTCCAGCGTTATTAGGGATAGAGTAGAACACAAGGTGAGAAACCTTCTCTGCAACTTCATAAATCTGATTCAGCTGTGTCCAGCATGCTCTGTGCAGTTCCGGTTCTCTTATCTCAAAGCAGATAAAGCAAACAAAAGGGGAGCAAGAAAAAAAGCCATTAATTAATACAATTTTCTGGGGTTCAAAAGACTGAGCTTTGGTAAATTATTCATAAAGTCATAAAATTCAAATACAACTGAAGTTTCCTGTAAGGTTAGCTAACATGGAAAACTACACCATGCGTTTCTTCTCTAAGACTTTGTATGTTGTAATGATAAGACATTTTACCCACCTTTCATCATCTGGAAGTATCTCTATGCATCTTAAATAAAAAGAGTATTACCTTTTCTTGCTCTGCTGGAAAACTTGAAAGATGCTTCTGCTATTAAATTCATTACTGTAGAGGGGAATCTTCATGTTCATATAAAACCTGATGGGGCTTGCAGAGCAGCCAGTTTCCCAGAAGGTTTCCAGGAACCCTTAGGGAATGTCTGCCCTCTTTAGTGCTGCACTGGGCACAATGGGAAAGTGTAGAGTGAGCCCAGTTCAGAGATCAGAAGCAGCATAACCCTGTACACACTGAGCCCTGCCTGAGCTCCTCAAGATAGCTAGTTTCAGTAGCTCTGGAAAATGTCTCATTGTACAGCACAAACATAACCCAAATGAACTGACAGATTTGGGGCTGCAGAATTACTAGGGCCTCTCTGCACTTGCTTGGCTTGATATCAGTGTAAAGACTACCCAAACTAGATTTCTTCCTTGCTGCAATGAAAGCAAAATACTCATTTTTTTGGTTGGCAAACAGAAGAAAGCATTCCTGGTTTATGGTGGATTTACTGTTCTTTCCTGTGCCTATGATTTACATTTAGAACCAGGCTGTCTGGCAGAGTGTGCTTTGGCAGTGTCGCTGCTTTGCGCTGGTACAAGTGTAATTGCACATGTTTGTGGAATTGAGATCGCTGGCCATGATCAGCCTGTACGCCAGTGGATATGTGCCTCCTCTCTGAACAAATCACTGTTGATACTTCTCATGTGTAAATGACTAGGCAAAAATCCAGCCAGAGTGGTTAGATACCTGGAGTTTTTCTGTGAAAATGTTCTGCTTTTAGGTATCTTTGCGGATTATCATCTAAACACCTTGCAGAAACATGGAAGTATATAGCATGGAATGCTGATTATAATACTTTACATGTAATTTTAGTGATTTTCACAACAGGTCTTAGAGTGTGTTACTATGAAGTAGATGCAGGAACTTTTTTCTGAAGTATGGATTAGTTGACTTGATGAGTAAAAGAAGTTCCATCGCTTTGTAAAACTAAACAAAAAGGTCAGCAGGAAAATCCAG
Organism: Athene cunicularia; assembly: GCF_003259725.1. NCBI lineage: Eukaryota > Metazoa > Chordata > Aves > Strigiformes > Strigidae > Athene > Athene cunicularia. Next base: position 81,614,606 of record NW_020799097.1, read on the forward strand.
AATAAAACACAGATTTCCTGGCATAGGTTCCCACTCTTGACTAGGCACTACTTCCTTCTCCAAAATAAGCATTTATACAGTTACATTTGCAATTTTAAAGTAAAAAAATATTTTTTTAATTTTTACTTGCTTATTTCTAGTACTTAGTTTGTGTTTGTATATTTAAAACAGACTTTTGTACAGTATTTGTCGAGAACAGCAGAATTCAGAATTGGCAATAGTGAAGAAGTTTTTTTCTCACACAGTATAGCCAATATCAAATTGGTACGTGAACTCCCAGCTTTAGCTCAACCTGTACCTCCTCTGCTTTGTTCCAGGTTATGGACACACAGTGCCTTTATCTGATGGAGGAAAGGCCTTCTGCATCATCTACTCAGTCATCGGGATCCCATTTACACTCCTTTTCCTGACAGCAGTGGTACAGCGTATCATTGTATATGTCACCAGGCGGCCTGTATTGTATTTCCACATTCGCTGGGGCTTCTCCAAGCAGGTTGTTGCAATCATCCATGCTATAGTCCTTGGATTCATCACTGTCTCGTGCTTCTTCTTAATCCCAGCAGCAATATTTTCTGTTCTGGAAGATGACTGGAATTTTTTGGAATCTTTTTACTTTTGTTTCATTTCTCTGAGCACCATTGGCCTCGGAGACTACGTACCAGGAGAAGGCTACAATCAAAAGTTCCGAGAGCTGTATAAAATTGGAATTACATGTAAGTATGTAACTAACCAGCTAAATAAAAGTCATTTTGTAAAAAAAAAAAAGCAAAAAACAAAAAACCAACAGACTTTTCCTCTCCATTCTGTGGATGGTGATTGTTTTGTGAGCTGTCAGCTAGCAAACTGGGCATTGTAGGTAGCTGTGCAAAGACGAAATCTTTAAATAAGGTAAGTTTTCTTAGTTAAGAAAGAGAAAGCTAACACCAGAATTCCACTGTGCTAAACCATAGCTACTTACTCTCTTATTAACAGTAACAAAAATGCACACATTACTGTTATAAAAATGGTTAGAGCATCATGGGCTAAGATTTCAGTGCATCACAGAGCCAGGAAGATGATCCTTGTAAGGTCATCTCATAAAGTGAGATGATGAGTGGGCAGAGATTAATCGAGTAGCAATGGGAATTGAGGCACAATAGCAAAGTTTCTGACTCCAGTAGTAACAGAAGGTAGCTGCAGCTGGCACTGGCGCATATCAGTCAGAGAGAGACAAATAAATTGAGATGATAGCAAAAAAAGACCATGAATGTTAAATTTAAATAGTTATGTTTGACACAGAAGAGAGGCACAGTGATTAGTGATTGGATCAAAGTAGAGCTAAGAAAATTACCTTTGTGTTGGTATTCTGAATGAATGTATGCTGAGGTCAATATTCTCCAGTGACAGTGTTTTGAAGCACCCCTGTTTCTGATACAGCTTCAGTCTGCACTGCCCTGGTCACCAGGCACACCGCTTAAAAGATCTGAACGGCCTAACCTCACCTTTTGTGTCAGGTCCTTTTCTTAGGCTGGTATGCATTTTTCTGTGCACGATCCAGCAATTTTAATGTAGGCAAAGTGTCCATTACTTTGGTTTGTATTTTCCCTAAAGAAAGATTGGGCCTTGGAATTTTCATTCCTTGAAGCAGGGCCTTGAACTAGCCAACAGAACACTTTATTTTATTCTCCTGACAGGTCTGTTCTCATTGCAGGAGATTTCCCCCTCTACCCATAATGTTAATTTTACCAGCAGTAGCTTTTAATTATTACCCTGCTGATCTGTGGAGTTGATCTGGCGATGCCAAATGATGAAGTGAATGGAGAAAGTTACATGTAATAAAGGTCTTGTAAAAATTTTAGCTGTTCTGAAAACTCAAAATCAGAAGGACACATTATGGCTCAGATTATCCTTTTTCAAACTTTAAAACACTTAGAAAATACTAAAGGAAATTTATTAGGAAATACTAAAAGGAAAAAGTAGCTTTTAGGCAAAGTTATGACCTTAGAATATTTAATTTCAACGGGTTTTAAGGTCATAACTTTTAAATTACTGTTTTTCCTTTCATGTGAACAATTCAAGGAATCAAACAGAATATATAAAATGTTTTCTCTTGCTGAACGTAAATTTTCTTCAAGAAGAGCTTTGGAGTTCTACATCAGAAAATGTGTAATGAGTGCTACAGGCTTTTCATGAATTTTTAGGAGAACACAAGTCCTGTTCTAAATCAAGTGGTGATCAGCTGGACTGAGTTTCAGAGAAAATTATAAAATTCTCTGTGCAGATTTATAGATGCCTTTTAATTGGCATAGCTTTGTCACTTCCTTGTGTTAAGGCATACCTCCCATTTGATGTCATGAGATAAATCTTAAAAACAATTCATAAATTTTAACTGTAGTGCTGATGTAGGTCAGTAACTGCTATTGCAATATTGATTTAATGGTGCTTCTGGAAGGAAAAGGGAAGTGTTATTGCCAGCGAATAATCTGTAACTACAGGTGAAATATTTATGCCTGTAGGTAACAGAACAGTGACCATATGTAGATTATAATAATTAATCTATGTTGATCTTTCAGCACATTTAATGTTCAACCTTTGGTTGAGCATGTTGTACTAATAATTATACACTTAGCTTCTGCTTGATTTACTCATTGAAATGATAAAATATTCAAGTAGTCATGCTCCTCATTAAATTGTAATGATCAGTAGCAGGGATCTAACGAAACATTAAGATTAAGAAATGGTCATTTTAATACCTTCCCTATAGATGCATATGTTTGGAGAGGGGGGGGGGAAAAAAAAAGAGCACAATGGGCTATTAACTATATGAAGCTCCATTTCCAAAAGTCTCAGTCTATGAGAGCTGACTATTACCTTTAAAAATCAGAGTCAGTATACCACCAAAGTAATCAGTAATATCATTTAAGTAACACTTCCAAGTTTGAATAGCTTATGTATGTTAGTAAAACATTACAAATAATCTTCAAGGTGTCATCAGATGTAGAGACTTCATCAGGTTTTTAAAATATCAGCAGTGATTTTTCATTTTGATTTTATTGGTTTTGTACACATTTCTAGTTGCTTTGTTTTTGCACGCATTTCAGGGTATTGGATATCTTCTTACAGTTTTAAAGGAAAATAATTAAAATGTTTTCATGAAAGACAGGTTATTTGTCCCACTAAACTGGTACAAACAGCAAATAACCGTAATTAGCTGCCATAGTTTTACTTCTTTTTATAATATGTAGGAATATTAAGGGAAAAAAATCTTTTGAAGAGCACTTACTCGTGAAGTTCATAAGTAAGTGGGGGAGCATGCATGTGGCAAGTTTTAAGATTCTGTTTCATTTAATGCCTTTACTTATTTTTCTCTTGTACAGTTGTAACAGAATTAAAGCCACTAGGGTTACATTTTTTTTTTTATTATGTGAGTCTTGTTGATAGTAGAATGAAAAACGAAAAAAAGAATTTGAGAGTCCAGAGTGGGTTACAGAGCTCTGAAACTGGGTCATAAAGAAGATTAGCATACTGTTCAGCAATGGCAGGCATGGGAAAAGTTACAGGGTTAAAAACATTCCAGACCCACTTAATTTGCTAATAATTAAAACACTTTTTCTTTTTCGTACCCAGGTTATCTGTTGCTGGGCCTTATCGCAATGTTGGTGGTTCTTGAGACTTTCTGTGAACTTCATGAGCTCAAAAAGTTTAGGAAGTTGTTTTATGTGAAGAAGGACAAGGAAGAGGACCAAGTGCATATAATGGAACATGACCAGCTCTCCTTCTCTTCCATCTCAGACCAAGCAGCCTCCATGAAAGACGATCAGAAGGCAAATGAGCCTTTTGTGACTTCCCAGTCCCCAACTTCCAATGACAGCTCTCTAAACAACTAATACAGGGGTATCCACACCATTGTTTTGGTGTGTTTATGCTACTTACCATAAGAAATAGAATGCCTCATTTTTTTTTTTTCTGAAAATATAAAAGCTGGAAGACTGTGCTACTTTAAAAAGGATTCATCACTTCCAACATAGAAAAGACTTCTGGGAAAAATGTGGGAGCAACCCTGGGAACAGGGAAAAAATGTAGGATGTGTCTGGGAACATTAAACCATTTTGCTTGAGGGATAAGGAGTTAGGTGTATCACTTTCAGAGGCGCCAGAGAGAAAGGCTTGCACAAGCAGCTTCATCCAACATCTGTGAGAGAGTAGGCCTTCACTGACATCCAATTCACTTAGTTGCACACACCATCTTGCAACTGGGTGACAGCAAATTTTGGGATGTGCACTTTTGATTGTCAATAGTATAGTCACAGATTTAGTCCAATCACACCAAATATCTTAATTTGGAAAACATTTCCAGAGTAGTATCTACATATCTGTTGGATGGGGGAGTATCTAGATCATCCCTCTATTGCCCAGTAACTTGCAGGTGCAAATAATAATTATAGGAATTAAAAAATAAGGCTCCGGTCCCTCCTTTGCCCATGCCATTTACCTTCAGATTTCCTACTTCCTTAAAAGGTCCCTAATCACAAGAAAAATGTTGTCCTGAGGAGAGTATGCCTTGAGTCTTCCATGCTGTTTGTCTTTGTATGAAATACTTTTGTAAACTCTGAGAGATATCAACACCAGTTCAAAGTGCTGGGTGAGGTGGGGTTGTAGGGAAAGGAGACAGCTACATTTCAGTCCTCTGTCCTCTGAAATGGGCAGGAGTGGGGTTTTAGCTATGTGGAATGAAGTGGAAAAGAGTCAGCGTTTGCCACAATTGGCATAGCCATGTGCTTATGACATTCTCCTAGTAGATTGTTGAAATCAGTTGAGCAGAATGACTCAATGCTGTTTCTTCCACAGTCCAACCCAGTGTGTGCTCTCTGCTGAGCTGATAGGTAAGTGGAGGAACAGAAATCATGTCACCTTTGAACATAGCCCCTTTTTCTTCTTTTGCTTTTCTAAGTAGTACTCAGAGCACTTTGGAGGAGGAGGGAATGTTTCAGGGCAAAACAATTTTTCAGTTTTTCATATGGCAAGAAAAAAGGAAAAATGTCACATTTGGTTCAGATGGGACCGAAATTTTTTCCCCTTGGGAAAAGTCACTAAAAAGTCCTCACTCAACTTCTGAAGCTGGAACCTCTTTGGCTGTAACAGGAGAGGTGTTTTAGTCCAGCTACCAGTCACTGTGCTGAATGCAGGGACCTTGGTGTGAATTTCAGTGAGCAGGAGATGAGACTTAAGGGGTTGTAGTACTCTCTCTTCTGGCCTTAAGAATCTACGATATGGGAATCTTGAGAATGCTTTGCAATGAACAAAAGATCTGGAGCCCAAATAGCCATATTAGAGCAGCCTCCCACATAAAAATAGTGTAGAGGAGAGCTTTTTCCCTGCAGCGCAAGCATGCCAGTTTGCCTGTAATTTGGCTTTTAGTGTTTAGAGCTGAATAATATTTTAATGTAAAAGAAAAAAAATGCAGTGTGTCTAGATTTAGCGCACATGGGAAAAATACTTGAAAGTTAATAACCCAAAATATGCTGTGTTTGAGCTTAATTACAGCTATCATCAAACAGATTTTATATCTTTACTGGAAAAACTTACTTTATGGTTAAATCAGCTGAAAGTCTCCAATTAAAGTTTATATTTATAGAAAACCAGAGCTAAAAGTTTTGGATGTTTTGGGTTTTATAGATTAGGTGAGAGCATACTGTGTTTGCATGTTCCCAAGAAAGTGGCTATTTTTATACTGCTTAAGTTAACACAATTCTATTTATAATGAATGTTAACTGGTATATATGTACATATATACATAAATATATTTATATACTGTACATATATCATAAATCACCAGAGTTTAACAGACTTAGGAATGGCATTTTAGATAATTTTTTTTCCCCTAGGCTTCTCTTTATACAGTCAGTAATTGAAAACTATGGCATTAAAATGACACTGACAAAATTAAGAGTACTGTACTATAAGAATCATTTATACTGTTTTTTTTCAGTGGAATTTTATTGATTGTTTTCAGTACCTTAAAATTAAAGATTTCATTTCAGTGTAACATTAAGCTCTAAAGGATATGCACAGATGCTAAATAATATACAAAGTTAACTTTGCAGCGTGTACACAATTGCAAAACGTAGACACATGAAATGAAAGCACAGAATTCAAAGCAGAAGCGATAAACTAAGCAGTATACTGTGATGTAGGTGAGTATTTGTTATTTTAAACTTAAATAAAAAGTCTGGCTTTTGCCTGCCTGCACTATGAAGTGGGGAGTATTTTCTTTAGTGGGGGGTGTGTGTGTGTGTGTGTGTGTGTGTGTGTGTGTGTGTCTGCGTTTGAAAAGATTGTACATCCTTTAGTTAGCCTTCCTCAACTCAAGGAGGCATCATTAATGCCAGAGCGTGTTACCTAACCTTAATATTAATGGTAGCTTAGTATTGTGTTGATTATTCCTATAGAACAAAAACATTCCCGAGTGGGTTTGTTTTTGTTTCAGATGCTGACTGATTATAGCAAATAAAAAATAGTGGCATAACATTTACCTTGTCTTTATAACCTAACTATTCCAATATTTGAGGAAATCTGAAAAACTGTCATTGCAGGTTATCAGTACCACTAATTAAAATGGCCTTCATTTCTTACAGTTTTTATGTGATGTGAAGCCAACACACAAGATCAGAATAGTTAAAACTGCAATCCAGATTATAATGAGAAAGATAATCATGCAAGAACCTTAGTATAAAGTGTGTATCTTTCCTAGAGGCAAACTGTGAAGTGGGTGTGTGTAAACCCAAATGGAAAGTGTGGGTCGTAAAACAACGGTGCTGAAACAAAAGTTGTAAGAGGGAGTAAGAAATGTGAGCAAATTACTTATACGCAGAAGAGGATTGCCTGGGCCCTATCGTCACTCTCCTGTCTTCAGTTGATCAAGTCATATGTCCCATTAATGGCTTTATTCCCGTGCTACAGCTGACATTTGTCATCTTCTCTTTGCCTTTCAGTCATTAAACGTGTTTTATTATTATTTCAAGGGAAAGAACTGGGGGGCCATTCAGTTGTGTTGGGGGAAAGAAAATAGAAGAACCCACTTGAGTTTTGATCTTGGAGCGATGTGACAGCCATATTTGTCTCTTTGAGAACATGTCCTCTTCCTTAAGAGTTTCTTCCCCAAGGTTCACCAATGGCACCTAGTGTGGGTAAACACAAGACTTGCTGAAGGTTAAAATGAGTAATTTTCTAAGTAGGTAAATTCAGAGACTTAAGTGGTTTGTGGCTTTAATGCCAGAACTACAAAAGTTACCTAGTTGGGTGTTTATGTCAGAGTAATTACATAAGAGCAGCAGTTTGGGATTACATTAAATGTTTTTCTAGCCCAGTATTTTGTCTGTGGCAATGGCCGAGAGCAGACATGTGTGAACTTGTGTAAGGAGAGGGCAAGCATGTAGCAACAGTTCCACAGAATATTATTCTATCTCCCAGCAATGTGCAGCTCTGGATCTATGATAGTGCCTAGGAAAGTCATTGTAGGTGTGATGTGTAGAAGATGTGCTACACTGATGTGCATGCTCTGTTTTGGTCAGCAAGAGACTATCCCACACAGATTCAAATGAAGATTACCTATTACTTTCCCAAAAAGGAGTTTCAGGTTAAGTAAACACTTTACAGTAACCAGGTGGGATAGCACTGACAGTGTGACTGCATGGGATGGTCTCTTGAAAAAGGGAAGAAAGGCAGGGGAATGCCTTTTACACACTGTTACTTGGACATTGATGTCATCTGTGTAGATAGGAGCATACACTGTTTGCTGATGCTAAATCTTGCAACTCCACGTTACTACACTACCTTTGTAAATAGTAGTCAGGAATCTACTGAGTTGAACCATAAGTTGCTAAAAACATTACTACCCTAATGTTATTCCATTATTACTGATTCTTCTAGATTCTACCTTCTACTACAGCAAAATAAAGTTACTATAACAGGAATCAGTATTATTCCAGATGTGCACCGGTACAAAAGGATGGGGTTTCTCTGTTCTGCACTAGTAACTGTCATTATTGTAGTGTATATCAAGAAGCTCCTAGATAGCCAAAAAAGCATATATCTTCATGTTGCTCATTTCAAACAAACAGTTTTTAAAATCACGGTTGCTAGCTCTGCAAATTCACATGCTTGCTAATGCATATTAGGTACTTGATGTATGTCATTTTCAATGCCTGAAATGTTAGTCTCATCACTTCCTAAGTTATCACGTACCTGCTTTTTATCATGGATTTCTTGTCCCAATTATCTTCAAATGTCATCACATTGCCACTGATTATGAGTGCTGTGATGCAGTTATTTTGCTGGTGATGATGAGGCTTTTGTCAGAGCCGTTGCCTTAGCTGATGAGACTATCTCACATGTGGCAGCTGGGTCCAAATGATAGATTCAGGTAATGAGGAGTGAGTGTGGCTGGGAGCAGGTGCACAGGCTGACAGCCAACGTCGGGACAAAATCATCCTGGCAGACTGTGAAGTGACCACATAGTCTTCACCAGGCTTCGTTGCCTGTCACTAGGAGTAAGAGAAAAATCCTTCCAAAGGAAGGAAGGAGGAAGGACATTGCCAAAAGTCATCTGAAATGGAGTTCAGTGGAAATTAGTTTTTTCACAATTTGTCTATAATCTGTGACTCACTTTTACTTCATTTGCACTGTATATAGTACGTATTAGGAAAACTATTTGGCATTTCCCCAGTGTAGATGGTCCCTGTGCTCCCTGAAACAAGTTATGCTTGTTATCATAAGGAGTTTTCCTGTATTAAGTTCAGTGAGTGTTCAGACCCATGAGCAGGAGTGTAAATCAGTGCCACTAATGAAACTTTCCAGGGCCTGGCCCTGGGGCTGCCTCCCAGACTGTCTGGAAAGAGAAAAGTGAACTCTCTATGTTAAAAAGTGGGAAACCCACTCTTCTGGGAGGCTCAAAGCTCCAAAAACCCATTTAGTGCTAATCCCAGAAATTTTGCAGTCTTGGTATGTATGTACAAGTATCCAGAGTAGCACATGGAACAGCAACTTGGTTTCACTATGCCTAAATTTTTAGAATGGTCAACCCACTCAACCGCCTGAATTTATCTTCCCCATGTAAAAATGTGACTTACAGTATTCACTGACTGTCTCTAAGCACTCACCAGTAACCTAAGCTGGGCCTCTGCTGCAGGCCGCAAGGTGACATTAAGAGGACAGAAGGACTCCTATACCATCTGCTCTGAGGAGGAGTGGAGATGGGAATAGGTATGGGGCAGGTAGTCACTGGGAAAGCCCCTTCCCTGCCCATGAGTATACATTAACTTCAGCTGCAGTGTTATCAGTTTATTTCTAAAACAACTTCTAATGTCTGGCATATAAGGACTGTACGATTCATCCCACTGCGCTCTGTACATCAGCCAAAGTTCATGCTGCTACTAATGTAATGACTATAAAAACTAATAGCTCATCTAGAAGAATTAAATTATTTTATTTTTCTTTTTAAGTGCATCATTGCTGTGCTTCTGGGCATTATTTAGGCTCTGATTTTATTCTGGCCTGTAGTGCCATGTTATCCTACAACTGTAAAGCTTCTGCTTCTGCCACGCATGGACAAAAATTAATTAGCATGCTTGCATAAACAGAAGACAGCAAACTGTAGTATCAGTTTAAATGGAAATTAGCAAATCCTAATTCTGTATTCCTGAGCTGGTTTCTTGATTATGGGCAAAGATCTGTTAAATTTGTTTAGCGATTGACAGCTGTGATTTGAGGCGTGCTTTCTGAACAGAGATGCAAAAAATATCGATTTCCAGTAGTAAAGTACAGTAACACCTTTGAGATTAAGTCCCCCAGATGTTTAGCTAGATGCTTTTGCAGATTAATCCTGTTTGTATGGTTTAATAAGGCCTTGTTCGAAATTTAGTATGCAAAAATTAAAATCCATGCTCCATTTAATTCCGAATTCCTATGCATGTTCAGAGAAAATTGAAAACATGAAAGAAGAAGATGACCTTACTTCATACACCACCTCCCAGGGAGCTGCTGACCCATGCTCAGAACTGGGAAAATTCCCTGGCTTTCCAGGCCACAGAGGCAGGCAGCCCTTGCCCCAGGAAGGCTTGCAAGCAGCATCCCCAGCCTCAAGAAGATGGGGCTGTCCTGGGGGAGAGGCGACGGGAGAGCAGCCTCCGTGGGACACAAGAGGAGAGACCACAGCTGCTCTGAGGCCGAAGAGAAATAGCAGCGATGGCAGGTAGAGGGGACATGGTGGGACTTGGAGTGGGCAGGGGCAGGCAGCTGGCTCCAGCCTGTGGGGAGGGACCTGCGCCAGCTGCAGCACGAAGAAAGGATTATCAATGTGGGCTGGAGGTGGGTGTTGCTTTTTGAAGTGACTTAACTTTTAATCTTCCACACTAAATTGTGTGGGGCTTTGAAGTGTACTGTGTGCAAGAACTGCAAAGAAACAAAGAACTAGTGAATCCGTTAAAATTAGTAGGTGTTGAGACAGAAGATGCATTTCTGTCTTCTAAAGGCAGAAATGACCCTTACGACGCTCTTCCTTGGCCTCTTGCAGAACCCAAGACACATTGGCAGTAGTTGTATTAAAACAGATTGCGTTTCTAAGTCTGACAGAGACTGTCCCAGCTCTCATCCCCTGTCCCAGATGCTAATTACCTTATCTGTTAAAAATTTCCTGTTTCCTTTGTCTGGCGGCACAAATTCTAATAAATTGTTCCAAAAGCAGCATTTCTGTAGGACTTTGTTATGTTTTTGTCTGCTAGGTGACAGACCACATTATGTTAGCTATCAGCTTGCCTTGAGAAGATGAGCATCCCTCAATGTCCTCTTAATAGGCAAAGCAGGCTGAGCTCCTATGGGCTTTGAATTCAAACATCTCGTCAAAAGCTCAGCTCATTCCTGGTTCAGTTTTTCGACATGCATTTTTCAGTGCAGCACTGAAACCAGGGTACCACACTCCTGCCAGTACCCAGGGTGGTACCTCTGCAGAGGGGCTGGGCTGTGGCCATGGACCAGAAAGGGGAGATGGCATTAGCCACCATGCCCCCACCACTATGCTTTCAGTCTCCCGGGGGACCCCCGGATTTATTCGTCCCTCTCCTCAGCCAGCCTGTGGAGCACAGCTGGTGCCACATCTGGGGCTGCAACACAGGAGGTACCTGTCCCCTACCCCTGCTAACCTTGGGGGAGGTGCATGGGGACAGGGGAGAGGCTGTGACAGCACCAAGTCCTCTCTGCTCCAGATGGCCCTCAGTGTCTGAAACAGAGACACTGATTTTAGACACAATCTGCTGCACCTTATGAGAGCCAGGAGCTTTGTGACCCCCTTCCAGCCCATCTGCCCAGCCTGCTGGGCAGGAGCTGTTTGCGTCTTGTGTTGACCCTCCGGATGCAAGAGGTTGTCAAGCTCAGAGAAACATGGGCTGATCCACCAGAAGGGACAATTACACATTTTCTTCAGGGAATCTCAGAGCACTAATTTTAGGCAATAGGGGTAATTCATCAATCCTTCTGTCCCCCTGGCAGCACCTTGGGCATCAACAAGGTGCAGAGCACACATCTGAGAGTATATATGCACCCTTGGTCAGGACTGAAGCACCTTGCAGGGAGGGCATTGCAGAGAGAGGGAAGATGTATTTTTATTAACTAAAGGGTACAGATAAAAAAAAAATAATCTGTTGCATTCATTGGAGCTGCTCTAGGGCTGTACCATGTCCCTGTGATAGACAGTGCCCCTGCAATGTGCACTGAGGACACTTGTGCTGTGATCTCCTTAATGAAGTCTGGCTTTAATTAAAATGCAGCTGAGGCTGCAATTTTCTTTTAGAGAAGGGGCAATAGACCTAATTCCAGGATATTTAGGTGGGTAAGGCAATGTCAGGCACCAAGGACCCGCCTCGAAACAGTCCAAAAACCTGTGAGTATCTGTCAAGTTACTGATAACTGATGCTGCAAATATTTCTATCTCATCTTTTCACAAAGGAGACTAATAAGGTTTATGGGTTTTTTCTTTGCATGTTATGCATTGAAACAAAAAATAATCTCAAAAAGTCAATAGTTTTTCCAAAGGTTTTAGTCCTGAATGCCCTTAAATGTGAGTTTGGTGACTAAACAGAATAATGCATTGATCTGTATGCAGACAGGAGACTGACACTGAATGCTTGAACAAAAATAGATCCACTGGGCAAATAGTTACCCAGGACTTTCTTCCTCAGCTGCAAAATGTAAGCCTGGGTGAAACTCCCAGAGGTGATAACTGAGCAGAGAAGCAGGAATAAATGGAAAGCACACAACCCCAGATTGTTAAGACCCCAGGAAGGCTGCATCCCAAGAAACAAGAGGATGCATATGCACTAAACTGACCAAGTGGGGTAGCTAATACAACCATTTGCTTCTTCTACTTTTCTACCTTTATATAACTGTTGCACTTTGAAGTCATCCTGTAAGCCAGAGGGTAGCACCCTTCTTGAATGTAATCCAAGTTTATTTTAAAATTATTTTTAGAGGTGTTGCATCAGCAATATGATGGTGTCCTAACACCATCATGTTGGCAGGTCCATGAGGCAAGAATTCCTTGAGGCCATGTGGTCAATCTGGCATTTTAATAACCTCTCACATCTCATGAGGTGTGAGATATAAAATCAGTAGAAAACCCATGCGTTGAGTAATACAAAGAATTAGCCCTCCAATTTCAGCCAGTGGTTTTGCACCTGTCTCAAGAGTAACCAAGTTTATCTTATTTATTGACTTTATAAATCCTGCTGCTGATAGATCATGGCTCTATCATACTCTAGAAATGCAGCCAGATTCTGTCCCCTTTATATTTGAGCTACTGTTTTAACAGAGATGAAAGTATTGGCACATGCAGTCTGTCTGTGAATCAGAAGCATGTACAAGACCTGGGACTTCTTCAGTCCCAAGAGCCCAAATTCAGCTCCTGAATGACAAACTGGTCTCTGGAGGACTATGAGGAAGCAAAACCAGGCAGTGAGGTGGAATGTGAATTTCTGTTCTTTTGCTTAGATTGAATTCATATTCTTTCTCCCATGCAGCAGCCATGGTACATGCTCCCATGGGAGCTTTGCAATTTTAAGGTAAATTTGGCTTATTTTGCATCCAAGCTTTACTGCTGCGTACGAGCCATACCACTAACAGCTCTTCTTCTATAGGATACTGTTTAACCTGAAGTCTAGCTAAAAGGATTACAGGAAAATATTTGTGACAGGCTGGGAGGTACTGGATAAATATTTGTCATCTGGAGGGACAAACTCAAAACAAATAGAGACTTAGGCTTCATATTGGCTGTAGGTATGTATTAAAGCCAAGGCAGAGCTATATATGTTCCTGACAGGCTTAAGTCTTACTCAGTTATCAGTCCTCTGAGAGATGCTGCTGTCACATGGTTTAGTCTAAATACATCCAGTGTGTTTAATGGCTGGTTCTGAAGGAGGTTTGGGGTAAACAGTACTCCTGCTGAGGGAAAAAGACTTCATGCCCATTTACACTGCAGATTAGCAGCTGAGAACTATTCCTGGCTGAAAAACACTCTCTTTAAGTAACAGCTCCTTTGTTTATATTTAAATGGGTTGCTACCTCTTGGGGTATTTCTATGCAGTGTTTTCTATTTGTTGTCACTTAATAGGATTTGGTTCTTCTGTTCTAATAAAGTCTGGATGAGCATTCAACTTGGGAAGGGTACAGGCTGAAAGCCCCACTTTAGAAATATTTGTGGTTTCTGTAGGTAAATTTCCCCCAAGCTCAGAGGGTCTCTCCCAAGACAAATGTACTGATGTGTGGAAATGTTTGCAGGACCAGACTCAGTCCAGATCAGAGGAAAAAGTCCAGACTTCTCAATTCCACATGGCAATGCCTTTCTTCATCATATTCTTTCTTTCAGTTTCATGCTCTGTCAACTGGCAAACATGAGTCTACCCCTATCATCAAAAATTCATGGAAAAGAGCAAGAAAAATTGTCTCAGCTGACCTAGACCACTCTGGGGTCAGAGGGGACACAAACTGGTGGGATGCCTAAAAGTGGTCTCTGTGACACTGAGGCATCCATGCACCTGAACCAACCCTGTTGCTGCCTGCAACAGCTATAGTGCCCTAAAGAAGAGGAAAAATCAAAATCAAAATGAACAGCATCAAACAAGAAAGAGAAAATCTGTCCTGGAGCCTGGGGATAATTAGGAAAAGGGCCTAGCATGGGACTGAACAGCTAAATCTAGTGTCACAAAGACACATGACTGAGTCTTCTTTCAACTGGAACTCTGAATAATACTAAAGGAATTGAAACCCCATATCTTACACCATCATTTCCAAAATGGAGTACCATCCCTGTGTTCACACAATCGCTTCTGTAACCTAATCTGACAATATCTTGTAACAGTCAGATGCCTTCTCCCAGCATCCCTATTCAAAGGCTGCTCCAGCACTTTATTTCTTAAAATTAAATATCTTCTTATTCTTTCCAATCCAAATTCTTTCAGGGTCAGTGTACACTTCTTTAGCAGCTTTTATCTGAACAGAAATAATTCCTCTCCCTTTCTGCATTTATTGCTCAAATGTAACCCAACCCTCTCTCAGTCTTCTGTTAACACATCTGCACAAGACAGGCTATTTAACCTGCCCTTAAGAAACAGAGAGAGCCATCTCTTCTTTCTGAGTAGTCCTTTTCCCATTTGTCTGTTTAAAGTCATGTTTTTGAAAGGCAGATGATGAGAAGTGCACACTGGCAGCTCAGTGAGGCTGTTGCGGCACCTCTGCCAGCACCAGGGCCTTCCCTGCCACTGTGGAAAAAAACATCTCACCTGACACCTCCTGTATCTGCTGCCATGTCTTCCCCAGCTGTCGAGTGCAGGAGGCTAAGCAACAGCGTATCATTTTGCAGTGCACCCAGATCACCCTCCTCCCCAGCATCCCTGGATAACATCTCAGCACACAACAACAGACTTGCTTCTTTGACCCCAGCTGAATTATGCCAAGGCTTTTTTCCATCATATTTCATAATTTTGCTAGCCTCAGGGCTACTTAATTCTTCCTATGAAATAATCCGGTCATCCATTATAAACACAGGCCTTGTCTTGCACTGTAGGCATGACGAGAAATGGACTAATTTGTGATTTGAGATACCTCTATGTGCTGGTAACATCCTTACTGATTAACCTTCTTATACTGTCCTCTTCACCCAAGTCCTGACACTGCTTATAATTCTTGCAGTACATCCCAGCTTTACAAACAAATCCTTGTGAGTCACTGCACTAAATTCTTCTGTAGAGATGAGGCCAACTAATCTATGCTATTGACTGGAATAACCTTTTTTGCAACACTCTCCATCTGCATGCATTTGTACATAATAACTAGCTATTTCTACGATTACATTTTCTAATTCTTTTCAGTCAACATGATGGGGTTTGTATCTGCCTAACTTTACCCCTGCTCATTGATAAAATGTAACAAAGGAGTCTAAAAACACTTGCCAAGTGTGCTTGAAAGGAAAAGGTAATGGTGGATACAGAAGCACTGGGTTTATGTATCATGAAATACAAGATCTGATATGGTTTAACCTATTGGGTGTTTCTTCTTGTTATCCTCCCCTTTCTCCTGGTAAGAGGTGGCCACACTGAGCCCGGACATGCCGCTGCCCAGGCAGAGTGTTTTTTGTTCACACAACAACTTCCAGCAGGTCCCCAAATCCAGATGCCAGCGCTCAAAAGATAAACGAGACCCCCTGCATAAGAGAATTGCGTATGAGCAGGTCTCACCTTCCCTTGCCCATGAGAAGGGAGACTGCCTGGGGACAGGGCTGGCCGGTGGCCACCTGCCTTACCATCGCTTGGCAGGCAGGATCGCAGATGGTCCGGAAATCAAACCTCTTTCCATGCCGGCTCATCTCCCTGCCATGGTCATTAATAGAAGCACTTATGCCAGTTATCTCAAAAAGGTCAAACATATGCTGGCTACTGGCTAACACCAACTAATTTTCTCCCAGTAATTTCAAGTTGCCATTTGCTGGCTTTCCCAGTCTGCCAGCTCACCACAGAATTTGCTTCCCACAGAAGGCGGCCGCAGCTCCCTGTGCGTGCCGCTTTAATCACTTCCTCCTTGGGGTGGGGGGTTGTTTGTTTGTTTGTTTGTTTAATCATCTCCTTCTCTGTTGTGCTGAGCTCTTTCTCAGTGCCTCGCACTCCCCCACTCTGTTCCAGTGCCTGCTGTTTTTCTTGGCATCTGAATCAATGCTAACTGGTATATAATCAGCCTGTGTTTTACCGACCAACATTTGTTCCACTGTCAGCTTTCATTTCAGCTTCTGCTCTGATGCCAGTTACTGTTCTGCTCTCTGGTATGGAGCTCTGATTGCTTTGCTGGGTGCTGTACACCACTCTTTGGGTCACTTCTAATTATTTTCATGTCTGTAATGGTGCAGATTGTTGCCCAGTGTCGCATCCCTACTTCTTACTAATCCGCATATTTGGTCCACTTCTACACTGTATCTGCATGTCCTAACTTTTACCTACCTGTTCATGTGATTGTAATTCTATTCAGAATATTTCTTAGTTTAAAGCCTAATATGATAAAATATTGCATAAATATCTCCTGACACGCACACTCATACATTATAAGATGCTGGTTTGAGTGTTTTGGCATTGAGCTACTTCATTAAAATCTGCCCTTGACAATCAAAATTCTAAAAACTTATTTCACTCAATCCCTCCTTTTCCAAATTTGTATTTTATTGATCACTAGAAGCATGTGTTGTGCTGAACAAATAGAAATGTAGCTAACAAGGCATTTATTTACATATTGTCCATGTTGTGGTGGGACTAGATTGTGTAGATCAGGCTTTGATTTTTGCAATTAAGAAGTCGCAATCAAAATGATAAAGAAAAGCTGGCTTCTAGGTGTCACAATTCCTCCTCTCCCACTCAGCGCTCTGTCAGTCACTTTTTTAGACGACCTGCCTGTTCTCTAAAGAAGTGCCTACACTCCAAAGTCACCTTCGAAAATGGCCCACAAACTCCCCAGACATGTTGACGAGGTGCAGCAGCTTTCTCTGCTCCCAGGCTGCAATTGTGAGAAGTGAGTGTCTGCTGGTACTGGCTGTCCATAACGCAGCAGCCACATGGGCTCACCCTGTCACAGACAGGGATAGCAGATGAAAGCCCCGGAGATCTAAGAATATTGAGATGCCAAGGGACCAGGAAGGCTTGTATGGACACTCACAAACATCTGAAAAAGATCCTCAGTCCTTTCATGACACTCACAACAGGAGTTCTTAAAATTTTATCCTAAATGCCACTGCCTTCGGTGTTTGTCCCAACTCCCAAGACCATATCCAAGCACTGTGACAGTGATGTACACTGATGGACATACCCGTGTACACTGATAGGTATATTCACTCCTTCCTGCAGAACAGGGTGCACCTGAGAAAATACTGCATTTCTTTGGTATGAAATAAAGCCTGGAGACTGCAAACTCCATGCACAAATTTATTTGGCCTAGATATATAGCAATTATTAACAAAAACTGTGTCAAGGGCCATGGTGTTTGGGCTGTTGATGAGGGGCATAGTGGTCATGATGTTAGACCTGTGGTTAATGTGGCAGGAGAATGCAGACAGAGGAATGCTGATGGAGCAGGTGGGCTCGTGTATCATCTGCTCTAGTCTCTACGAATCCTTCCTCTGCAAAGTCATGTCACTGATACAATCCAGGAAAACTGGAGGACGTGGCATTTCCTCATCCAGCATATGAGAAAAGTCCGCTGGAAAGAGCTGAGCAGCTGGGAAGGAACTCACAGCAGAGAACCAGAATAGGAAAGCCGAATATAAATTGTTGGGGTTTTTTTTACAGTTTCCCTAACTTAAGAAGCAATGAGCTAAAACACTAGTAGTCAAAGAAGAAGAATCACAATTCTTTCCTCTTAACATTGTGAATAAGGAAGAGATACAAGAGTCAACAGAGGATAAAATATTCTAAAAGAGATAAGATACAGCAGTTCACTTTAAAATAATTAAAGATGACAGCCTGGATCCTGAGATAAGGAAAATGAGGATAGAAAAAGAATCATCAGCTCAGTAAGAATCTGGCAGCTCTTTTGTGTGGCCTGATGTGTTCAAAACTAGCAATATTGTCTGTTGGGCAAATACCAATGGAGAGTAAACATAGCTGTACTTTTTTTTTGCAACAGATAAAGTAGATATTACATTAAAGGGGGAGTTATTACTCCTTAATGGACCAAATCCTGCCCCCAGAGCACACTCAGTGCTATCTTTAAGATGTTGTCATTTTCTTCTCACTAAACATGTTTACTAACTTTACTGGATTAAATGTGAGTGAACAGGCACAGAGCGATCTGCTGAGCTCCTTAAAGCAAAAATTGTATCCCCTGGGGTTCAGGCAGCTCTCCCTTTAACTGAGCCCAGGTAGCTGGGGTAGGTAATGGCAACAAGTGGGGGAAGGTCTGTGGTTTGAGGGGCAAGATCTTCTCCTCTGCAGAGAGTCAGGCTAACTAAAAAGGAATATTGCAAAAATCTAAGCAATGTGCATGGGAAAAACACTTGATAGAACAGATCCTGGCAGCTTTAGCTATGGAGTGAGGACTTGCAGCAGACAGTGATGGGGGCTTTCATTAGTGCAGGAGGTGTTAGCAATCTTGCAGGCAGACTATCCAGGTCAGTGCATCCATGTATGTACAATGGCTCTGGCCTCACCCCTAGAGAAAGGTAAGACCCAAGCCTGTGTCTCCTGCTCGATGCATGTTTTCCCAGCCCAGGGCAAGAGCTGGGGAACATCCTGGTCTGATCTGGGCATGAAGGGGCTGGTGGGGCAATGTAACTGCTGCTTGGGGTAGGTGCAGCTGTAAAGGACTGAAGGTGATGCTGTGGAGCAGGAAGCTGAGATTAGAGAGAAATCAGAGGGCTGTGCTGGGAGCAAGTCTAAGTCAGAAGATCTTTTTTCTTTTTAGACTCTCACAAGTGCTGTTTGGAGACTTAGAGAAAGCTGAACTGCCCTGGGGCTAAAGGATGAGTTTCCTGTCTAAGGGGAAATAGCAAGGCAAGGATAAAACCCTTGTTATGAGAATAGCCAAATATATTCCTTTGATCTAGATGGGTTTAAACGTCATCCATATGTTTATTAGCATCCTCTTATCTGAGCCATATCCCTTCTTACAGCTGCATTTCCCTTATCACATAGCAGTGGAAAAGACTCAAAATGTCTAAAAAACATGTCACTCTTTCATATGTTTCATAAAATCCCAACTGTCACCCATATCATTGTCTTGTCCATAACTGCTATACGTCCTCCTTACTTTCCAGTTGATTGTCCACTCCTTTCTCTTCCCAGTCTTTCCTTTACCCTTGTCCTCCATCTCCTTTGATCACCTCCTACTGCACCACCCCCTTCTAGGGACCCCTGGGCTATTGTTCCCTCTCTCCCTGCTCAGTTCACCAAGTGAATAGCTGCTTTAAAACCCACTGGTATGCAAAAGTGTCTTCATGGTGAGTCTCTGGCACCTTTAGAAACCCAGCTGCTTGGGGCACTTCTCAGGGGAAGGAATCTCCCCATTGTGATGCCAAGTGAATGCCAAGCAGATGACTGCTGTGGAGTGTCAGAGGTTAGGGATGAATGCTGAAGTTCCAAAAACTGAAGCAACCTTCAGTAAAACAGTAGGCTGTCAAGGACTGGAAGCCTGATAACCACCCTTTACACTTATTTGGATGAGGTTTTTGCATGGAGACATCCCCTCGAGCCTGTGGGGAGGTAGAGGTATATGCTGATGCCCTAAAACATACCTGTAGTGATATGACCTCCATTCGATCTCTTCCTAAGGCTTGGCTTGGTTTACGTTGAGTGAAATCTCATGGAGCAAATGTGTTTCTTGCATATAACAATTCAAATGCGTTTCCTGCTCGAAAAGTAGGATGTGAGAAATCATAATATATATGCAGAGTCTGTGAGAAGAAGGTGATCATCTAGGGCTTAGACACAGGAATGTATAAAAGAGCAGACACCCAGACTAGGCTGAGTCTGAGGTTTTTATGAAAACCTCACCAACACAGTGGCCTGTGGAGCATGGGAATGTGTGCTGAGGCTCTTGACCCCACAGCCAGACAGGAGCTATAGCTATGGAGGGGGTCACAGGACCTGGGTACAACAGAAAAACATGAGCTGTGGGCAGGACCTTCTCTTGTTTCCTGGAGAAGGTGTATGTCTCGGCCCAAGGTGCTTGGTCTGTCACAACATCCTGGCTGAGGGTGTCCTCTCAAGGGAAAGTGCCAAGCCCAGGCTCTGCTGATGCTTCTGGGGGCCCAACACAGGGCAGGATGGAGAAGTCCACTTAGAATGTGGGTTTGAGACTTTTTGGAGGTACCTTGTATGGAAGTAGGGTTTGGGACCTGTAGTTATAATTACGGGCCTTCACCTGCTTGTAGCAGTTCTTTTTGGTATGTTTTCCTTAAGGGGGTCTCATGCCATGCCTGCATCTCACGCAGCCTCAGCTGAGGGCAACTACAGCTTGAAGGAAGCCATGATATTGGCAAGGCTCTCCTCTCTGCCTACAAAGCCAGGATGCCCCAGGTGGCACCTCACATCAAGCACTCCTGGCAGAGGAGTCAGGGGGTTATTTTCTTTTTTTATTATTGCACCAAGCTCACCAAGGGAATTGCCTGAGACGTGCAGAATTGCAGCTTCTGTATGACTGAATTGGGAAAGGATCGCACTGTGTGGCTGTAGCCTGCTGGAGCTTTAGCTTCTGAGCTTTAGCTTGCTGTCAGCTACAAGTGCATCAATTCTTAAATTTTTTTTCCATCTAACAGATATTTTCTCTCCCAAACCTTCTTCATGGGTGAATTAACAGAGTGATCCACTTGCTCAAGTAGAGATTGATAGTTGCCTGCACCCCCAGGAGTTCTCTGCATTGCTGAAGTCTCATTTCTGGTCTGCTAACCAGGAAAAATATTTGACAAGGAATAACATGGAGAGGAGCACATGCATGTGGAAAAAGGACAAGGGCACAGACACAAGACAAACTGACACAAGCTCCTGGGTACCACTTTACTGAGGGAAACAACTCCAGAAATTGCCTAGTTCTGGCAAGTCCCTCAACCTTCCCCGAATGGTAAATTAATGAAGGAAAACAAATCACAGGATCACAGAATCATTCAGGTTGGAAAAGACCCTTGGGATCATCAAGTCCAACCACCAGCCCCACTCTCCAAGCTCTCCCCTACACCATATCCCCCAACATCTCATCTAAACGACCCTTAAACACCTCCAGGGATGGTGACTCCAACACCTCCCTGGGCAGCCTATTCCACTGTCTGGCCACTCTTTCTGTGAAAATTTTTTCCTAATGTCCAGTCTAAACCTCCCCTGTTGCAGTTTAAATCCATTCCCCCTTGTTCTGTCACTAATCACCTGTGAGAAGAGACCATCACCAACCTCTCTACAGTGTCCTTTCAGGTAGCTGTAGAAGAGTGATGAGGTCTCCCCTCAGCCTTCTTTTCCTCAAACTGAACAGTCCCAGATCCTTCTATCGCTCCCCATAGGATTTGTTCTCCAGGCCCTTCACCAGCTTCGTTGCCCTCCTCTGCCCTTACTCCAGCACCTCAATATCCCTCTTGTATTCAGGTGCCCAAAACTGGACACAATACTCCAGGTGTGGCCTCACCAGTGCAGAGTACAGGGGGACTATCACCTCCCTACTTCTGCTGGTCACACTATTTCTAATATAAACTGGGATGCTGTTGGCTTTCTTGGCCACCCAGGCACACTGCCAACTCATGTTCAGCTGCTTAATGAGTCAGGGTACAGCCAGAACACCAAGGTGTTGCTGGAGCACAGACATCACCCTCATGGCTATGCTCAGCAAAGGGCTGCTGCAAAGGACAATGCATCAGAAGAGTGTAAACTGGCTTAGATCAATAGTCTGCAATAACATGAACTACTTCTAAACGCTTTTTTTTTTTTTTCTTTTCACTACATCTTCATTAAAATAAAAATAATAAAATAAAGTTTGGTGTATGTTAGGAAGATTGATTAGGACCACTGATGTTAAAGCAGAGTTCAGTCCTTCCTCTCACTCCTTCCAGCTTGACTTTCAAGGACACCCTCTGGACCCCTCTGACAAGGGAAGCAAGCCAGATGCACACAGCATGGTTACAAAAACAGGCTTATTGTCCTGCTCCAGGCTGTGTTGATCAGCTGCATGGATGCTTGACAGGTAACCCACAGAGCCCCAAGCACATGAGTTATTTTACCTAGCAATCCCTTTTCACACCTTTTCCTTTCCCAAATAATTGCTCAATAGCAATAAAATGCTGACATCAGGCAAGCAGCTGCCTCCCCACACTCAGCCCCGACCAGAAGCACTGCTTGGAGACTGTGCTGGCTCTTAGGCACTGACAAAGTGTGGCCGCATTTTAGAATTACCATGCATAGCCCCTTAGTAAATGTGGTGTATTTGCTCCTGCAAGTCATAAACAGAATCATAAATAAAAAGCTTTCCACATGCATGGACCATAACTTGAGAGTATCCAGAGTCACCTGGGTCCCAGGCGACATATTTCAAAGCCTACTTGAGTCTCCTTAACCCATGGCATTAGCCATACTAGCTTGTGCAAAAGCTGACATGCATCATTCTGCTGTGCAGACGAATCCTTTAATTTATACCCCCTATTTTCTGATGTAAGACCTACAAAAGCACTTAACACTCAAACACACCACTTTTAAATAACTAGAAACTGGGTTTCAAAGCTAGACATTGTGCTGAAATGATGACACTGGGCTACGAGAGGGATGGCGTTCACTTGCATAATGCAAATACTGCAATCATTTATGGCTCTCCCAGCTCTACTAGTTTGCCTAGAATATCTGAATTAGTTCAAGTGTCACAGGTACAACTGTTCAAGTACATTAGTTCAAGTGTCAAGTACATTTGTTGTTATAGAACAATTGAATTATGATGTATTACAAGTTTGTATAAGTGCTCTAAAAGGAGAAATCCTACCTGTCTGAAACTGACCATGGCCTGAATGGATGGTGTCCTGGTTCAGCTAGGATAGGGTTAAGTTTTCCCCAGCAGAGAAGGGGAAGGGATCTCCAGGTGGGTTATTCATACCATGCTGACTCCAGTGCGGGAGCACGGGAACTTTTTCCTTTGTGGCTTTGGTGGAGGGGTGTTGGAGAACGGCTTGCAGAGAGCAAGGCCATGGCTCCCTGCAGGATCTGGTCGGCCATAGCTCCCTGCAGAAGTCGGTCACAGCCACCTGAGGTAAACAAAGGAAAAAACCCAGCGTACATTGATGATAACAAGGACTGTTGTGAGAACAAGGAGATAAGTTGGGGCGCATTACGACCTTGGGGGGTGAAGGGAAGCAGCCCTGGGAGAGAAGCAGGTTTACAGCAAGAAAGATGTTTATGCATACCAGAAATGCCACAAGGGGCTGGTGTATTATAATGTGATCTTTTGAATGTACCCAATGGCTGAGACATTATAATGTAGTTTCTTGAATGTATCCAATAGAGTTGCAAGTAGTGTATTGTAGACTGCTTATATAAGGTGTGATTTCTCTCAATAAACTTGAAGCTTGCTCTATCATTCACATTGAATCGGCTGCTTGCTTCCTCCGCCCACCGCAGAGGGGAGCACGGGGCTGTCTGTAACCATTGCAGTATTTTTCTTATATGTTTTGTCTTGTTTACTGTTATTGCTGTTTATTGTTGTTATCATTGCTACTCTTGTTGTTCATATTGCTTATTACACTGTTGTATTAAATTTCTTCTTATTTTAACCCGGGGTTTGTGCCCTACTTGTGTCCGAGGGTGGGAGAGGGACAACAGCAACATGGTCTCCGGTCCCAGCAGGACTTAAACCAACACAGATGGTCTGACATTTCTATTTCTCTTGATCTTCCACCTATAAAAAGGGAGAGAAAGTGAAAGCCCCCCAATACCAGATTGCAATACCAGTGACAGTAAATATACACCTATTTATTATGTATTCAGACATTATAGTGAGTGCACAGAAAAGTGCAGGAGAAGCCACACTTCTCCTGTCACAAAAGAACAGAAAAACTGTGTGGTTAGACAAGACAATGAAGGTAAGATAAAACACTGAATTGCTGTATTAAGCAAGCTTCTACTTTGTTCAGTGTACAAATGGGTCCTGCAGAGAAAAACAAAGCAAAAAGTATCCTGTAATCCAATACACTGTTTGAACAAATGACCGCAGCTGCAGTGTCTCCTAGCATCCAAATAGCTCAACCAATCTTACAAGACCATTAACGTCATAGGGTGTGTTTTATTATACTCATAATCCAAGAAAGGGGAAGGAAAAAAGAGATTTGTCACAGGCGTGTTCTGTAGAAATTCTCTACAAAGGTAAATGGCTGACATGCCAGGAGATGGCCCATCTTAAATTTATGGCACTCACCCTAGAACTGTAGGACCAAATAGTGTCTGCACTGCCAATGCCGTGCAATATGCTACGTATTTGGCATGATGGATAAAAGAAAGGCTGTAAATAAAAGTGATACAGCTAAACAGCATTTTGGAAACTGCTTTCAGTGTGGGGGAAGTATAGGAGTTGAGTGACAGCACCTGTTTGATAGAAGGGGTAGGGGAAGAGGCAAGGAAGAGCTGGATGTGGGTCTGGTTTGTCTATTCATCACTTGTCTCCTCTGTACAGTCAGCATCACACAAGACAAGGTCTCTCACAAAATGGGTCATCATCTGCTGCCTACCGTCTGGGTGGAATTAATAATGGATTGAGGTTCTTCCTTCTGGTTTGATGACTGAATGAAAAAAAAAAAAAAAAAGTACTTGAATCAGGTTTGTGGCTTCTTGACAAGACGGGTATGGAAAGTAATCCTGTTGTGAGGGGGAGCTCTTAATCATCCTTTTCTTTATCGAGTATTAGCACATAATAGTTACAAATTTGATCTTTTAAAATTAGTTGATGGGGTTTTTAAAAAATATACTTTTAAAATGAGCTGAAGTTTGTTTTTTTTTTAATATGCTTTTACAACGTAACTGTTTCTGAAACAAAATTATGTCCCATTTATATTTTTTTTATGCGTTCAAAATTACCCACTTACTTTGACTAAAATTCATAGATGAAGTTCTTCTGGCTTCCTTGAACACTGGGAGGGATATGGGAGATATCACCCAAGTCTCACCTGATCACTTCAAACACTTTGCTGTTCCCTGCCCTTGTCCTCAAAAGGTGACACATGCAGTGGGTAGAGTCTTGTTTCTGCACCTTACCTGAAGGCTTTTGTTCTCCAGTGCGTCCTCAGTACTAGTCTGGGACCAGTGCCTTCACACCTTGACTTTGCTCAGTTAGCGTCAGTCACATGATGCTATAACTTACTTCCCAGGCAGATGTTTTTATTTATTTATGAAAAAAATAGTTACGCTGTCCTCATCACTTTAGAGAGAAGATCCTTCACTTAGCCCAAGTGTTGTACACAATTTATTATATAAATGTGGTTTTCTCTTCAAGTAATTGATAGGATAAAGTGTAAGATAAAGGTAAGATGCTCTTACCTTGTTGCTCTTCACCAGTCAAGTATGTTTCCTTTTAGTTTAAACTTCAGAAAGATGATTCTTGTCAAAATGATGGCTGTCTGCTCACTGATTGCCCTAAAAAATCACTGAAAGATCATCTGCAGGCCAGCACTGTCCTGGTTTCACCATCACAAGCCCCCTGTCCTTCTACTGCTTGGGTCATGTATCTCCGCTCCTTTTCAGTTTTAATAGGATTTTGCATTCAGTTTGACCTGCTAGGAAACATTTCCCTCTTTTAGTCACGCATAAGACGCTCTCCTTCTCCAGATGATGCTTTCTGGCACACACACAGGCCCCCAACCCCCCCACCTGCTATAATACTTATAGTCAGCCTGAGCAGCTGCCTTTATTTTCTTTTTCCGGAAGAGCATGGCTCAGAGTCTGTGGTATATGGAAGTACTGTAAGACACTAGGTTTGATGGAGACCAGTGGAAGTCATATATTATTTCTATTTGTTTTCTGTCTTGCTTTATACTCACAGATGAGGCATATCTACTTAGTAAGCTCGGAGAAGTTCTCCTACTGGGACAAAAACAAAAAAAAAAGTGGAGGTGAAAACATACAGCTGATGTGAAAAGCTGGAAATAAATAGCCAGAAACTGTGTTTATGTGTATCTAAGTGTATAAAAGTGGCATGTGAAAATAGGATTTATAAATCCCATTAACTTTTGAAAGGAAGATCTTCTGGGATTGCAGTTTCCATTGCAAACTTCATTTTATATATTTTATATATATATATATATATATATATATATATATATAAATCAGACAAACAAGTCTTCAAGTGCCTCAAGTGAGAAAGTAGCCTGAGGTTCAAAAGCTATAGACAACTTGTGGTATTCAGAAGTCTTAATTAGCTGTTGAGTGACTAATGAAGATTTTGAATAACAAACTCCAGTAAACAAGTAGCTCTGTATAATAATATATGGAAACTCGTTCATAAGCCTCCCTTCCACTGAAAGAGGAATCCAGTAAAAATTACATGCTGACAGTTTCCATAGTCATAACATGCTGGGATATCATCTTCAGTTTGACATAAATCTGGATCTATCAATGTGTTGGGATGACTTTTTTTTTTTTTTTAATACACTCTCCAAGATAAAAAGGAAAAAGATGGGCCTCCAGTGAACCACCAGCTGGTGGAAGGCAGAAGGGACTGGCACTTCGCACAGGGTGTGATGATATCTGCTGTAACTATTGACAAATTGAAAGATGAGGTATAGAGTACCCCTGGTTCAGTGATGGGACTTGCTGCCAGGGAATCTGAACTGTGCCCAAATCAGGGGAAGGGCCTAGATAAGCAGCTCTTTCATATGCAGAAAGGATCTGCATTATCATCAGTCATTTCAAGTCTAAAGGCACATACCATAGTGCTATCCCTGCCAATGGCAAAATACCTGTCAAGTCTCTAAATACGATTTTTCCAAACAAGTTATTGCCGCCAGCTCAGGATTATTCTGTGTCTGCTAGATAGAATTATCTCCAAAAAATATTTCTAGTTTAACAATTAATTCCTACATCTACCTACGAACAAGGCAAGACCACAGTACAGCTTTATGGAAGAAAAGAATGTGATTCTGGAACAAATAAGAAAATCTCAGGGGTTATGCTCAAATGGCAAATGTGCTTCTGGAAAACTGAGGGAGGGGAGGATTATGCCACAAAAATATCTGTGTTGATAAAGATTTTTAAATAATTCTTTTAATATCTAAAAGTTGTAATTATTTCAGATTGATGTTATGACTACAAGTATATATTTAATATACCTATTAACATACATATTTTATATATGTGTATGGATATATATGTCATTGCTATTTCTAACTTCCATTTTAAAGAAATTTGCATAATGGAAGCACGAATAGATGGAGTATTTAGTCAAGATATAAAACTAGCAGGTACAGGTATGGACCTGTCTTGTATTCTGTAAAGAGTATTTAATTTTTAAAAAACACCACCACCAGTCTATGGTCAATCAATATTAAAGACAAGGACAGGGATTGAAATCTGAATAATTAATGGATTTGTATTTTGCCTTCTGAGCAAAAGGGAATCACACAGCAGGCTGCTCTGATGTGTGCTGTAGCACTGTCCAAATACCTGTTTGTGACAATAAAGAATCTGCCTGGCACATTGTCAAAGGATATATAAGCAGGGGAATAGCACATGAGCAGAAAGACTACATTGTTCTGTACAGGATAATAATACCACCACTGAAGGAATATAACAACCTGTTCTAGGGCTAACACTCTTTTAGCGTGCTTTGTGCAAAAGGATTCAAGAAAGATTTTTAAATGGGAGGAAAAGGAAATAAAATTTAATCTGTTTGCTTACTTCAGTTGAAGCTTAAGAGGTGACTTGATCATGGTCCACGTGTATGTGAATAAGAGAGGGATTGGAATGTTTAGGGACAAAAGCACAAAAAAGAAATCTTCAGTGCTTTAATGATAAACTATCACATCTTTGTATTCCCTGATCAGTTTGAATTCAGAGATCTTCTGCAATTTAGCCTGTAATCTACTAATACAGATGTGAAGCAGTTCTGAAATCCTCTTCTTATGTCATGATTGTTCAAAGAAATATTAAGCTGTTAAACTGAAGACATCATGAATTAGGTGAACAAAAGCACCCGAGTATAAAAATGATTTATCTGTCCAGTTTTCTCGCAGAGTCTCCAAAGACCAGGCTTTGATTCTTGGTCTTGTTCAAACATCATAAATCAGGTTCAATTCTGGACAGAGCTAAGCTGTCATCTTCCTGCCTGAAGTGTTTCCCTGACTTTTAAAAGCTCTGTTTCAGGGATTTATGAGAAATGTCTGAGGCGGGGGGAAATGCTGGTAGAGAAAATGTGCAATGAAATTTGTAAGCTCCTTCAACAAGTAGGATTTTCAGAAATCTCTCTGGGTCACTAAGAGCTCTTGTTTAAAGTTTGTTTTAGAGTTGTGTAGGAAAATGAACGACAGGTGAAAATCTGAATTTTTTCTTCTCCTCTTCTGTGGTGAACTATTGAGACTTGCTCCTTGTAGAATCAATATTTGCAGTGTGGAACAATAGAAAATTAGGGTAAAGTGAGAAGAGCATAACAATAAGAAGCACTTTTTAAGCATTCGGGTACTATTTTCTGCCTAATTCTTTAAATAAGCTCTTACAGGTCTGTGGAAGGAATTAGTAGTGTTCAGAGCTACACTCTGCTGTGTTGTGTGAAGCAGCATACTGATAAATGAAGGATTATTTCCCATGATAGTAGGGAAAGACAAGCAGATTGATCTATGAGCAAACTGGATGACAAGTGGTAGCTTTGGCTGAGCCCTGGTTGTCTGCCCCAGCTGTGCAGCAGGAACCGCAACAACGTGGGGAAAGCAAGGAGAGGGGAGGTGTTATAGGAAATGTCAAATATAAAACCATGACAGAGCAAGACAGGTAACTCAGCAGTGCCCTGAAAGAAGAACAAGGGCCTGAAAGTTAGAGGCCTCAAATTTTTATTTGCTCTAAAAATATACTTGCCCAGGGCTAGGCTCACTCTGTAGAGCAGGTCTGCAGAGACATCTTGGAGGAGTGAGAAACAGCCAGGTCCTCATAGAATATTACCACCAGAGCAATATTTAGCAGGAATCTGCAAGTGGAAGACTTTTCTGAGGAAAAGGAGGAGAAACTTGAAAGTGGTCATCAACTCGAAAGGGAATGGTTATCAAACATCAGTCCGTGTGGCCAGGCCTGGTGGCTGGAGGCTGAAGAGAAGTCCCTAGGGACTTTCTGCTAGTCTCTGTAACATCTGCATGCAGAAGTAATGCAAATGTGTTCCCTAACTGGTCTCTCATTTTCTGGAAATTACCAGCAGCTTCCCTATACAGTGTTCAACCCATTCACTCTCTTTTCTGTCATCTTGGTGCAAAAATTCAAGTAACTTAAAAACCTATAGCAGCTAATACAGCTCTACAAATTGTCCCCAAAAAGTACCAGTATAGATCCTAAACATGACACATACTTCATCTTAGTCAGATGCAAGGGAGATAAAGGCAAGCAACTCAGAAGATTGCATAAGTTGTTTTCATTAAAGGTAAACTGCACATCTCTGATATGGCTGGGTCTGGCAGAAAGCTCCGTTTTCTGCCATATACAAACTACAGCCTCATTGAATATAAAGCTCATTTTCAGGTGTTTTAGGCTCACAGTTAACCTTTTGGCAGGTCTACAGCAGTCAGTGTGATTATTTGTGGCCAGAATCATTTCTCTCCACAGATAAATGTGTTCTGAAAGAATAGTGCAAATTATCAGCCTTGTCTCATGTGAAAGTACTAGCTATTCATTACACATTTTCAGTCTGATACATATGATCTGATGCTAATTAAGCCCCTGCTATCCGTGCTTCTGTGAAAAGTGACTCCCTGATGTTTCTTGCTGTCTTTCATTTGCAGTTATGTGAAATCAGAAGGAATTGGCTTTTTTTTTTTTCTTTCTTTTATATCATACCATTTCTATTCTTAACTTGTACAATGGTTATCTGCAGAATTGACATGATTGCCCTGAAAATTGCACCTAGCTTATGAAAGCTACTATTGATTATTAAATGGTGACTATTCTCACTTCCTGTGATCTTGGAACAGGCTTGAATACACTAACCTTTGTCTAAATTTGCTGGGAATCTCTATAGAAGTATTTCATTTCTGGGAAGCTATGGTTTTAATTTTCAGATTTTAATGGGTCTGTGACCTTCCATGATACCAGCTTGGATCTCCTACTGAAACTGATTGGAGTTGCTTTGAGAGAGTAATGGCTTCCTAAGAGTACCTGCGTGCAAAGACTTTCACGCAGCTTGTGAAGATGGCTCTGAGCTGTATTAGCACCCACAGTGCACAAATAAATACTGTTCAGATAGAGTATTTCTGTACGAATTGGCACCAATCCCCACCAGAGGCAGTCATGGTTGCTTACCATATTTCAGATTTTCAGTCTCCTTTGTCCTATCCTCACTGCTAGCCTCAGCAGCTATAAACCTCTGTGAGAGAATAAAATGTATTAATCTAAGCCCACCTGAATATGTGAGTCTTGAACAGTTTTACAGAAGATCTCAGGCTACCCATAAAGTAATTCAACATGGTTCGTGATGTCTTGTAGAAAAACCTCACCAGCTGAGCAAAATCTGCCTGCCTGGAAGCCCTGTGAAGCCTTTTCATCATGCCAGATCTTACACTTCAGGACCCCAAACTAGGTGCCAGGGAGTAATTAAAAACCTACCAACTGGATTTATTACTCAGTCAACACAGCCACTGACATGCTTGATCAAAACTTCCTGGCAAGCCCAGCTTTGCTGTATTTCCCTCCCTTTGCATGGCAAAATGACATCTCTATACCTTAGCTTTGCCTCAGGCTTAGTGTGGCTCTGGTAAATGTTATGCTGCAGTTGTTGCCTGAGCTACAAATACAGTGCTGTTCTGCTACAGCTGAGGTATTTCTCCTCTAGTGAGTTGTGCCGGTATTCTGGTGCAGTGTTCAAATGTGCAGTGTTATGTTGGTTGCTGTCTTCTTGCTGGTTGTGTGTCTTTTGGGATGATTATGTTTTTGGCCAGCACCTCCATGAAGGACAAAATTGCTTTCCTCATACTCCCTGCAGAACTTGCCATGGCACTGTTGCAATAACCATCTATGTGAACGCTCTCTTTGCAGTGACTATGATCCTTTGCTTGCCAGCCCAGATTATCTACAAACAGTTAGCAATGGACATTTTGTGTTTGATAGATGAAATTTCAGGTGTGCTTGTAATGTAATGGATGTATCTGGAAAGAGCTGTCCCCTTTAGTCATAATTAACTGCACTGTAGAGTCTTGTACATAAATTTGCTGCAGTAGGGTCTACAGGTTATACTGACGGGACCATATGACAACAGGTACCTCCCTTCCTGCAATGCAGGTAACACGGGAGGTCGCTCCAGAGAAATGGGGCATAGTCCAGATAAGCAGGTGATACCAGGACATCCAGAGAAGCAAAACTGCTGCTCCAGTGAGAATTTTTGCACTGTTGGCACTATGGGACATGGTGACAGCATTAGGTCAAGGAAACCTGGCTTAATCTGTGCTTGTCTTTCAGAACCTCAAGTAGGGAAGAAGGCCAAGTTCAACGCAGAAGGACTCTCCTGACACCTGGGTGTAAGGAGCTTCTTATCCCCCATAGACTGTCTCATCTCCTGCTGCCAGATGTGGTGCTCTGAGTGCACCAGGTTCTGGTCTCAGCTCTGTGTGCCAGACAGTGCACTCTGACCAGCAATTTCAATCCCCTTTGCTATTTTAAAATGCCAAAGAGACAGCAGTGGGCATGGTCTCGAGTGGTTGGTAGGTTCAAGGAAAACACTAAAAAAATTTCTGAGGTTTATCATCTTGGGATCTACACAAGAAGGGGAAAATATTTTGGAATAAAACTCACATTAGAGTACTCTTTGTACTACTGTATATATTTTAAGAGTCTGAAAAAGCTTTGCTGTTGCTTTTTGTCTAATCATACTGCAGCTCTTTTCTCTTAGAATTATTAAACATACACTGAACAAGCAACCAGAACATTGCATGAGCTTGAAGAAATAACATAGTACATTACATAGTACATGAATTATTAGGAGCATTAATTGTTTGCAACACACAGGACTTGGTTGTCTGGTGAATCTCTATCCTCCAAAACAAAATCTTGGAAGTTGGCTGTGTAAAGATTTCTATTAATATTATACATATAATATTCCGCAAGGGTAAAAAGTATTATAAAAGTTTATTTATCAAAAGAAAGTGTTTGCCGTTGAGAATAACTTTAAAATCAAAATAGAATTTCTAGCTTTTGTGAGCATACTGAAGTGATCTTACATTTCTGCTCTTTCCGTGAATGAATATTACTGATACATCCTTCACAAGTCGTAGGCTGCAATGTATGTGGGTTTTAAAGCTCTGACTCTGCTAGTGCATGCTTCAGCAGCACTGACTTTGGAGAGCCAATTCTGTTTCAACAGCAGTAAATTTGTAAAGCCAGTCTGTCCTGAAACTGATGATTTGAAGCAGATATGATTGTTCTGCTACAATAAAAACACTTTATTTCCTAAATTTATTGTGACTATTACAAAAAGAGTATTGCCAAGAGTATTGTCAACCGAACTCTTAAATATTTTTGTTGCTTGTATTTAACAGTTCATTTTTAAAATTTATACGTAATCTGATTACTGTTATCTGATTATCTGATTTAAAACAGAATGACAATGTTCACATTAAGTACTTGGGTCCAAAGAAATAAGTAAAGAACTGTGAATTCTAATCTGTCTGCTTAACCAGGTTTTTAGTCAGCTTTCGTATCTTCTGGTTTCTTGTCCTTAAAATAAGATCATTGCCTCCCATTGGCTTAAAAGACTCACTGGTCTTGGAAATATGGAGTGAGTTCGGGAAAGCTGGAGCACACACGGTATCAAAAAGGCTTATGAGAAACTGGTACTAAGAAAAGCTACATACAAAGGCACAGTCTTTCTTTCTGATACAAGTTAAGGCTAATCAGGAAGATTTAAGTGTAATTTGTGTTTATCTAGATACCAGTTTGACTTCCAGTTTGTACAAACCTGCCTTACACACCCTCTGCAATGTGAGTTAAAGCCCGCTGAAGTCAGTGGAGGTTGGGGCAGAGCTTGCATGGAGCAGGGGACTGTGGAAGGAAAAGTACTGACTGCCATGAGTTTGCCAAGTGAGCAGTGCAGACTTTGTAGCTTCAAAATCTGGGTGCAATTTGTTTTTGCGCAGCCTCCATACCTTCTCCCAAAGTATTGCTTAGACTGTTAATTAAAAATAAAGACTACATTAAGGCGTCCGTAGGCAACATGACAGTATTACAATTTCACAGTCTGTCACAATGCCAAGGCTTCCTATATGTTGGTGTTTGGCTTGCAAAAGTAGCGCTACCTGAATGAGAGGCTACTGATGCTGGAAAACAGCTGAAGATAATGAACTAAGGGCTACTTTAAGATGGTTTTCATTCTACTGCTGGCCCCAGGCTAGATCAGAAAGTGTTGTTTGGACAAAACAAAATAGTTTAGAAACTACAGCAGCTCCCTCATACCACTGACATTAGTGCTTTCAAGTGGAAATTCATATTTTTGTGCCATTAGAGAGCTCTAATCCACAAGCTCTGGTGTCTTCATGTTTGTAATATTAGCCTGATGAAACTTGTGGAAAGTCAGTCCTGAATACAGAGGGACCTCTGCTCATTATTACACACAGGGGTTTTCTGGTTTAAAGGTGTGCCTGGGTCAGTATGACTATGACTAGCCTGGCTGTTTGAGAGCACATGGCACCATGGGTGCTACCACCCTTTTCAGCTCAGCACTTGGACAAATCGATCCCTGGATCACATAAAGCACAGCTTATTACTGCATACAAAGAGTTACAGTGGGTGACTTGTGGCACTTCACCGAGTTGTCTGTGGCTGAGGTAGTGATAGAAAAATTGTACCCTGGGTAGCATTAATCTGCCTTAACCATGAGCTCATCCTTTCTGACTCATCCACTGTGTGCTTTCCAGTTCCTACAACAGGCACAGGAGTTGGTTTTAGTCCTTTTCCTTGCACAACCTTGATTCAAAACATGAGCAGCTCCATCCTGTGATCCTAAGGAGGAAGGTCCTGTTCAGAGCGCTGCCTATGAACATATGACACAGCCCACAATAAAGTGTGTATATAAGCACACCATGGCAAGCCTGCAAGGGCAATATTAATTCTCCCAATTCTTGATTTCCAAACACTTTTCTTTCCAACTTTATTCTTATAATCTCTTTGGTGTATATTACTTTTAAGTACAATGTCTCACGTTTCCATACTGAACAATCACTGCCATGTAAGTAGTCCAAAACTTAATTAAATTGTGCTTAATCGAGAAAGGAAACCTGCACTGGTGAGGATATGCCAGTCAACTGCTTCATCTATAATATTTCTTGCTTGGAGGATTTACTGTGTCTCCGAAATCCTGCTGCTGCTTCAGTGACTACCACGAAGAAAGGCAATAAAAACCATCCAAGTATAATATTCTGTGCTATAGGCAGATGATTATCATTATACTTTTAAATATCTTTCTGTCTTTATACAGAACACATTACACTCAAAATTAAGTATTATTTTTATATGATGAAAATCAATGAAAACATGTGATGCAAGTATAGGCTTATACAAGCATGAAATAACTGAATGAGTCACACAAGACTCCTTTTGATAATATGACTCTTTTTTTTTTTTATTATTTCAGTCTGTCACAGCTCTCTAACTTCATCCTCCCTCAGATAATGCTATTTGAATAAAGGGTTGTTTTCATGAAAAGACTTGTGACAAGGAAGAGTTATATTAAAATGATACCGGTAACAGAAAGGCAGCATAGTCCTTTATTTTGCACGTGATGTCAGTAATTCCAAACCCATGAGCTGGTCATATGCTTTGGAACTGGTTTGCTTCATGGCTTAAAAATCCCAGAGTTTTGCTTTTTAATGCCTTAAAATAGGAGAATAACTTAGTTTCCTGCTCCCTCAGAGGCTGGTGAGAATTCAGTTAGAGCCAGACTCAAAGCCAGGTCCCAGCTGATTTCAGGGGAACATGGGTTGGGATGTTCACTATTTGGAGAGCAGCTGGGATATCCTTCCAAAGAGTTTGCTTGACCCAACACTCAGCTAGGATAGTCTTGAGGGAAAAAAACAACTTTTCACAATGTTGCAAATGGACCTGTAGAAGGGAAGTGCTGGAAAGCAGGACTCTCCTGACTGAAGTAACCAACTTTTGGTCTAAGCAGAAGTGGGGACACTGCACAAAGATTCTTACTGACCACATCATCTCTGATTCATCCCACAAAAATGTATGGAGGTATTTAAACAGGTATTATTAGCACTTTGCCTTGGTTTGCACACCTAATCAAAACCCATCCATTTGGAGAGCGCTGGTGTTATTTCAGTAAGTAAGGAAAACTTGACAGATAAGACAGAGAACATGTATATTGAACAGTGAATACTTAAATAGTCCTACAAATACTAGTAAAAGTAAGTAGCAGTCTTCAAATGAGAGTAGACTATTTTCTCAGGAATAAATCTGATCTCTGACCATTTTCCAGGATTTCACTGATAGTTAAGATTTCTATCCGTATCAGTATGAATTCTCCATTATGAATTCTCTATTATGCGCAGTCATTGTAAAGTTGTCCCTCCACTTCTCCAAAGTAAAATATAGCTATATCGATGTTGCTCACATATAGAAAAATAACACACAACTTCTATAGCGCTGTCTTTTAGGAGATAAGATTTCCAGTTTATTAGAGTTCAGTAAAAATGATGAGAAGCCTAATTCTTCAGCCTATGTTATGGACTCTGACAAAAGATGCAGAAGCTGGAAAATCTAAAGCCTTGGGACATACTGCTCAAACTGTATGAAGAAACAGATGGAGGCTTCAGTATTCATACCAGTTTTCCACAGGTCTTCAGTCTTCATTTTTCAGTTGTTATGCACCTGGGATCAAATACCAAAAGTGTGGATCTGAAAAGGAAGAAAACAATTCATCAGACTGAAATCTTGCACATTTCCAGCTTAGAAACAAGTAGCACATAGACGATTGGGTATATTTAGAAGTAGTAATTGAAATCATAGCAGAAATTCTGTTTTCTGTGAAGTGACATAAATGTGATTGTCAGTCTCTGGGCATTATCCTGAAGACTCTGCAGAGAAAAATATTTAAACCTGGGACAAATAGTTCCAAGTTCTTCTATACTGAGTTATTTCCAAGATAGTACAGCTGCAAAGCCACCCCTGCAAAGATATTTGGTTCCATGTGCAGGAGCCATGACATTAACATCCGTCGTATCCATGGGTGCTCCCGTGTGGAGAACTACCTTTTCCTCCTTCACTTTTCCCAGGTTGCCTGTTTCTTAACATTCACTGTAACAGATTTTGCTTGCCCAGATTGACACTATTGTCAGAGCATTAGTGAAAGTGTTTACAGAGTACAAAATGCAGGAAATCATAGAGTATATTGCACTTGTAGCTGCTCCTTTCACACAGTTCAGGATCTCTCTGTTCAGGCACTATTGTTTGCTACTTGTGTTCAGAAACCGCACCTTTCTGACTGCTTTGTGCTTCCTTGAAAGTTCAATACACTTGATCAGTAATAGTGAAAAGGTTATGTGTGTTAATATTCCATTAGATCATTTAGTAGTGTTTATTCCTAGGTTTTATGCAACACTTGTATTTTTTTTCAAGTCGGTAAAATCTGTATGTTTATCTGTGTATGCATCTGTTTAGGTGTATCAACCAACAGATATGTGATACTGAAAACTGGAGACGGAGAAGAGCTCAACAGTGTTTTAGGGGGATCTAGGACATCAAAGGATTCTGCACCTTCCTGGCAGACCTCTTAAACCCACCCAGTGAGCCACCTCAGCCTTTCCTCTATTTGTTTCAGATCCCTGCAGGAATGACTGCCCCAGGGCCATGTGGAGAGCAGGCATGAGGCCCCACAGCAGCACACAACACATCTGCCAGAGCAATGCTGCTCACCTTGCAGCCTGCTGGGTATTACCCCTTCCCAGGTAATGAGAAGAATTGTGTTTTCCCTGGTGACTTCTGCACATCTTCTGTAAAGTCTTTACATGTTTTTCCTTGCCTCTCTCTAGTTGACAAGCTTCTGTCCCCTGTGGCCAGCTTTGCACAAAATGAGCATGTGTAACAAGAAGTCTTGGCCTGGTCTTACAGCTTTCAAATGTGTGGGAACACTGCTACAGAAAGCAGCAGGCAAGGCAGAAAATAAAACCCTCTGATCACAGAATGGTTGATGTTGGAAGACACCTCTGGAGATCATCTAGTCCAGCTTCCCTGCTCAGGCAGGTTCTGCTTGAGGAGGTTGCCCAGGACCATGTCCAGATTTGGTACAGTTTTTAAAATAAAGACCAGAATAGTCTCCAACACCTTTTAGAATAGCGCCTTTTTTTTTTTTTTTTTTTTAAATTAGTTTTCAAACACTTCAAAATGCTGCAGGTCTTAGTGATCATGGTTTCTACTACAATTCTCAGGGCCAGTCCAGAAGGCCCCAGGAGTGTACCAGACCTTGCCCTGCAAGGATACAGGATGTCACATAGATAAAATGCATACATTCTGAGTAGGTAAAACACACTGACCCTTAATGTTCAAAGCCAAAGTACTGAAGGGAGCTTTAGCATAAAACACCTAAAACTAGGATGGTTTAGTGCAGCCTCTGCCGTAAATATCTCTTCAGACAGGGAGAAAAGCAATGGAGCTCATACTTAGAAAAATAAATCTTTATTCTTCTAAAATATAATAAAATAAATGGAAATAATTAAACCTCTGTTCCACAAAGTAACTTCACCACAATGCAGAGACCGACTCTGAAATACACTGATCCTTCTGAAAGTGTGGAGGACCCCTTGCAAACAGCTAGTGTGAAGGAACTGCATTGTGTGGTTTTTCTTTTGTCAGGGCAATGCAAAACAATGTCAAAGTGTTTCTGGAAATTCAAGCAGTTTGTATATCACACTGACATAAAAATACTTGCTTCTAAAAGTCTGTACAAATGCACCTGCAGACAGAAAAAGTGTTTGTCAAAACCTGCATCCTATGAAAGAGATGCTATATGGTATTTTGGAATGTACATAATGGTTTAATTATGAACTGAAGTGATTGCTTTTTAGAAAACACACCTTTTCTTTGTTTGTCACGAGACATTGCCATACTCTAGCAGATGTAAAAGACCAATCCCTCCCCCTATTCTTATAGTCATATTTCACAGATATTCCTCCCATGCTTAGTTATTTTGGGGTGGGGAGGGTTGGTCTGGGGTGTTTGTTGGCATCGTGGAATTGTAAAAATATCCTATTTTAGTAATATCAAATGTCAGTCAAAATGTTCTTTAGTTTCTGTTGTCCTTTATGAGGGAAACAACAATCTGCTTTCTGTGGAGCACAAAGATGCTTTAAATTCCAAATATTGTAAGCCTCCATAGAATTAATCCAGGAGATAAACCAATAAATTCTTCTGAAGACATTATTGTTACTATAGAAACATGTCTAAATCCAGAACTTCATTCTGAGGTAAAAAGGGAGAACTTGCTTCATTGATCATTGTTACTCTCCTGTCACTACTTGGTCAATGGGGACCCTGGTAACCACAGTGCAGAGAGTCGTAGAGGCATAAAAACATCTCCTGCCCTCTACAGAAAAAAACAGACCAACAGAGATGCAAATTGTTCTTCAGAGCTGGGCTGAGGGGGCCTTTCCTTCAGCCACCAGGTTGTGTGTTACAGAATCTAACACCAAAAGCAGTGTTACTCACCTCCCACTAAAGACAGCTACAACTTTGTAGTTATTGCTTCAAGATTAAAAACATCAGCCTGAACCCCTTGTGAACCTGCAACAGGTCACAGCCCTGTCTTCCTGTATCCTTAGCCCGAAAGAGACTTTTTTTGTATTTGGGGTTTTTTTTTATGCAGTTTTTCATTAACTGCTGGCTTGCACTGCTGCAGGAGATCACTGGAGCAAGTACTGAAGTATGAATTTTAAAAGTGGATGGACGATATTGTTACTAAAGTTTCATCTAATATAGGAGCACAAGCAAAGCTGTAACTAAACCCCAAGCTTCAGAAAGTATGGATGCTTTCCTCTGCCACTCCACCACTGCCCTCTTTTAGGTTTTAATAGCATTGTACATATGCTTCCACCTTGCCCTTTGTAATTTTCCCAAGAGCCATCAAAGGCAGTCATCAGCACAGGTAAAACACTTCCAGGAGCCAGAGCTGGTCTGTTATTTCTCTTAGGTACCATTTTAGGGATTTTGACACTGAACAACAGGTTATGAGCAAGGTTGTTGGTCAAACAGAATACAGAAGGGCAGATCAAGTATGTGCCCAAGGTGGTGTGGAGACCTGCAGCATTTTTGCTTCTGTCTCTCCATGGCAGCTTCCAGAATCAGGATCACGCCACGATGAACATCGATAGTGTTGGCACCCATGGCATCCCTTGCTGAGGTAACAGCCTTGTTCTCTGCAAGTGCATTCACTTGGCTGGAGCTTGCTGGATTTAGAAGTCAGGGTGGAGCTAGGAGCACCCAAAACCATGCTCATTGTACTCCCCATTAAACTTTTAAACACTCCCTGCAAAGTAACACAGACAATCTTGTGTGAAGGCAGGAAAAGGCCTTTATGTACAGCTCCCTGGGGCTGAGTTAGAAAGGAAAGGGAACTTGCAATGGCCATTTCTAACCCGGGGATCTCCCAGCTTTTCCAAGCACCCAGGCCTATCATCCAACCACATCCCTACACTCATGACTTCATTTCACATATAGAAACACATCAGCATGTGTCCTGGAAGACATCTGCACTTCAGCCCATTCAGTTGTGTCCTCAGCTTGGCTGTGCAAGAGGCCAGGACTCACCATGGACCTGCTCGGTCACCACCACTTGTGTCCCCTGCGCAATGACAGACAGTGGGCCCTTCCCGAGAGAGGCAAGCTGAGCTGCTGACTCCTCTCAGTACATCACGAAGAAGGTAAAATTATGTAAAATTATGCAAAAGCTGACATGATTTCTAAGGACTCTTGGAAAAATCTTTACAGCGTTTAATAAAGATTAAACCAGTAGACTGCTTGAGAAACTTGTCAACTACAGAAGTTAATACAGAATGCCTTCTCTACTGAGATATTTCAAGAACGTCAATTTAAGAATACGGTTGGAAGGATGATTTAAGTTCCCCATGGATATTCAGAAGACCTTCTAAGGAGATCTGCCAGGAAGAAAGCCCATTAACTTTTTTATCAGACTCTCTAGGAA
Organism: Athene cunicularia; assembly: GCF_003259725.1. Lineage (NCBI taxonomy): Eukaryota > Metazoa > Chordata > Aves > Strigiformes > Strigidae > Athene > Athene cunicularia. Next base: position 81,654,985 of record NW_020799097.1, read on the forward strand.
TCTTCCATAAATTGATTAACATCCAAACAGGAAAGTACATGACTTTGTCTCTATTTCCTCTGAGAAAGAGCTTATTTCTAGCCCTCCCCTGCCTCTTAGTCCTAAAATCTCTTTAGAAACTTACGGTTCTATCTAGAAAATATATTAAAAATTAGGTTTCTGCCAGAGTAATAATTAACAGTCAAATAACCAGGCTCACATGTTTGCCTTATTTTTCTGTGTTTAATAAACATATATTCTAATATTTATAATTTTAATATAATTACTTTTATTGATGGCACAGAGTTATATTGATTTTTATCTGAATTTAAAAAAAAAAAGTGCTACCTAGTTATAAATTCTGAAATAATGAAGTTGAAAACTGAAAAAGGGAATACATTCATTTTCTTTGTGTGTGGTTTCTTGAAAATTACATTTCATGCAAAGTTAAATCAAGAGCCTTCTCATCTGAATTTCTTTATACTTCTGGATTACACAGATCATTAGTACTGATTTTTTTTTTCTGTTGTTTCCATGCAGACAGCTATGTCCTGTGGTCAATATTCCTCTCAGGCTCTTTGTTGACAAAATAAATAAACTACCTCTTAAAGTCTTTCACTGTGAGGAATTTCCTCCAGCCCTTGAATCACTTCACAACAGTTCTTTGCACTCATTTGATTTTGCAACATTCATTAAAAAAATGGGAGTAGTGGAGCTGAATACTGTATTGCCGTATCAGCCTTGCCAGCCCACAGAAAAGTTCTCCTGCCTTCTGCATGCTTTACCCCAGTAGTCAGACCATCCCATTTTACAGTAAAATTACAGTAACAGCTCAAGTTTGGGATATAGAAACCCACACAGAGGTACAAGCATTATTTTCTCCTCCCTGTAGCAGCATGGAAAGGGTTAAAGGGAGCCTGCTTCCTTCTCTTGCCCAAATTGCCTGTCAGGCACAACTGCTCTAAAGGGAGCTCTCAAGGCACAAGTGAGTAGGCAGTGGGTGAGGGTGCTGGGGGTTCCTCTGGAGAGCCAGTAGTGAGAGGGGCAGAGAGAGGCTGCTTGGAGGGCACTGAGGGAAGGCTGTTGGATATGAAAGGTAGGAAAGCAACCTTGGAGAAGGGTGGAAAATGAGAATGGTTCATATGAGATCTGCATGTAGGAAATTAATGTAACAGAACCCATTTCAGGCTCTTGCAGGAGGGCCAAGTGATCCTATTTTAAGTAAAGCTGATCTTGCTCATGCATGTTCTCTCATTATATGTATGTATTGCTTATGTTTTCACACCCATGACTGTAAACAGAGAGAGGGTTGCACAAGTAATGGGTGGCCAGGAGTAATGGTGTGCAACATGGAGGACAGAGGATGCAGGCCATCCAGCCTTTTGTCTTTCTTGTCTTCTATCAATCCCTGGCCACAGCATAGTACTTCTTTTGTTCTTAGTGGTATAAGGACATTGATGTGCATATCTAATATTATGAGTTGGAGTCTCAAGGCTGGGACTTATAAAATCAACTTCCCATGTGCCTCATACCAACAACAAAAAGGTCCAGAGCTTCGCCCAAGTGGCATGGAGATGGCAGGGTCAACTTATCACAGCTGTGGAGACTGCTGTTCTCTTGCAGCAGTTTGCCTGCCTAAACTTTCATTTAGGCTCTTTGAGGGGCAGTGAGGAAGTTCTTGGTCTATGTAAACATTTTCAGATGGAGTTATGAGGTTACAGGAGCTGCAGAGCTCTCCTGGTGCTGCCAAACCCAACAGCAATAAGGGCTGCAGATTCCACATGTCCGGCTGCTGGTGTGAAATTCCCCTACATTCTTGCTCTGGTATCTGCTGGTGTCTTGTGGTGCTAACTTGTGGCTAGGTGGTGAGATGATGGGTGTCTGTGCCCAGACAGCCTGGGAGAGATTGAGCCCCCAAGAGCCCTTGTTTGGGGTTTCTGCTAGTGTCTATGGGAAAAGTGAGATGCCTGTGCTCACGCTAGGTACCACAGCAGGTGGAGGCTCCTGAAGGAGGTTGCAGGGTGACCACAGGTGGGAAGTTTCAGCTCTGAGTCCCTCCCCAGAAGCAGCACAAATGACAGAATCATGATTTGGGAACTGCCAATTGCTAACCTGGTGACAACTGGTAGGTACAGCATAATTAATTACTGATGTGGGCCCTTCAGCCCGCCCTTGCATATGATCTCTTCCTCTGGCTTGGTCTAGTAGTCCAGAGCAACTGCCTACCACGTCTCCTCCCAAAACTTCTCAGTTGGCACATGGTGCTTCAGTGTGTGGGTAACTGTGGGTTCCTTGCCCTAGTTTGCCTGGTTAAAATGTACAAAATAAAGTTTGCTTCTTGGGTTTTTGAGCCTTAAGAACACAATAATGAAAGGTTGGGTGTGAAAAGAAAGGACTTGCAGCAGTTATCGGTTGGAACTAATGCTTTCTTAAGAATCCCTGTTTCCTGCGCAAACCTATTTTTGCAAGGTTCCTGCACTAATTGTAATTGCAACTTAAATATATTAGATTTTAAAATAATCAGAACAATTTCTCAAACTGCTTTTGAAAGAAATATTACATTATTTGGTTTATACATTTTTTTTTAAAATCTCTTTATAAAAAAAATGTGAAGTCTTGTTTTCACCAGGGAGACTGTTTTTTTCTCAGAAGGACAATTGAGCTTCTGGAAGTGTTAGGCTGTGAAATTTGTAGAAATTCTTTGCATTGATCCCAGAGACCTAAACTCATCTGTTGGGCCATGGCTTATGTTGTATAAAGAGTTATGGTTTGCTTTTTTTTTGTTGTTGTTGTTTTACATAAAGCTCTAATAACGGTCCAGGTTACAAAAAATTGCACTGATCTAGGAACATGACATAATTAATTCTTTCATAATGGAGAAGCAAATCATATCAAGGTAACTGATATCCTTATTACTTCCCTACCCTCTTCACCTAATAATTTCTGAGTATTGTACAAGCTGATTTGAGCAAATATCTTCCCATTGACTAGCTTAGAGAATGCCAACCACTCTTGCTAAGTTTGATAGCACTCTATTGCTTATGTCAGTCATACCAGAGATAAAAAGGAGATGTGTCTGCCAGTGAAGAATGTGTCTATAAACTCACTTAGACCAAGAGAAGACAATAAGCCAGAAACTGTGAGGGAACTGGAAAGGGAAGAACTATGTTGTACCTAACTGGACTGTGTAAGACCCAGAGGTTCAGACCCCCTTTCTAGTGGTTACACCTCCCTTGCATAGCAGGAAGCAATGGAGTGGAATTTTGAAATAGTGTGAATAGAATTGGTCCAATAAAGTTCAAGAGGGACAACAGCTTATACTGGGGCAGAAAGGAATAGATATTCTAACCTGAGTGTATGTTTCAGGGGAAACAAGGGTCATGTCTGAGACAGGTGCTGTAGGACACATGATTTATCATACGTTGAAGCTGAGTGCATATTCAAAGCTTTACCTGCATTCTGTATGCATGATCTCCACAGTTCTTTGCCTCAAACTGTTTTGCTAGTCAGGCATTTTTTGAGTAGTTTGTCAGACCACAGACAGCATGTTATTTTTTTGAAATTTAGACTAGATGTGACTTGAACTTCATGGTCTTATGTTGCGCAGTCTGTAGATCCAGAATGCCTGCAGATGAGGATTCTGGGTGTGCAGAGGACCTCAGCCAGTCCTTGCTGTTCTGGTGTGAAATGAAGACAAAGCCATCCTTGGAATTGCAGCCAATTGACTCTCTGGAGAAGAGGCTTTTATCTGCCTCTCCCCACATACATTTACGGAGGTGCATGCAAAACGTTTTTTATGAGGGGTGCACAACTCTATTAGAAGCTGTTGTTAGCCTAAGTAAATTGGCACGCACTCCCTTTCCTACCCAAAGAGGTAATAAGGAACTACAGAGCAGAGTACACAATAGAGATTTGTATTAAGATTTGCCTTTGAGATTTGTGTCAAATACTTCAGCAATGGTTTTAAGCTTGATTTAATTCCCTAAATGTGTTAACAACTAACAACCGTTGGGTTTGTTTTCTAATGCAACTCATTTAATGCGCAGTATAAAATACAGTAAGGGTTGAATTACATGAGTTTGCGATTATGCTTGCAAAAATGTATTGCAATGAGGTTTTCAATTTATATGCAGGAAATGAAGCTCTGCAATTATGTGACAACATAAAATCAGAGCTGTGAAATGGAATTTAGTCCTTTCTTTTTAGAGGTCTACTGTCAGCAAACATGACCTTGGCCCATTCTCCCCTTCTCCATCTCTAAAAAGATTTCTAGTGAGAATCCAGTGAGAAACTGGTAATTTAGAGACTTCTGAAGACTGCATCATAGCCCAGAGCATGCAGTGGTATCTGGCCTCAGTGCTGGTGAGCAACAGGGCAATGTCCCATGGTACCTCAGCTCCCTCACTCAAATGTAAGGCCTTTTAGGAAATAAGCACATATTTTAATCACAGTAAAGCACCCCTCAGCACAGACCATTTTAAGCTAGCTTGAGAATCTGCCCTGTTCTAAGGTGCAATCATGCCATAAAACATACTTGTGAGAGGGGAAAGGACAAACTCCACAACCCTTGCTATCCCACACCAGCCAAGATTAAGTCACAGAGGCTGAATATGTTGAACCTCTTGTGTTGCTCAATTATGAAAGTGTAGTTTACAGAATGCAGTACTGATACCAAGAGGACATGATAGTACCAGTTTCATACAAGCCTCTTGAATGAAATAATTTATAGAAAGTAAAGCTAAAAGAAAACCAAATTGATAATTAATGAGTACGGGATTAATCCTTATTTTGGAGAAAACACATTTAATAAGAATTGTACTTACAGTATAATGTGCTGTTCATAACAGTGATACTCTCTGAAATATAGTTTCCTTTTATCTTTCCACGCTGAACTTGCTGCATCTGTATGAACACTTACTATCAAAGGGTATGATCTTCAGAATAGAAAGAGCGGTGTCTGAATACTCTGGCTAGGAATTCTGCTTCAGCTGAAGCAATCTGTGGTTACCTTTGTCATCACCTAACTGCAAACAGATGACTGGAAGAGAGGGAACAAATGCAACAAGGTCTTTGCTGGTGAGGGTTGAGAGAGGCTGGACCTCCAAGCCTGCACAGGGCTGGCAAGGGGCTGCTGAAGGAAAGGCTGAGCTGCCAGACAAACTGTTCCCTGAGAATGCCTGAAGCTGGGCTATGGCTGGGGATTTTATACCAAAGCTCTGTTAGGTGTAAGCTGAGAAGTACTGAGAATGAATCTAGGACAGGGATTTCTCATGGAAAGTACAGAAACTCAGTTAATTGCTAGCGAAAACACAACTCCCAGGTCTTCATTTTAAAGCAGCCCTTATGAAGAGATATGTTTACTGACCTCTTCCCTCAGAAGCTGACACACTTCAGGCACAATTGTAGCTCTCTGGAAGATATTTTATATGACCACTGAATATTAACTGGTTTCTACTACAGAACTGCATTAATATTTAAGTGGATCAATCCAATACTTAATATTTAAGTGGATCAATCTTGATTCCTATTTTCAGTTACATAATTTTTATATGAAATTTCTTTGTCCTTGTATAATTGTTTTCAGTAATATAAGAGAGAGTATTTGTGGTCCAAACAGTTAATCTTGATTAAGCTGGAAGGGGAAGTCACGTACCACATACATAATGCATAACTGACCTATAAAAAGCTTTTGAATCACTGATCTGTAACAGCTACATTCTGTGTCACAGTGTTGCTAGTGTTATGTTTTACCTGGTTTAATAGGAGGAATATATTAACAACTTTTAAACTGTCTTAACAAGAAATAGCAATATCCTATTTTTCTTTTTTTCATGTTCATAGAACCTATAACTATATAGTTGCTACTGGAATACAAATATTCATTGTGTTAAGAAGAAGTAGGATATATATTTTTGTAATACAGAACACTGAAGTATAGATGTTTAATGTGGAAAATAGAAAGTCTAGAAGTTGTGTTAGCAAAAAGGAATGTTCCAGATGTCTCAAACTGTATTGCAAATAAGAACAGACTGCAGGTCTCCTCTTGCTTACTCTGAAGTCCTGTTTGTTTCCTCTTTGCATAAGAGAATTTAATAAATTTGATACTGATAGAAGAAAAGTGGGACAGAGAGCTGTGTATCTCACATTCGCAGGTTATTGTTTGAGCTTTTACTCTTATCTAGAGTCAGAAGGAGGAGTAACCTAAAGTTGTTTATAAGGCTTGCTTTGGCATTTGAGTTGTGTGCTCAGCATTGACTGCAGATGCTCTAGGTTTCTATTATCATTGTTGAGGGAATCATTTGAGCCCTAACCCATTCTATTTCAAACCATCTGTTTGGGTAAGCTGTGTCTGATCTTTAGTTTAGTTGGAAACTCAATGCTTTTGCTGTGTATTACAAGCTTCAGTATAAAGTCAGTGAGAACTCTGCACTAGTGAATGCTGATCTGATGGAACTGCAAAATTGATATCTGTCTTCTGGAGCTATGAAAGCTTCCAAAAAAGTTCAATAAAGAGAAATTCTCTAAGCAGTCTGCTTTTATTTTCCTAAGAAACCAGCATACTGGTTTCCCAGATTGCCTTCTCTTCTTGTGCTTCAAAAAAAAAACAGGAGGTAAAAATGTCAGACCTCCTTGATGTTGCTTTAATTATCTTTTTTTTTTTTTTCTCACTCCTGAAGACAGATAATCTATAGAAAAATATTCTGAAAGCCCTGTGAAGCCTGTTGAATGAGTCAGTGCTGAATTATCTCTTCAACCACCTCAGAGGATATGCCTGACTTCAAATCCCAGCAATCCTACCTATCTGTTACTGGGTATGCTCACTGGGGGCTGCAACACCTTCGGCCAGCTTGGGACTCCAGATGTCATCCAAAGCATGATGGAGTACTGAATTCTTCCCTATGTCCCTTTCTAAAAGATGAACCACAGTAGGTGACTACTGCTGAGTAAAGTAGTTCATCTTCTAAAATAGTTCTAAATAGGCAGTAGTAGATGTACACACAAAAAAGCAGCTGACTTTATATTTTCTGAACTTCCTATCTTGGGAAAAGATATATTAGATATCTAGGGAAAAGATATATTAGATATCTATAAATACATTATTTCCAAAGTTTCAGGCAAATGTCCCTTGTTGTAACTGATTGTGCTTTTCCAAAAACTGCTTAAGACCTAAACAAGCTCAAATATTAACTCCTACACAACTGTAGTACCTGTCTAAATTTTCCTCTGTATTTGTGAATCTTCTCTTTAATATAAAGAGTAGACAAACACTTTAATACTAGAATACAGTTTGATTCTAATGTACTCTAACAGGGCTTGTTAATTAAAATTAACAACTGAGCAGCTAGGAATTAGTAAAATAAAGGAGGATTTTAAAATTATTTTTAAGCTAATGTGTTTTGAAAATCAAAACTTGCATGCAATCTTTCTAGCTCCAGAGTCATGATATTTGAGCTTCCAGTCCAGACCAGGATAGTGAAAAACAGTGTGGTCCTGTCAGGAAAAAAAAATATCTGTAGGTTGCAGTTTGTATGTTAGAAAAATTTTTCTACTTAATGTCTCTGACGCTTACTGATACATGCCAACTATAAAAGAATCTTTGAGAAAGATGATATTCTAGACTGTATGAATAGTCAGACAAATGCTTTCAGAGGTGTTAATTGCACCACCTCAATAGGATTTTAGTGCTAAAGCCAGTGACGCCCTTTTTAATTTCCTCACAGTTGATCAAAGCATGCAAGAAAAGAGAGAAATTCTGTTATTTTTTTTAAAGATCTTGATAAAAACTCATTTTAGACAAGTGAATGGTGTCTTAGAAAGTATTGCAAAGTCAGATCTCCTTTCCCTGCCATTCAAATGCATTTTCTCCCTATTAATGAAAAGAGTATGCATGTACCTGTGTCAGCCTTGACATTAGATCAAGCAAAACAATTCTTAGCATTCAGGTAGCTGAATACTCTTGATTACTGAAATTCTTTTGCATTGATGTCTGAGTAGCCAAGTGTGATGGGTTGACCCTGCCTGGACACCAGGTACCCACCAAGTCACTCTATCGTTCCCCCTCCTCAGCTGGACAGGGGAGAGAAAATATAACAAAAGGCTCATGGGTTGAGATAAGGACAGGGAGAGATCATTCACCAATTGCCATCACAGGCCAGACAGACTCAGCTTGGGGAAAGTATTGCCAATCAAATCAGAGTAGGGTGATGAGAAACAAACCAGATCTTAAAACACCTTCCCCCCACTCCTCCCTTCTTCCTGGACTCAACTTCAGATTTCTCTACCTCCTTGCCACCAGAGGTACAGGAGGGCAGGGAATGGGGGTTGTGGTCATCACCTGTTGTGGTCATCAACATTGTTTCTGCCGCTCCTTCCTCCTCAGGAAGGACTCCTCACATTTTTCCCCTGATCCAGTGTGGGGTCCCTCCCACAGAAGACAGTCCTCCATGAACTTCTCCAATGTGAATCCTTCCCACGGGCTGCAGTTCTTCACAAACTGCTCCAGCGTGGGTCCCTCCCATGGGTGCAGCCCTTCAGGAAAGGGAGCGTTCCTGTGTGGGTCCCCCAAAGGGTCACAAGTCCTTCCAGCAAACCTGCTCCAGTGTAGGCTCCTCTCTCCACGGGTTCACAGGTCCTGCCAGGAGCCTGCTCCAGTATGGACTTCTCACAGGGCCACAACCCCCTTCAGGCATCCACCTGCTTTGGCATGGGGTCCTCCACAGGCTGCAGGTGGATCTCTGCTCCACCGTGGACCTCCATGGGCTGCAGGGGCACAGCCTGTCCTACCAGGGGCTGCATCACGGGCTGCAGGGGAATCTCTGCTCCAACACCTGAGCATCTCCTCTCCCTCCTTCTTTGCTGACCTTGGTGTCTGCAGAGTTGTTGCTCTCATGTATTCTCACTTCTCTCTCCTGACTGCTGCTGCTGTTGTGCAGCAACCTCTTCTGCTTCTTAAGTATGTTCTCAAAGAGGAGCTACCACTGTCACTGATGGGCTTGGCCTTGGCCAGCAGTGGGTCTTTCTTGGAGCCAGCTGGCATTGGCTTTGTCAAACATCAGAAAAGCTTCTATCAGCTTCTCACAGAAGCCACCCCTGTAGCCACCCTGCCACCAAAACCTTGTCACACAAACCCCATACAACAAGGACCCACTTACATTTCTCAAAGGTAAAGTTTGAGGAAATTGTAAGTTCCTTTGAAATTAGATGTCTGACTTCTCCAGCTTCACTCCCAACAGAGTACATAAGACCAGGTGAGTTGCCTGGTTTATTTTTTTAGTGAAAACAGTGTGTGCAGCTCTGTCTGTAAGTACAGAACATGCAGATACCAGCAGGAGATGACTCAGAGTGCACCATGCAAATGTACTGAGAGCTGGGAGGAACCTCTATACTTGCAACTTCTGGCAGTTCACATGCCAGTGATGTGTTTTTCCAACTCTGTGCTCGGATGAAGACTCATCCTTAAGACTTTATTCTAGTTTCACTGAGCCAGTCAACAAGGAGAAATGGAAATAAAAGTTGGGAGAGGGAGATTAGACTTGGGTCCTTCAAAAGTCACTGAAGGGTTTGCAAGCACTTCTCACAGAACTGCTTCATGCTGAATGAGGGTATATGAACTTCAGAAAGCAATCGTGACAGAATAAGACTTTCATCTCAAATTAAATTTCTTCACCACTAAGCACGGTGCTGCTTTTATTTTGCAAGCCAACTGTAAAATCTCCTAAATATGATGCTACAAATGCATGAACTCAGAATCATACAGTTAAGTATACAAAGATAAGAGCTATCTCCTTAATGTTCACTTTCATGTGAAATCCCTTGGTACTTGTTTACTACAGGTTCAGTGACTTTATCCTTTAATGTGTTTGAAGACACCTGAACTTTATTTTTAATACAATATTATTCAACCATGTGATCCTTAAACATTGCTTCATAGTGTTGGAAACTTAAGATCAGATGTTGATTAAGGTGCTTAAAGCAGGATTGAAAGTGTTAGGAAAATAATACTGCAGTGTTTTTATATGTCTGCCCATAGTAGGCCCTGAGATAAATGAGTGCAAGTTTACTGGCCACAAAAAATGGATTACTGCTCATACTGAGTTTAGCTTTATAATCTGATAAAGGATCAGTCCTGAAGCTCTTATTGAATTTCTGCAATGGGTAATGATGATGATTAAAGTCTTGAATATGCAAGAAAACCAGACACTGAACTGCAATATTCTAGAAACTGTCTTTATTGAGCTGGCGCATGTTCCTTTGGTCAGAAATCTCAGCTGTGCAACTCTGTCTCTAGCTCATGTCAAAGTCTCCTTAGAATCCAGAAGAAATATTGGTCTTCCAAGGGGGTCAGTAGTTACATTTTCAGAACCTGGGTAGCAGACTCGAGTCCCTTCAGAAAACGCAGGTCTAGCCACCGATTTTAAATGAGATGATGATGATGTGATAAAAGCAGTGCAAATAGGAGATCTGTTTTCACATCTAATGTGAAAATGTTGGAGATTATTCAATCTAATTTTTTTTTCCTAGAACAGTGCTATAGCCATGTCTGAGATGCTCAGAAAGAGCAAAGCTCATCCAAGAAAGCCTATTAAGTTATTTTATTCAGAAACAGTCAGCCATTGGGAGAGAGAAGTGAAAGGAGGAGAACATACAATCCTGAAAATCTAGACTTTCTCTTTAGTGATTAGGCTACTCTCCAGTGAATGGACAGGTGGACACTTGTGCCCTTGTTCTCTTTAAGTGTGAAATTTGAAAAAGTCCTGGGGAAAGCTACAGACAGGGTTATGAGAAAAAGGTCTAAATATAGCTTGCTGCTATGATACATAAATGCAAAGCACTGATTAAAAGCATATTCAGTACATGTTTCAAAAGCACTATCTTCATGTCAGAATGGAGGCACGAGTTATTCTGCTTTATCATGGGTTTTTCATTGCTTTGGGTACGGAGTGCTAACATAAAACTGCCTCTTCCACAGGCACTCAAAAAAAGAAGATCTAATTGTTTACACCATCATGTCCATAAGGAAGCTCTGGTGGGCCTTTTCCTAGCAGTGCTGGAGGTACTAGATAAACATCACTACCACCATGACAAAAGACACATGACAGCCCCAGTCAACCTGGGAATCCTAGGGTTTTGTCTGTCTTCTATGATCTTTGCCTTCATTTCTTAGGGCTTTTATCTGTCATCTTTATTCTGGTTCTTTGTTTAGAATTTACCTTTATCTGTCCTCTTTGAACTGTTTTGCGCTCAGATGGTAATGCTTATAATGAACTCTCTGCAATTAGTAATCAAAAGGCCCCAGAGTACAGAGTTCAGTATATAGACTTCATATTCCATGAAGTACAGAAGCGTGTGGACCCAGGCCAGTAAACTTCACTTTGGTATTCAAGAGGATAAGAGCAGTCCGAATTTCTGTTTCTGTATTTCTTCTTCCTTTTATATGATAGATTGAGCCATATAGATGTTGCCCTCTATAATATGAGCTAAGTCATCTAATCAACTTGGCAAAGAGTGTCTCTCTCTCTAGTTGTATTGTCTTCCATCTGCACGACATCTTCTCTCCTTGCTACGCACCACATTTAACTCTCATGTTCACCAAATTAAAGGCCAGCATGCACCATTATTTCCTCTCTCAAAAGTTTCCAAGTCATGTGTGGTAGGATGTAGCCTAAAAAAAAACTCTAATGAAAGCAGATGATGTCCATGTGATTAAAGTTACAAACAACTTATACTTAGGGGCACTGGCAGTTACACTACTACACTATGTAGGCCATTGGGTCAAAGAATTTTGCTGTTTCAGCAGATTATTCTGATCAAAGGTTGTGTACTGGGATGCATAAGTTTTGTTGTTCTACTCCAAAGTTATTGCTCTGAGGCTCATAATTCCTACAGGTTTTCATAGCACTAGAGGTAGAAACTGCTCGGTTAGTGAGCTCAGAGTTTCGTTTGGTGTAAGCATGAACTACTGACTCTTACATGGATGTAGTTAATTGACCTAAACCCTTGTATTTGGTCTTGTAGCCTCTGCCATGTTTCTAATTTACTCTAAAATGAAGGCTCAGTTTTTCTTAGCTCTAAGTAGAGATTAGTGCCCACAAGCAGCCCCTTGACACACCAGCTAGGATATTAACATGCAGGTATTTTTCACTGCAGAGCTCTCTTGCAGTTTTGTATGTGTGCACATGAGAAAATCAATATACTCATTATAATCTGCAAAGCAGTGGAAAACCATAGATGCATGAACAATGGAAAACAAAGTTAGTATTCTTCTAACAAACACATACCTGATGAAGAGGATTGTGTTAGTGCGGTATTGTTCGTTTTCATTCCAACACTAAAATTTGTAGATGTGTTTAACTAAGCTAATATTACAACATTATAAACAAATGAATAGAGTTCATTATACAGACAAGAAGAAATATATTTGCACAAAACCACAGTAATTGATCACATCTTGAAGCTTGTATAAGCAACAAGAAATTGTTATGAGGCAGGAAAAAGAGGATGAATAGTAGAGCCACCAGGGGAAACAACTAAAAGCGCTAGTAATTTAATGTGGCAAAGTGTGGCAGCAGCAGAACCTTCCGCATGGAGCTTTGTGCCAACTTCACCTGTTCAAAGCCTTGGTTTTACACCACCTGGAGGCTGCAGGCTTCTCTGAAATGAACCCCTTCAAACCGAGAGAAATGTGGGTTTTCACTTCTGTCTACTGAGACAGCCTAGTGACTCGCTGCTATTTAGGACCAAAACTCATTCCACTGGGATTCTTTTTTGTCACTAGAAATGATGCTTTACAGAAATTCAGCATAACGTTGCCAACACTATCATGGGGCAAGTTCTAAATTAAGGTCCTCTTCTATTTTCTCTCTGCTCTTCCTGACAGTAAACTCTTGTGCTATTGTTTGAATGTCAAACTATTCTTAGCTCCAAGTCTTTGACATTAGGCGAACTCACCTGAGGAGACTGTTACTTACGGATTTTTGGGTGGGTTTTTTTGGTTTGGACAAGTTACATAAGGTGATCCTACAGTGAAGTATACAGAATTAGTGTCAGCTCCAGTGAAAAGTGCATGTTTGAGGCTTCACTATCAATCATTTGTCGTCATGAATTAGGTGCCAGAACTAGGAACTGGGCTTTCATTTCTGTGTCCACCACAAGGATTTGGTGATGTTAAATATGTTTATGCTGTACTGTCACCATCTAAAACATAGAGTTGAAGCTACCTACAGCACAGGGAAATGCTGTTTTCATAGAAGTGATTCTTGGCTAGAAACTATCATAGAAGTTCCAGTGATATAAAGGTTGTGCCAGCTCCCACCACCTTCTGACATGAAGCATCCTGTGTCACACCTCAGGGATCTCTTATTGTTTGTCTTCAAATAGGATAGAAATTTAGGAATCAGTTTAGCTCACTTTAAAACACATATTCCACATATTCCTCTTTTGTAGTTTTGACCAGGTCCTTAGTTACCCATGTATATTGTCTGCCAGTCTAGAACTAAGCAACTAATGTGAAAGGAGATTATTGTACTTCACAGTGAAGGAGCTTGCTCCTTGGCTGGATTTATGACTTTAATGAACTCCATGGGGAGTCTTGTTGCAGATAAACTAGGACTGTTAATTCATGTGGATAATGCTTGGAATTTCCTAGAAATTACTTAAACACAGTTTAAACATCTGGTTTCTGGAGAAAAAGGAAACTTTTCTTGTGTTACTTTTCAGCCCCACCCTCCATCAATACTATGTTTAGAAAAGGAAAATCTAACACAAGTGTTTATACGTAAATGTCTCTCAGATTTTTAACTGTGTTCATCACATTTGCATCTAATGATGGCCCACAGAGTGGGAGAGGTGGGAGAAGGAAACCATTTCCAAAAGCTTATCTATAGCTTGACAATTAGAACAGGAGATGCAAAATGATTTACCAAAGCCTGCAAAGCTTCATCTCTTCCGACTAGACAAGCAGAGCCGAAAGTTTCCAACTGTTCTGTGAAGCACGGAGGCTCCTCAGCCTCCTTCCCAGAAGGAACAGGTTCTTGTCCAGGTCCCCAGCTCACTGCTGGAGAGAACAGCCTCAAAATGAAAGCCATGTCACCCACTCACAATTCTGCAGCACTTGTCAGTCTCATTTCAAATGATGATAGTTCAGCATCCCTACTAAATGTTGTTATGGTGACAGTGAAAATTTAACACTGAGCACTAGATCCGTCTCCTTATGTACTACTAATGATCCTGCTGTGTACAACTTCAAAAGGAAGGGAAGCGATGTGTTGTTTTTTAAAATCTCCTCAATGATCAAAGAGGAGAGAGACTACAAAACTGTCCTTCTATTAAAAAATTAATGCTCAAGTTTGATCCCAGGTAGAGGAAGGGAGGTAGATAAGTTTCTTTATGCAGCTCTACAGTTAGATCCTTTGCTCATTTATGGCCTGGGCATGTTCCTACAGAAGATGGCAAAAATGCCCTAGCCCCATGTGAGCAGCATCCAGCGGGGCCCACAGCTGGTACAGCAGCTCCAAGAATGAGCTGATCAACACCGTGGTCTAGAGCTAAGTGTGTGTGTGCAGACACACACACTTTGTTGGGAAGGCACTAACAGAGGGTAAGAACACATATATTCTGGCACTAGGCAATTTCACACCCCAGAATTGCACAGTTGACTCTCAGGGGTATTTTCATATTCCTCCCTTCGGCTTTCACTGCACTTTGCTTAACACTGGCAGCAATTCTGTCTGTGTAGGTAAATATCTTAAAAATAAATAAAATCAACTGTTGTTTAAGAAAGATATAGAAATGAATTGGGAGGGTGAACTTTTTAAAACTCAAGTTAAAAATATAATTGAAATGTTTAGTGTAGGTGAGCACCATAACTGCCCATTACCTTTGTATCCCCGTAAAAAATGATCACAGTCATAAGAGAGGTCTTAACTTCCCTCCTTTATATCACATACACTTTCTGTAAATCAGTTTAGCTGGTCTCTCCCTGACCTCTCCATTGTATATGTGCTTGTCTTGTTGGTCTGTGTCAAGCAATACCTCAACACAGGTGGCACTAGATGAAAACCCCTGCAGTCAGCTGGACCTCCAGGTGATGAATGGGTGCTCTGCAGTCATCCTGCCTATTTCAGAACGAGGTAACAGAAGGCAGGCTGAACTTTGAAGGAAATGTCATGCTCATAACTGTTACCACTGGTAGACAGCTATAGACCTTGTCTGATGCTCAGCAATTTAGATTCCATGGTCATCTGAGTTCTTAAGGATGCTCAGGGTTTTTCTCCTTGCAAAGCTTCCTTTTCCGCCTTCCAAGTAGTGAGAAGAAGTTCTGTCTTTTTCTTGGTACTTTCTACTTTTCTTTGTGATTTGACTCCTTCTGTTTTGTCATTTTGATGACTGCCTCTTGCATGTGGTGAAATTGGAGACAGGGAAGCAGGCAGGCAGTGCTCCCCATCACACCCCCCTGCATTGCAAGCTGCAGGGAAATCTTTTGTGCTTCATTTGTACCTTTACAAAATGTCACCAAAATATCTTTTCAAAAGTTAGTGCTATAAACTGCATTTCTGAAAGGCATAACACAGATAATATTCTCCAGAGCTCTGAGTTGGCTCATACACAAGAGAGCTGATGAGTATCTATGAGTAAGGTATGAAAATCAGGAGTAACTTAATTTTATCAGATGAAATGATAGCTTAACTCTGGAGGGGGGTGGAAAAAGGGCTCATTCTTAACCAGAAAATGAACATTCAGGAAAGGGAAAACAAGTCATTAACCAAGCTCCAGGATTTATTTATTGTCAATCTTGTCTGACAACTAAAATGTAATAAAATGGAAAAATCAAGGAGGCTGCAAATGATGAGATCACTATTGACTAATGCAATACAAAACATTAGATGGAATAACAGGAGCAACTGCAGCAACACTTCTCTAGGAATCTTATACTGAGTCTGTGTTTTTTTCCGGCATGGTTTTGGCCTGGCACATGAAATGGCTGCTGCCAGTGAGCAATAGAGATTGAGACCTCCACCATGGAGGAGAGAGATGGCCAAGGCAGGATTCATCTCGACAGATGTGTGTCTAGCTACTTACATACCAGTGATGGAGGCTCCAGCAAACTTCCTAAGTGAGGCACTTCTATGTTGGTAACTATCCTTAACAAAACAAAATTTTTGCTGAGATGTAAGCCCCTTCTCTTGTCCCAGGCAAACAGGAAAATTAATGTATTGTCTCTTTCTTAACAAATGGATTTAAGGGATTCATATTAGTCTTCATCCCAGCACCAGTCTAAAAAATACAGCACAGATGGCATCTTCTTGCTGCATCCAGTCTGTTTATAATCTGATCTGCTAATTTAAGTAAAAGAGTTGTTATCCTGTGCAGTCCTACTGCCCTATATGAATAAAATAGGTGAGAAACTGAAAGTAATTCCCCCTTCTTCTCTGTTCATAAAGCAGTAAGTATCTCCTAAATGGTGAACCTTTGTTCATGCTGCTGATGCACAAGCCTGAAAAATAACTTTCATCCCTAGGCTGCCTCATGGGGAGTGTGTGTGTGTTTTTCATAAACTTTTGCATATGACCTGGTGGTGTGCTCTCATGATAGATGCAGGATTCCTTAATGCCAAGAAGATTTTCTCTTTGGGGTATAAGTGCATTCTGGAAGAACTGGGAGACAGCTAGGATTTTTGCATACTTTCTCCTAGTGCAGATGTTCTTGTTTCTGTTATTTTCTGTTTCTCAAGCTCTAATTGTACAATGGTCTAATAAAGTCACCACTTGAATTTACTAACTGGCAAAATTGTTAAATAAGTACAAATATTGTTCATGAGTTTAATTTAAAAATCTTGTTTCTGTCAATGGAAACCTTTCATCAGTTCTTTTGTAGAATTTTTTGGTTTTACTTGTCCTATGTCATACTATTACATTATACCTCAATACTAAAATAATATAAGCACATGCTGCAAAACTACTGATCACAGAAGAAATGGGAATATTTAATCTCTAGTGGGAGATATACCAGAGCCTAGAATTAGCTTGATAGCCCATGGATTATTTCAATGTCAGAAAAATTGCTGTTAATAACTTGTGTGTTTGTATAGCTCTTCGACTTCATGAGCAGAGCTGAATATTTCTGTTGAGGTTTTTTCATTTGACTGTTAAGATTAGGCTTAAAAAAATGGCTTCTGTACATTACGATATCTCTGCTTGTGTATAATATGAAGGAATGTTATACCTGATAAAGCAGAGAATGTCCACAACTACTGGAGGAGAGGGAAGGGAGCATTTCTTCAGCTTTGCAAGGACAAGGTAGTGTTTTATGGACTAACGCAGCACGAAGTGAACTTGAGGGGTGGGGAATGACATGGCTACCTCAGTAACTGCATGGTGTGAGTGGGCTTTTGTCCCGAATGGTATCATGGTAACTGACAATAGGGCAGGTGGGAAGAGAAGGCACAAAAAGGCCCTTTTTACGACAACAAAAGGGATAAATACAATCTCAGTCCATAATTGGTACCAAAAGGCAGGCTAAAATCTGTTGTGATGAGGATTTATTTTGTTTTAGTAGGAAAACACCGTATTTAAGGTTACGAGACATTAATTTTAATAGCAGCTGAGAGCTAAAACTCTTGGTATATATGTGTGTGAGTACTGGAGGGTGGCAAAACACTATCTGCAGCTCAGTGTTCAGGCAGCAGTTATGGCTGTGTTTTATAGGGGTTATTTTAATTCCCTTTCGTTTTTTAAAAAAATACTTTGGAGGCAATATAAAAATCCCATGTGAGATACGGAGGGCAAAAATTACCTCTTCACTGCACAGTAAAGCATAAAATGTTGCTGATTTTCAGCTTTTTAATGTGTGAAATCTCAACTGCTTCATCCATATGTTGTGTAGCAGGAGAAAAAAAAAAAAAAAGAATTCTTCTAATTTTTCTTTAGCTATTTGATACAGCTAAAACTGGTATTTCTGACAGGTATTAAAAAAATCCTATTAGGGAAGTTTTCAATCATTGTTCTATTTACTATAGATTCTAACAAAAGAATATCAAAGCTAACACTTTTGCTTATCTTTATAACCAAATACTCAATTAAAAAACCCACAGTGGCGTGAATAATGTTTCCCTCCTTCAGTCTTTCTCACAGGTCTTCAGTCTCACACAGCACTGTCATTTCCTGAAGTGCCATGTAATCCTACAGCCCAGGAAACCTTTTTGTAATTTTTGTCTCTGGATTACTATTTCAAGGACAATATTTGCATTTCAAGACAGTCAAGGTGAGTGTCCATTTCCTAATGAAGATATCAAAGCATAATGTGATCTCTTCCTTACTTTCATATACAGTTTTTAGTTTGCCTTCCACATGTTGCCTCCTGTTTATCGCGTTGGCAATACGGCTTCATTATTCTTTGCTGGATTTTCTCACATTCCCCTATTTTTACTTGAATAGGAACTTTGCGTGGGCCAGCAAAATAAAACTTCTATACAAAGGAAAACCTTTAGCTCAAAACCAATAAAAACAGCCTAGGAAAAGGAATATAAAAATGCACTCTTGAAGAAACATTACCAAAAAAGGAACACAAGGACCTACTGATTTTTACGTTTTTATATGCATAGTTTAGGCAAATTTAGAAGAAGATACTTGCAATAAATTTTTCTTGCAATCAGATTTCTTTTGAAAACATGATAAAAGTGATTGATCACAAAAATCATGCTACACTTCAAAATGAGAGCTTACCTGTGAATTCAGAAGCTATATGTTGGAGGCAACTCCATTAAGCTTGTTAAGTTTCACCAGCATGAAATAAATCAGATTAAGTGAGCTTGGTGGATAACTTTGCCTTAAATTTTAATGACTTGAAATTAGTTTGCTTGAGTACTTCCTATTTCTGTTGAGAAATGCAGGTGCTTGTGTCTACATACAAAAAACCCCATTTCCATCTGGACAACCAGTTGTAAAGAATGTTTTATTTACCGGGGACATTCACTCCACATGTCTAATTAAATACTGTTTCCAAAACAAAAATTTGACATCTGTTTTATAGGCTGTCGTGTATGAGAACTATAATGTAATTTACTTGACAATATAACTTTATGTAGTTGTGTGTGCCATAGATGCATGATTTTAAACAGCAATGATGGCATTAATCTTGATCTTTGTGATGTTTGGATAGGCACAATTATTCACAACTGGTGCTATTCATCCACTTTCTTCATGTCTTTCTGAGCTCTAACTGCTTATACAGAATGTGAGACATTGATGAAAGTGGTGTGGTGCGTCTGTATCAATTATTGTAAATGAAGTTTACCTTTAGACCATCAGGTGATGCTAGTGTACTTTCAGCTACTAAAAAAAATGCTGGAGGATCCTAGCGTATGTGGTTTTTTCCAAACTAAGATTTTGTATCTAACTTCCCAATCAGCATGCATGGCAAAATCAATCTTGTTGCACTGAATTACACAAGGAGAAGCCATGTTATTTAACATATTGTTCTATGCAGTAAGCAGCTCTAGCATGAATGGGCCTGGGGGTTCAGTCTGGACAGTTCGGGACTACAGTTTTTGCAAGGTCATCTTCTCCTGACTCAACCTTTAAGAATATGATTTAAAAGCTTTCTGACTTTCCTTAGCAAATGCCCTTTGGCAGGATTAAACTGCGCTGCTGCCAATCCAGCTCAATACCAAGCATCTTAATTAGGTGTCTTGGCCTTTTTATTAATTCTACAAGCAGGGTAGTCCATTCAGCAGTGACTGAGAAAGTTTAATCAAATAATCTCATTGTTCCAAATTTATCACCACAATAAAAGAATCTACTAAAGAAATACAAGATGAAAGAACTCGTTTTTTTAATGCTATATCATTTTATACTAAGAAGCCATGCAACCTCGAGGCTCACAGTATGTTAACATCTGCCCCTATGTGGATAAACAGCATATAGGTGTGTTGCTGTCTATGGGAGGGACCTGCACAGCACCTCTGCCCATGGTTCTTACTGTTACTCTCACTAAAAATTTATACTGTTAACAGATTTTTTTAATTAAGTTTTTCATTTCAAAAAACAACTGGAAAAAAAAGTGCAGTGAGATACTGTCTTTGTGATATGCAATATATCCATTGTAGATGACAAAAGGCGAAGAGATGACACCTTTTTCTATATTGTAGGGAGAAGCAGGGTCTGGGTTGGTGTAGCAGAACATTTGTAGCTGCTTCCAAAATTATTTCCAGATCTGGAAAAATAAATGTGGCTAAGTTATGAATAGGGTTCAAAATGCATACATGGAAATAAGTGGCTATGCCCCACACTATAGTACCATAAGGCAAAAGTGTAATGCTCCTTGATCTTCTATGCTCACAGATCAAAAATTCAGCTGTGGGATTTTTAATGTTTCAGACACATGAGCAGCTTCAAACAGCTGCCATTAATTTTATACAGTAAAAATTGCCTGTCAAATCAGTCTCCCAAGTGTTCCTTTCTCTTCAGAAATCTCTCCTTCTGAGAAAGCTGCACAGTCCACAGCTAGCGACACATTTTCTGCATCAAAAAATGTCAACTTTAAAAACCACCTTCAAAACTGGAAAAACAAAAGTTTATCTGAAGGGTGAGAATTACCAGGTTTTTTCTTGGGGCTAGCACACCTTCTGGATAAGCAACTTTAAATGTAATATGAATATTGTGCTCTAAATCACTAAAGCAACTGCCTTCCCCGAGCACAAATCCCCTACAAGTTATTTCAGGTTCTCTCGAGTTCTTCATTCTCTCCCCTATATCTTTGTGGCTATTGCCTTTTTTTTTTTTTTTTTCCCCCATGGATTTTCATGGGCTAGCCAGGGTAGATTGCTGTTGCTATGACTTTCCCCTCTTCCTTATTCCCTGCTTTTTGGCCTCTCAGCCAAACTGATGCAAAAAGGACAAACTAGGAATGATGCACAAATAAACACAGAAAACTTGCAAGACCAGTATCTAGTCTTTCCCTAACCTCTTTTTTTGTAGCCCATTATTTCTGGTGCAAATTACTTGAAATGGCAGAACATGAAGGGATAGCAAGGCTATGTAGAACACAGATTGACTCTGATTCAAGCCTCTGGCATTTCTCAAAATATGGGATACTGAAGAGGTTTGCTGTTCTGTATTTTCTGTCATCGACACCTCCTACAGTCCCTTTGGGGCCTCTTGCTGGAGGAAGGAAATGTTACTATTTTTCTGCTCTTTGCATTTCAGTTTTTGATTTGAACTGGGAAGAGAGGCTATGGCAGGGCTCAAACACCACCAAGACATGATGAGATGTCTTAAATTATTTTTTTCTGCACTTCTCATCAAGCAATTGATAGAAAAACAATAGGCCTATTTTCAATTCCAAATATAAGAGACTTCTATTTTCCACTGTGTCTAGCCAAGAAGAAACTTAACAGTTTATAATCAAAGTAGCAGATTAAAATCAGCTTTCTATAAAACAGCGTACCTCCTGGGAACTGGGACACTGACTCTGTATGTCCCTTCCTGACTACAACAGGCAGCCACCTCATAATTTCCAGTTTTACAGTTGCTTTCAGCAAGGATTCATGTCAGAAATTCTCATGCTTGTTTGGTTTCGCCCTGTGAATTGCAGGGGTCTCAAAACCATGTAGGAGCTCGCGTGAAAAATCTCCTGCAACTTGTCTTAAATCCCAAGCACGGTCTCTGTCTCTCTATATGAAGGAGCAAGTGTGAGTCTGCTGAATGTGGTCAGTCTGATTTTTGCTTATTATGCAGTCTTGCATTTGACCATTCTCTGCCCGCTCTATCAGTTTTTCTTGGTTCTCTGGGTTTATTTAAACCATTTAAATGTGGTACTAAATATTTTAAAACATAAATGCAAGCAAAGATTATCCAGGATAGACCAGAAAGTTTCTAGCTATGTATTTTATTTTGTTGCTGATTTGAAATATTTTGTGTGTGAAGTAGATTATGTTCAAAGTTGCACTCCTATTCAGTCTGAATAGTATACTAAAATTAGACCCACTGATTGAGCTGGAGCTACTTTGGATATACAGTAACATTGTGGATGTAAAATTTGACCCCAGGTAAAGAAAATTAATAGTTTTGCTGTACAAGCATTTCCATATATTATGTAGGACTTCTGTCACGCATATTGTATTTCTGTCTAGCACCCAAAACCCCTTGGGGTGGGAACATCTGATTAATGGCTCAGGTATATACCTTCAGTGCTAAGTATAAAAATACTAAGAAGTGGGAACATACATCAGGTACAGAAGATTTATTAGAAGATTACTTGCTTGAGGAGGGACTTGTCTTCTAAAGAATCGGTTCCTAAGGGTGACTTTTATGAACTGGAGAAGAAGGAACAACACATCAGCTTCATGCTGTAGTTTCTACAGTTGTGATTATTTTGTTGCCCAGTGAAGTATCTTTGCAATCTTGTTCTACTACTGTCACTGTATCCTGTAAATGTAAAATACTTATCTTGGGGGGTGGATGGGTGGGACAAATATAAATATTCACTTACCTTTCTCATGAAATGAGTAGTATTTTCATAAGGGTAAATTTCCCAGAGAAACTTTTGGCAAGCCTAGTATTGATGGGAGGTGTGAAAATAAATAGTTTAAAATATATTTTCCTCTGACATGGCATCACGTTGTAGACAACATAATGTTAATCTATCTTAATGGCTGTGCCTTTTAAGAGCTGATTATGTGTCGAGCATATAATTTCATGGTCTGGAAAAAAATAAAAAGGTGTATCTAACAGGACAGAAGTCACCATACTGGAATAAATACTCTATGTTGTCTTATAGGGCTCTGCCACTTTAAAATATACGCTATTTCCTAACTATTCTGTGTTTGGATGATTGTTTTATTGAAGTAATGCACTAGTAAGAGGTTCAGAAAAGCTGTTTATAGTGGCTCAGGTTTGGTGTTGCATACCATATTAGGTGGCTCAAACCTAAACTCTGAGGAAAATCTTGCTTCTAGGATTTTGCCTTCTATTCCTTAAAATACATATATACTGTTTAGCAAATGTTTTCTTTTTGTTTCCTACTCTTGGTAGCATTGCTAGTATACTACCCTATTTTCTCTCCTCATATGAAATAAGTAGCTCCATAACTCTATAAATTCCAAATCATGCAGGATTCCATACTTTATCTTTTAATGTCCAGTGCCATACTGTAATGTTTGTTTTAGCTACAATGCTTAAGCATAATTAAAATAATACACACAAGAACTTTTACTTGCATGTCTCCAGCAGCTGCTATTTTTTTAAGAAACATCACTACAGCAGGGTTTGATAAGATCCTAAGAGCTAGCTATATTGATGTTGCCTCTTACTACACTTTTGAAATATCATCTTTATTAAACATTTCAGTGAACTTTACAATTTTCACTCCCATGCATTTTTTTTTCCTCTCTTGCAACATGCATGCTCACTTTGTTTGTCAGCACTGCCACCCAAGGTGTCCAAAGTCACTTGCCTGCATGACAGGAGAAAGTATTAACACCCATCCATCATTCCATTTACACCTTGAATGACAGCAGCTGGGAAAGAATAAAACAGCAGCAAAACAATCTTTATTAGACAGAGGAATGAGATGGTTCTGGTATATTAAAGCAGAGATGCATGTAACAGGGCCTCTGACTTCATGGCTCCTGTTTGGGGCTAATACTTCAGTGATGGAGGAGAAATTTCTAGCTGGGCTGACCAAGCTAGTCCCTGCTAGTCTGCACCAGCCCATGATGAGAGGTAGGTGAGTGCTCAGCAGGTGTCACCACTTGGCTGGTCAACAATGTCGCTTCCTTGGTTGTTGGAACCTTTGCTTGCTCTGAGACTCAGAACTTTATACTAACTGTTTCCTCTCAGAATGTGGATTAGCCCTGTACTGAGCACAGCCAGCCCAGGCTTATATTTCTGGACCTGTATTATGTTATTTTTAGTACACTTTGAGATTTATACCTACAATAATGGAGGAATTGGACACTAGATACATGAAGTATTACAGGCAATTCTCAGATGAAATACTATCCTTGTCCATCACTTAAAGCCAGAGCGAGCATGGGCTCTGCATAAGGAATGATGCTGGACTTCAGAGGCCTGACTGAAATGTTTAATACCATTCACAAGTGTTGTTATCGCTACTCCAGCCCTGAACTCCCTGAGGAGACTTAAATCAAGCCATGTAATCAGTATCTGTAGACTGAGCGAGCGCTGTGTTTTCATCCTCTCATCTTAACCTAAATCATCCTTCCGCGTTGGTTTGTGTACCTTGTGGGCAGCTCTATCACTTTGTAGGTAGGCAGCGTGAAACGCTGGCACAGTTTTTCTCTGCTTCTCTGCTTACACAGCTGTGCCACTGCTGTTCACCTGTGCTGGGTTTTGAAACTGACCTCCTCAGCAACAAATCCTTTTGCAGCCTCCAAAGAAGGGTTGCAAAGGAAATAAAATAAATTTATTGTATTGTTTTAGTATCTGTGTATTTAAAATGATAATCAGTTTGGCTTTCATCTGCAAGGTTTTTTTTTTTACTTCCCCTTTCTGATAACGGTACGGTGATCCTGTAACGTTACCTTCAGTGATGGTGAGAGGCTGCATTTAACTGACACCACCTTGCTTCCACTTTCAGTACCCTGGTGTTTTAGTTTTCCAGGTGAACTGAGCTTGTGGAGTGGTGAAAAGGAACAACCTTTCCTCCTTGGACTTCAAGTTTTTTCCCTATGAGAGACATATACACAAAAAATTACTTTAATTTCACTTTGTAGGTGATCCAGTTTTGTCTGGTATCTCTTACGGGATTTTAATTTGCCTGCTTGTGAATAAAACGCCCGTGCACGGTACGCACCTGCACTTACAGAAGCTTAGCCGTGGTCTCGACGCTCGAGCGAGGGGCGGCCCCTCACCGCGGCCGCGGGCCTCTCCGCCC